>NC_060281.1:91965594-92265594 GCF_021613505.1 Equus quagga | reverse complement strand
CGGGCGCCCGCGGGCCGGTCTCTCTCCTCAGCGCCGCCCGCGCGGCCAGGCCCAGGCGGCCCCGCAGACCCCGGCGGGCCCGCGCCTGCGCCGTCCCCCTCCCGGGCCCCCAGCCCGTCCCGCGCCTGCGCCGTCCCTTTCCCGTGCTCCCGGGCCGGCCGCCGACCCCCGGCCGCCGGGCCGACGCTGGCTGGTGTTCGGGCCCGGTTGGTTGCGGGCCCCCCGCTCGCCGGTCCCCTCCGAGCCGAGGGGCCGTGTGCGACCCTCGCGCTTTGCTTTGCCCGCGCCCCAGGAGAGGCCGGGCCGACGCCCCATAGCCCTGGTCCCCTGCCCCCGGCGAGGACAGCGCTGCTGCGGGGCTTCGAGGACGCGGCTCCAGGAGCAGGACCGCGGGTGGCGGACCCCCGGCCCCTGTGGGCTCTACTTCTGCCCGGGCCGCGCACCCATCCCCGTCCCGCCCCGCTTCGAGGTCGGCCCCAAGCAGGCGGAATGTCCTTCTTTCTTGAGACCTTGTGAATTGCATCACGTTGGGAATGAATGATCCGGTGTTTTGTTGAGGAAAATTTTCATTTCCCGCAGTCTGGCTTAAGTGGTTAAGTTGAAGACATCATAGTTCATTCTTGGGCAGCTCCCCTGGAAATGAAAAGAAATCAGTTTCCACGTAGTTTCAGCCTATTTATAAGACCAAGTAAGAATTCCTTGACCATTCAAATGCAGAGAACCTTGATTTGTTGATGCCTTTGATAATTTGCTGGCAAGTACGGGAGGGCCCAGGAAAAATTCCCATAAATTCGCCGCCGGTATCGATTCCGGGGAAAGGTGTGTTGTAAAAAGAGCGTCTCAAACCACTGATAATGTTTCCCGCGTTACAGCAGACTTAAGAAACTAAAAAATATTGCGGAGCCCAACAGCGTTTGCTGTCACCCAGGAGGATGCATCTTGAGATGAAATCAGAGCTGTGGGCTTGGTCGATATCAGGAGACGGCAGCATAATACATCTAGGTTTTAAAATAGCCACAGCAGTACAAAGGGCGTATGGTGTGAGGAGAAGTAGGGTATTGATCTGGGTAAAATGTTTTCTATAAAGAAATAGCTGATCCAGTAATTTTGTTCTCTTTTAAATGTCTCCTTTGTCTCTTTGATTTAGCGTACACCAAGCCGAGTCTTTAAAGACTCAGCAACTTCAGGGAGCTGGAGAATGCTTCTTGGTGGCCTGTGTGTACTCTAGATGTGTAGGGATTTTCTTGATGTTGATTTTTAGTAAGAAAGTGAATATTGTGCCATAGAAAAGCTTTATCACTGTGCGCCTTGGTAACAGGCCAAACACCTGAGTGTCAAGTACAGTGTCATAGTGAGCGGAAAGTAGTTATAGTAGTTGTGGTTCAGGTGAAGTTTATATCAAAGTTGTATTTTAAACTTGAACTTTTAGGATGTGTATCTGCAATGGGTCATCTTGAGATGCATTTCTCTGTAGCAGAGGTTCTCTTTGTAACTGACTAGACACAGTACATCATATTTCAGATGACTCGGGCGATAGTGTTGCTTCGACTCAAAATTACTATCAGGGTTGGGTTTTCATAATACCTAAGACTTGCAGTATAACCATATACATATTTAAATCACGTGGCTAAGTGGTACATAGTATTACACAACTGTCCAGCTCAGTAGAGGAACGGTGACACAGTGTCAGTAGGCTAGAGAAATTCTCTTGGCTTTATGGCTTTGGCAAGTCAGTTTTCCTTTCTGGACCTTCATTTTCCCATTTGTAAAATGAGGGAGTGGGGTGAGGAGATGGACAAAGGAGCTTGAGTTTTAACGTTTAATGGATTCTTGCCTACAGAGGCTTCTTCAGCCCTGGGTAGAACTGGGTGTTCTCACCAGTTCCATGATATTGTTTGTGGTCCCTCCTCAAAGATGGGGAGCGGGGGCATCATAAAGTTGGTGAAAACAAATCTTGGAGACTCTTGGTCAGGCCCCCGAAATGGAGCGTTGAGTGGGCCTTAGCGTATTGAGAAAAACAAGGACAATGTGGGGAGTTTTTCATAAAACTAAATTTATTCAGTTAAAGGACTGTCCTTTCCAGGAAAAGTGACTTTTTCTTGGTGTGTTGATAGTAAATAGTGATATTTGATGTTGATAGTGAATGGTGATATTTGATGATAGTAAATGGTGGTATTTGATGATGATAGTAAATGGTGGTATTTGGTGATTGTAAATTGCAAATTTTGCAAGGTTGGTTATCTTATTTTTTTAAAGATTGGCACCTGAGCTAACATCTGTTGCCAATCTTTTTTTTCTTCTTCTTCCCCCCAAAGCCCCCAAGTACATAGTTGTATATTTTAGTTGTAGGTCCTTCTAGTTCTAATGTGTGGGATGTCATCTCAGCATGGCTTGATGAACCGTGCCAAACTCTGGGCTGCCGAAGCAAAGTGTGCAACCTTAACCACTTGGCCACAGGGCCGGCCCCCAAGGTTGGTTATCTTATCACAATAAGGTATTTTTAGAAGTAAAGAGAGCCTAGAATCAATTAGTCTTTTTTTTCCGATTACTTTATTGAAGTCATAATTAGAATCTCTTGTTTTGTTGTTGTTGTCCGGGAGTTTAGGAAAAAGTTCCTGGGACTTTTGCTTTTAAGAAGATTAAAATAGAGATTTTTTTAAAAAATAGCAAGTCTGATACTTTGTGGTCATTTGTCAAAATCCACAGGCACTTGAGAAAGCTCTGTTAAATTTGCTTGGTGTTAAAAATGTTCCTGTTCTGATCATCCTTTCCTACTGGATAGAAAATGTCAGGATTTTTTTTTGTATGTGCTTGTGCCAACAAAATAAGCCTAGGCAGGGGAATTCCTCCTGGTGGTTGGAACTGTTAGTACTGAATAGACTGGCTGTGGAGGTAAAGAACCCCCGTGGGGTTCTCTGTCAGTTCAGAAATCATTTCATACTGTGGCCTGAGTCATGAGCATCAAGAAATTAGGCTCACAGATTTTATTTCAGATATGCTGAGGGCGAGAAGTGGCTGTGGTCTGTTCTGAAGTGAACAGATGATCTTTGTGTCTGTGAAGTCTTTGAAATTCATCCTGCTCTGCTGATAGCAGATAAGATTTAGAGTTATTGTAGATCCTTTTTTTTTTTTGTACTCACAAAACTACAATATATCAAAATCTGTCAAACATGCGTTTTATGTCTTTTGAGTTAAAATTAATAATGCGATCTCTTAATTCTTCATAAAACTCATTTCAGCATTCAGAGGACTAACTGCTCTCAGCTACCTCTGACTTCTGTTTTCAAAAGATAATTTGGTAACCCCATGAAGAAAACTTGTCCATGAGAGAGGGAAGAGAGTGTAGATCTGTTAACAATGTTTTTCCTGACCTTTTCCCACCTCTTTGCTGTAGTTCTTTTCTTTATTTTTTGGTTAAATCCAGAGGTTTGCTCCTGCCTCTGTCTTTTCAAAATGTTAATCTGTTCATGGTCACCAGCTCCCCCAACCCCCCACAATTTAAAATCCTTCGACGACTTCCACTGTCTTCCTAATCAGATCTACTGGTCCCTAGCTTGGTATCAAGGACCCTGCATCCCTGGGCTCTGGCCTCTACTCTCCTCTTTCTATGTGCTTCATTGAGCTTTGCTGAACAACCTGTGGTTCCTTGAACTCTCTCTGCGCTCTCCCTGTCTCCCTCTGCTGGAATGTTCTTCTCTCACTTCGTCCAGTTATCACCTTCAAAACTCAGCTCAGGGTTATCCTGTCTCCTGTGGACTTGTCCAGCACCCTGTCCAGTTAGGGTTTGGCACCCTGTGTTTTTGTCTGCTCCCCCTACTACCTGGTGACACCACAGTGCATGGCAGAGTGTGCGGCTTGATGGAAAGTTGTTGCATCTGCGAGGTGCGTTAATGTGCTAGGCACGTCAGCGCCACTGAGGCAGTGTGTCACTTAGTCCCTGCCTTTACGGAGCCTTCCACCCCAGGTGCACTTGACCTCGCCAGCCGTGTGACACCTCCTAGTCATGCACACCAACTTGCAAAGTCCATTCAGTTGTATCTTAGTGTCTAATTCAAATCTTATTTCTTGAAGGAGGAGACTCTAATGTCTGTTTTATCATCCAGAAACCAGGGGGCATCGTCTCTGTTCCTCCCTCTGGAAGGAATATGCATTCAGTGCATATTGCTTCCCTTTTTCCCCTTGCGTACCTTCCACCTTGGGTATTTTTTTCCTTTTTATTTGATGTGTTTGGACAGTAAAGGTTTAAGAGATTAAGATATTAAATGTCAAGTTTGTCTATTGTGCATATAGCCTAGGGAAAACAGAAAAGTTAAAGGGGAAAAATGCTTTGTCTCTTTAAAAAAAAAAATAAAGCCCTATATTACACTTCTTTTTTTTTTTTTTTTTAGGATTTTATTTTCCTTTTTGTCCCAAAGCCCCCCAGTACATAGTTGTGTATTTTTAGTTGTGGGTCCTTCTAGTTGTGGCATGTGGGATGCTGCCTCAGCATGGCTTGATGAATGGTGCCATGTCCGCGCCCAGGATTTGAACTGGCGAAACCCTGGGCCGCCGAAGCAGAGTGCGCGAACTTAACCACTCGGCCACGGGGCTGGCCCCTGTACACTTCTTTTTAAAAGAACTGTGCTTATATAAAAGGAGAAAAAAAGAACCTGGTTAACTTAGGAAAGAGGCATGCACAGAAACTGGCAGCAGTGTTAAGGTTTGTTAAGAAATATCTGTTAAAAATTAAAGTTGTTCTTTTCTTCCTCTTTCCCTTCTCAAGTTCTTGGGAAAGATCCCGACTCAGCCGTTTTCAGTGGCGCCTCTTCCATTGGGAATTCCCAAGGCCGTCTGTCGGGGCTGTTTTTTCCCCAGAACAGTCACAGTGAACACTTTCTCCAAAGAGATGCCTCTTTTCTCCCACTTAGGAGACACCACCATCCTGAATAGCACTCCCTTCTTTTCCTGGAAGCGTCTCCTTGTTATGGATTGGTTCTACCCCGCCAGGCGCAGGAATTCTTGAGCAGGAGCTAGTGAATTTTCTTCTTGCATACTTTTTTTTTTTAACTTTGGTGGGTTTGGGCCAGTCTTAAATCTTCTGTCCCGTGTTCTCGTTCTTCTCCCTTTCTGGCCGTCTGCATTTTCTGCAAACTCCATTGAATCATTACAGTTACTCAGCTTTGCTTCCTTTCCCCCTTTATGAATTACCTGCTGGATTTTTAGTCCTAGTGCCCTCATTTTTATTCTTTACACTCACCTCATTCACACTTACTCACCCTTGCTCAATCCGCCACTGAAGGCCTCCAGCCTTGGGGTTGTTTAGTTTTTGTTTAGCTCCTCCTTCTTGCCTCAACCCTTGTCTCCCTTTCCCCTCCATTCTCTATTACCAGGATTGTCAACCTTTCATACCATTCTTCATCATTTATGTATTCATTTGCGAACATGTATAGTTTTTTTTTAAATAACAGCTTTATTAGATATAGTTCAAATACTATAAAGTTCACTCTTTTTGAAGTGTACGCTTAAGTGGTTTTTAGTGTATTCACGAAGTTATGCATTGGTCCATTGTCTGATTCCCGAACACTTCATTACCTTAGAAAGAAAGCTGATACCCGTTACTCCCCATTCTCCGCTCCCCTAGCCCCTGACAATCACTAGTCTACTTTCTGTCTCTGAATTTGCCTGTTCTGGATATTTCATGTAAATGGAATCATGCAGTTTGTGGCCTTGTGTCTGGCTTCTTTCATTTAGCATAATGTTTTCAAAGATTATGTTGTAGCATTTATTAGTACTTCATTCCTTTTATGGCCAAATATAGTCCATACTTTATTCATTAGTTGATTGACATTTGTTTTTTTTTTCCCTCCCCATTTTTTGGCTGCTAGGAATAATGCTATAAACATTCATGTACACGTTTTTGTGTGGACACTTGTTTTCAGTTCTCTTAGGTGTGTACCTAAGAGTGGAATCAATGGGTCATACGGTAGCCACGTTAAACTTTTTGAGGAACCACGAAACTGTTTTCCAAAGTGGCTGCAGCGTTTTAGATTCCCACCAGCAGCGTATGAGGGTTCCAGGGCCTCCACTTCCTCATCAATGTATGGGTTTTTGGGATATACTTTTTAAAAAATGGGATGTTTTTGCTGTTTGTTTTCTTCTCTTAATACTTCTGGAAATTCCATTAAATCAGCTGGTATCACTCTGACTCATTATGATGAATGGCTTCATAGTAATATTCCATAGTATAAATATACCATTTATTAATTCAGTTCAGCAGATGTTAAGTGGCTGTCATGTGCTAACTACTGTTCTAGGCTCTGGGGCAACAGCATTGAACAAAGCCAGCAAAAGCCCCGCAGAAAGTAAAGAAGTAACACAGCATGGAGTTTTACCAGCGCAGTCTGGGTCTGTGGCAGCTTTCTGAGTAGGGTGTGATGTGGGCTCGGCGAGCCGAGGAGTTGAAAGAAAGATTTCTTGGACTCTCAAGGTCTGGCAGTAGTGCTCTTTTATTCAGAGAATAACGTGGTGACAGGGCCCATGGGCAGTAAGAGCTGCAGGCATGGGGACAGGGCCCATGGGCAGTAAGAGCTGCAGGCGTGGGGACAGGGCCCATGGGCAGTAAGAGCTGCAGTGCGTTGAGGGTTAGAGCTAAATTTATAAGGCATAGGTATGTGAGTTATTTCTCCACAAGACAAAGGAAAGATCATGAAAAAAATGGTTAAAATGGTAGCAGTGTAGGTAGGGTCTGGTTATCTGGTGGTCCTATAACTTTAGATAAGAGATCAGCTCAGATCAGATCAGGACGTGCTCCTCCCCACCCCAGGATGATATAGATCAGTATGTAGGGCAGGACACCTTGGGCTTCTCTCCCTGGGGCAGCCTTGATCCTCATCAGTGTATATGAAGTATCAAAGGCTAGATTATCCCAAGTGTTGTTACGTGTTACTGTAAGGCAGTATTAGTATTAACCACCTTGCAAAAAAAGATTAAAAATGTTAAAATTACCTTGCAGGTGAAAGTGGAAACATTTTCATAAAATAAAGAATAGGAAAAAACCCACAACTGGTTAATATGAATATGAATTTTTCTGAGCGATAAACTGATGAGCCTGAAAAATGAGTGTGTAAGTCCTTCGTAGCAAAGTTTGCACATTTATAAATTGTATCCAAATCCTCTTACTCTGGGGATAAGTAATGGACACCCTTCACCAAAAGCCAGGTAAGGTGTATGTGTTGGAAGTTTCTGATGGTTGCAGCCGAGAGGACTTTTGGGGGACGTGGCAAAACTTTCAGGCCCATTCAGGAGTCTTGTTTTGTTCCTGAACTTTTATGTATTTATTATATGGCCCTATGAATTATTGAGATTGTCCTTACACTACAGCCTACTTTAAATTATTCATGTGGATGCTTTGGGAGAATAATCTGGGTCATCTAGAGTGGTTAGGCCTGGAGGCAAAAATGATGTCCTCCCACAAGGGTGGATTTATATTGATATGCAGCCTGCTTGGGCCTGTGCTAACCTCTTTGTTGGCCCTAGAAGTAATGCAGTTAAAATAAACATTTCTCCTCTGATTTTTTTTCTGATATTTGATTTTGAAATAAAGTTAGAAACTCACACTTTAGGGGGCCGGCCCCGTGGCGGAGTGGTTGGGTTCACACGCTCTGCTTCAGTGGCCCGGGGTTTCTCCGGTTCCGGATCCTGGGCATGGACATGGCACTGCTTGTCGGGCCTTGGCTGGGGTGGCGTCCCATAGGCTACAACTAGAAGGACCCGCAACTAAAAATATACAACTATGTACTGGGGGGCTTTAGGAGAAGAAGAAAAAATAAAATCTTAAAAAAAAAAAAAGCACACTTTAGACGCACATTTACTCAGCCTTCCTGTTACCCATCCAAGTCAAAAGTTTGCTCAGCCAGACCCAGCTCAGTCATGATAGAATGCAAATCATTTGTGAAGAATCAGAATTTCACTTTAATGAATAAAATACTATTTTTTTTTAAAGATTTAAAAAAAAAATTTTTCCTTTTTCTCCCCAAAGCCCCCCTGGTACATAGTTGTATATTTTGTTTTAGTTGTGGGTCATTTGAGTTGAGCATGTGGAACGCCACATCAGCATGGCCCAATGAGCAGTGCCATGTCCACGCCCAGGATTCGAACCAGCAAAACCCTGGCCTGCTGAAGCAGAGCATGTGAACCTAACCACTCGGCCACGGGGCCACCCCCTGAAATACTATTTTGCAAAAGAAGTTTCTTGGTATTTCACTTAGTAACTTTCCTTGTTTTTAAATTAAAAAGAAATGCAACCTGCAAGTTTATGTTAAAGTAGTATTTTTGTAGGTCTAGTGTAGAATATAACTGTCAACCAGGATGCTATCTAGCTGTGCTAGGATTCTTATTTTTTTTTGTGAGGAAGATTGATCCTGAGCTAACATCTCTGCCAGTGTTCTGCTATTTTGTATGTGGGATGCCACCACAGAGTGGCTTGACGAGCAATGTGTAGGTCTGTGCCCAGGATCCGAACCCGTGAACCCTGGCTCTGCTGAAGCAGCACATGTGAACTTAACCACTATGCCACTGGGCCGGCCCTGTACTGGGATTCTTAATCACCTCCTCTCCTGCCTCTGCCTCTGCCTCTCCTTCCCCTGCCACAGATATGCTTAGTTGGTTTGGGTTCCAAAAGTTTGTTTATAAAGTTAATTTCATTCATAAGGTTCATGAAGTTTATGTTAATAGTACTGTGGAATCTAATGAGCATCCACAGCAGCATAGTTGAAGTTGGAAAAGCCTACATTTTGGAGCTGGCCTGGTGGCGCAGCAGTTAAGTTCGCACGTTCTGCTTTGGCGGCACGGGGTTCGCGGGTTTGGATGCCAGGTGCTGACATGACACTGCTTGGCAAGCCATGCTGTGGTAGGCGTCCCACATATAAAGTAGAGGAAGATGGGCATGGATGTTAGCTCAGGGCCAGTCTTCTTCAGCAAAAAGAGGAGGATTGGCAGCAGATGTTAGCTCAGGGCTAATCTTCCTCAAAAAAAAAAAAGCCTACATTTCATGTGTACCTTTCCTTAAATGTGGTCCTCTCACAGCACATCTTGAGGCAGTTAGCACAACTGTTATTTTCCTTAATTTTATAAATAAGGCAAAGAGGTTAAGAATGCAGAGTTAACAGTGGCCAAGCTTGGATTTGAGCCCAGGTTTCTGACTAGAAGTCCTATGTTCCTTTCATTGTAATATACTGCCTTTCATCTAGCATGCATTTGTTGTGTGGTTTAAGGAACTGCAGTGCTTTTTAGCCTGGAACACAGAAGACTTAGGCAGGGCATTGTTTCTCTTGTAATTGAAATATTTGAAGAGCATTCACGTGGAAAGAGGGATGGATTTATTTTGTGTCGCTTTGGCAGGTGCTCTGGTAAATGGTAGTTACAGTTGCGCCGACCTTTGGTTCCACATATGAAAAACTGTGCAAGAATTGGAGGGGCTGCCCTCGCAAGTTCCCACCTAGCAGCAGAGGCCTTGGGGGGGTCGTTGGAAGGTGGGTGGGGACGGAAGCGATGCCTGCCTTGTCTTGCCGAAGTCTGCTTCCCTCTTTCACTCTTCTTCGCCTCCTCCCTCTGCACCCTCTCTTAGAGCCTGAGTGCTTGGCTGGGCCTCCTCTTCTCGTTCCTAATTTCTGCCTCTTCTCCCTTAAGCCACTCAGAGGCAAGTTTTAAATATGGGACAGTCTCTTGATAATATTTAATGATAATTTTGTTTGGTTTATTTTTCTCACATTTGAAATGTATCCACATTCCTTCCATATTATTTTAAAGAAAGTGACAGGAAAGTATGAATTTGGAACTTATAATTTTTTCTAGTACTGTTCCTAAAGGGATTTATTTTAACTGGAAATAAAAATTGAAGAGTATACTGTGATGGTAGGCTGAGGCGAGGATTTATTACATTCAATTCTCTGCTGAAAGACCAATGCAGTATTTACTTTCTCACCCAAGGTGTATTATCCTCAGAGATAACCAACCAAGGTTCTTATCCTGTTTCGTTCCTAGTTGCATGTGGTTGTGCAAAATATTGTATAGGAAAAGCTACGTAGGTGCTGCATTTGCCTGGCCAAAGGAGCCATATACTTACTGCAAATGGGTGGTCATCAGTGGCAAGTTCTGTATTGATGTCAGAGAGTGACTTCTGAGAAAGGTCCATTAGAATTCGTATCATCGAACATCTTTTTTTTTTTTTAAAGATTGGCACCTGAGCTAACAACTGTTGCCAATCCTTTTTTTTTTTTTCCTGCCTTATCTCCCCACCCCCCCCACCCCCCCGTACATAGTTGTATATCCTAGTTGTGGGTCCTTCCAGTTGTGGCATGTGGGATGCCGCCTCAACGTGGCCTGACCAGCGGTGCCATGTCTGCGCCCAGGATCCAAACCCTGGGCCGCCGCAGCAGAGTGTGTGAACTTAACCGCTCGGCCACGGAGCCGGCCCCGCATCGAACACCTTTGAAAGTGAATTTTCAGAGAGTAGTGAGATCAAGAAGAAAAAGACCCGTTATCTCTCAAACAGCTGATGAATTTTTGCACAGCAGTTACTAGTTTCTTTGTCTTTTGTCTACATACTTTTTTTTTTTTTAATTAATCCTTAGAAGCCAGGAGCTTAGATATTTGTTCAGTGGTCAAATCTCTGTGCCATGCTGTCAGAAGTGAGCTTGGGAGGTTTCAGATAATGGGGGTGGCTGAACTGAAAGAGAGGTTACCTCAGGGAGCAGGCAAGTGAGAAAGTAAGCTAGGAGAATTCTCCCCTCTTAAGTACAATATAATGCTTTTAAAAATAATTGGAGTTATGTTACTGTTGTTCAGAGCCTTTAGAAATGAACCATTGTGAGGAGCTGGCCCGGTGGCACAGCAGTTAAGTTTGCATGTTCTGCTTCGGCAGCCCCGGGTTCGCTGGTTTGAATCCCGGGTGTGGACATGGCACTGCTTGGCACACCATGCTGTGGTAGGCGTCCCACATATAAAGTGGAGGAAGATCGGCATGGATGTTAGCTCAGGGCCAGTCTTTCTCAGCAAAAAGAGGAAGATTGGCAGCACATGTTAGCTCAGGGCTGATCTTCCTCAAAAAAACAAAAAAGAACTATTGTGAATATCTGAGTGTGTAGCTGACTAAGGTTAGTGCAAGAAGTTCACATTTCAGCTGATGTCTAAGGATGCAGTGGTCCTCCCAGCCCCACTGGTATGCTCTCGGTCAGTGAGGAGGACCCAGCTACTTGTAAGGTAGCTCATTGGGGTAGGGACGTCTCTGGTTATTAGCTGCCCTGGAATCTGTCTCTTGATAACTTTCACATACTAGTCCTAGTCCTGCCTTCTGGATGTGTTCACATTTGAAGACAGCTGTTTTTACTTACTGAGTCAAAAGTCTCTCTTCTTTGAGTTGTTTCCAGAGCCCTCTGGACTGGAGACAGGCTGGTTATTGGAGTCTCTCCTTAAAGTCTTGTTTGTTTTGGAACTGCACACAGTAACCTGCAGGTCCTCTGAGGAGCACAGAGTGTGCTGGGACCCCTGTCTCCCAGATCAAGACAGTGTCAATGAAATGATTCCTTTCAGCCCAGGACTGTGTCAGTGTCCTTGGAGCGGCCCTCCTGCGCTGTGGGGACACAGTAACCTTATGCGCAGCCAAACCTCCTGCACTGCTTCCCAGAAGCAGGTCTTCTAGAGTCGGTCTTTCTCTGTCTTCCTCTTCCTGGGAACTTGTGCATAATAAGATCCAATCCTGACTTTTGACAGCACCCGTGACCTTCCAAAATATACCTCTTTTCAGATGCCACTTTGTTTTATTTTATTTATTTTATTTTTTGAAATTTTAAAATTTTTTTTGAGGAAGATTAGCCCTGAGCTAACTACTGCCAGTCCTCCCCTTTTTTGCTGAGGAAGCCTGGCCCTGGGCTAACATCCGTGCCCATCTTCCTCTACTTTATATGTGGGACGCCTACCACAGCATTGCCTGCCAAGCAGTGCCATGTCCACACACGGGATCTGAACTGGCGAACCCCAGGCCACCGAAGCAGCACATACGCACTTAACTGCTGTGCCACCGGGCTGGTCCCATCAGTTGCCACTTTAAATTGGAGATGATTCTCACCAAAAAAAAAAAAAAAAAAAAAAAGATCAGTATGTCAGATGATGGATGTGTGAATTAACTAGGTGGTAGGAATTCTTTCGCAGTGTATACGTATGTCAGTGACCACGATGTACTCTTTAAATATCTTACAGTTTTATTTGTCAGTTATATCTCAGTAAAGCTGAAAAGAAGTTGGAAATGAAAACATCATGTCTTCAAAAGGTCACGGTTTCCTATCTGGGACTGTAGTCACAGAGATACATTCTAGATTTCTTATTTGTTTCCAGATGGCATGCAAGGATCGTGGTGATCGCTGGGTTGAGGCCCAGCAGGTTTGCCACCTTATTTAGTATGCCAACTCCAGGAAGTGAGGACACCGGATGGGCTGAGGTGTTCCAGCGGAAGCTCTCCTTTGGCCCTCCTTCGTAGGCGGCTTTGGCACACCCCCGGTGAAGCGGTGACTGCCTCTTTACTTGCTAGTGTCTCCACGGCTTTCCATTAACTGCAGTTTTTGAGTCTCTGAGTTGTTGGAGTGACAGGGTTTCTTCTCTTTCTGTTCTGTTCTGCCCCTTATCAGCTTTTTCTTCCTAATTTCTTTTTGGAATTATGCTGTCTTGAGTTGGTATCTGGAGAGGCATTCTTTCACCTGTACTGGTGACATGTGATAAATGAGGACATTTTAGGCAGGGGGACTGACACATTGCTCAGATGGGTTAGTTGAACAATTTTCTCGGTGCCCTATGTCATGTGCTGCATCCTTCCTAGCTGCTGGCCTGTCAGCCTGCTTTGAAAGGTTGGAAATGAATAGGGGGTCACCAGCTACCCCTTCTACACACGGGGACAGCGTCTCCAAGGCCTCAATTTCTTGGTAACAAGTAACGTTTTGCTTACCTGCTTCCACATAGGCTGCTGATGATGGTTAGGATTTGGAAAAGGGGAAAAAGAGGATTTGGGTTTTGATGAGTAGCTGGGGCTTGAGCAAAGGAGAGGCAGTAATGAGCATTCCTGAGGTGAGGGATTTGATCGTTGAGGAGGGGTTTTGTTGAGTAGATGTTGACACACTTTTTCTGTAAAGGGCCAGATAGTAAACATTTTAGACTTTGCAAGCCTTGTGATCTCTGTTGCAACTGGTCAGCTCTGTCATTGCAGCACAAAAGGAGCCACAGAAACACTGAATGAATGAATGTAACTGTGTTTCAATAAAATTTTCCTTGTGGACATTGAAATTTGAATTTTTAGGTTTTTTTATTTTTAGATTGGCACCTGAGCTAACAACTGTTGCCAATCTTTTTTTCCCCCCTGCTTTTTTCCTCCCCAAATACCCCCATTACATAGTTGCATATTTTTAGTTGTGGGTCCTTCTAGTTGTGGCATGCAGGATGCTGCCTCAGCATGGCCTGACGAGTGGTGCCATGTCCACACCAAGGATCTGCACCAGTGAAACCCCGGGCCACCAAAGTGGAGCGTGCAAACTTAACCACTCAGACACAGGGCTGACCCCAAATTTTTAGTTTTTGATGTCGTGAAATATCCTTTTGATTTTTTCCCAACCATTTAAAAATGCAAAAATATTCTTAGTTAGTGAACTATACAAAAACAAGTGATGGGCCGGATTTGGCCCATGGACTGTTTGCTGACCCCTGTTGTAGAGAAACAGGAAGCAGAGAGGACAAGTTACAGGGCCTGGGAAAGCAGGCCGGGGGGTAGATGGAAGGTGGGATGAAGAAGAAAACCATTTTTGTGATAAAATGAAAATTTTAAAGGAACGATAATTTGTGTTTATGTGTGTGTGTGAAAGCATCTCAGTCTTTATTAAAACAAAACAAAACAAAACACTTCTTCACTATGGAAAATTTCAAACATGTACAATGTAAAGAGTAATATAATGCATCACCAGTGGCGATGTAGTCATCATCTAGCTCCTACAATGACCAGTTCTAGGCCTTTTGCATTTCCATGTGAATTTTATAGTCAACTTGTTTTTTTTTTTCTGTTGCCAATCTTTCTCTTTTTTTTTTCCCCCTCCCCAAAACCCCAGTACATAGTTGTATATTCTGGTTGTATGTCCTTCTAGTTCTTCTTTGTGAACTGCTGCCACAACATGGTTACTGACAGACGGGCGATGTGGTTACATGCCTGGGAACCAAACCTGGGCAGAGCGTGCCGAACTTTAACCACTAGGCCATCAGGGCTGGCTCCTGTCTTGTATTCTGAGATCTTGCTGTGCTCACTTATTCTAGTAGCTTTTTTTTTGAGGAAGATTATTCCTGAGCTAACTACTTGCCAATCCTCCTCTTTTTGCTGAGGAAGACTGGCCCTGAGCTAACATCCATGCCCATCTTCCCCTACTTTATATGTGGGACGCCTACCACAGCGTGGCTTGCCAAGTGGTGCCATGTCTGCACCTGGGATCCGAACTGGCGAACCCTGGACCGCCGAAGCGGTCAGTGGAGTGACTGAAGCAGGGCACAGGGAGTGAATGAGAAGAGAGAAGGATGGGCACTAGCGACAGTGGAAGGGAGGTGTACGTTTGTCGCAGACCGAATGAGGAGGGTCAAGGAAAGTGTTGTTGAATTAGACGCCAGCAGTCGCGGAAGCAGTGGTGGTTAGGATTGGGAGGCAGTGCCAACAGTGAAGTTTTGAGTTGCTTGAAAGAATCCCTGAAGCTTCTCCGCTTGTCTGGGGGTGGAAGCCCTGGGGGTTGTAACGGGAAGAGAGTGTCTTATAGTTCTTCTAGTACTGTGGGGAGAGAGAGAAGATGTGAGACGTTTAGGATAAAGGGAAATTTGCGTTTCTGGTTGTGGTGAGGAAGCCAGGAGACTAACCCTTACTGTATTCCTTTGTGCTGAGCGCTGTCCTCGTTAGTTTATATGCGCTTGATGTGGTTCTCGTAGCCGTCCTGTGTGGTTCTTCATCTCTCCACTTACAGATGAGAAAACTGAAGTTTGGAAATGAGTGATATGCCCAGAGCCACATAACTAGTAAGTGGTGGAGCTAGCCTTTGAACCCATGTTCTACCCGAATAATCATTTCTTTTCACTAGATACGTGAACTCATGAGTATACGCCAGCAGGTATGCCAGGTGCTGTGGAAAGATCTGCCATCGGGTATCTGTGCTGTGTTTAGTGTTATGGCCTAGAGCAGTGCTGCTCGTCTCTTTTGTTAATCTAGTGATCTTGTGTTTTGAAGTCCTTAGAAGAGATGGCTGTTTTTTAAACTAAAGTAGTCAAATTACTCATTTATTCAGTAAGGCAGGTTAGACAGGCGGCATTCTCAGAGGTGTGTATCTGTGTGCAGGACTTTGGTAATGTTTCTGACGTGGAGGATAGTTTTGAGGGCTTAGATTGGAACACTCCCATCTGCTGAGTTGGGGTGAAGCTGCTGTGACGTGTGAATGCTAGTCTAGCGTTCTTAGCATCTGCTTCTGGGAACCTCTGACTGAAATTCAAAGTTTGCTAACAGTAATACTGTTCTGAAATTTTACTTTTTAAAAATTAGAACGAAGCATTAGAAACATTTATTTTACATGTTCTGTTTTCTTAATGCCTAATTGGTTATGTTATATTGAAATTCCGACATGTAATTGAGCTTTATTGTTTGAACTTGCAATACATTACTCATGCAGTAAAGACAAGCAGTCTGATCCTAAATGGTAACAGCAGAGTGAGTGTAATTGAAGTGTATGGTGTGTCTCAGCATTTTAACAAGGAAGCGTGGACCATGACATTTTGAACTCGGAAGAAAGTGCTTTGCATTGTTTTCCTCTTTTTCCCCCTTACATCCTCATCCTACCACTAATAAGTGAGTAGAAGTTCTACACTCAGTTACAGGTTATAGTTACAACTGTCTTAGAACAGTGGGCTTTAAACTGGGCAATTTAGGTGATTAACTTACCTGTCTAGAAAGAGTTTACTAGGGTTTACTTCTGACATGCGTGTCCTTTTTAGCAGTGATTCGGGCTATTCACATCATAGATTTGATTTTGTCTTTTTTTGAGTGTTGGGTTCCATTCTCTATGTAATTTTTTTTTTTTTTGAGGAAGATTAGCCCTGAACTAATATCTGCTGCCAATCCTGCTGCCAATCCTCCTGTTTTTGGTGAGGAAAACTGGCCCTGAGCTAATGTCCGTGCCCATCTTCTTATACTTTATATGTGGGATGCCTTCCACAGCATGGTGTGCCAAGTGGTGCCATGTCCACACCCGGGATCCGAACCGGCGAACCCCGGGCCCCTGAAGCGGAACGTGCACCCTTAACTGCTGCGCCACCAGGCCGGCCCGTCTATGTAATTATTGAATGATATCTTTAAGGCACTTACCCTGCCTTGCCTCATATTTATGGCATTTGCATTCTAAGTGAGTCCAGTGGGAGAAGTCCACACACAACTGCCGTCTGAGGGTGTGTTGGTAAGTGCCAGAAGAGTTAGAGTTCAAGTGCTGAGGGCTTCACAAGGAGGGGGAGACCAGGGGTGATTGTGGGCGTTGGGGGCTGTAGGTCCTCTGAGCTGGGCTTTGAGGAGACTTGAAGTCTGTTTGTCCTTTGAGATTGGCTGGGAAGGAGGAGGCAGCTTTCAGTGAATGGATGCTGGAGTTGGGGGAATAGCACACCAGTTGGAGGGAGCTGTGTGACCGCACAGGGAGGCAGTTCCCTCAAAGAGAAGCAGACCTGCTGCTCTAAACTTAGGCTGTTTGGAGGAGAGTGGTTTTGGAGATTTAGGTCAGGCTGTTCTGTGGAGGACTGACTGTCAAGCAGAGGGATTCAGGCTCAGTATTCTTGCTGGTTAGGGCACAAGACTTCTTCCCATCTTTTTTTCCTGGTTCACTGTGTGTATTATTCCTTGTGTTCTGTACTGGTGCCTTCGCTTTCCACGCTAGTTGCGGGTCGGTGTGCCAGGCCTAGGGTTGCCAGATAAAATACAGGACGCCCAATTCCATTTGAATTTCACACAAACGGCAAACATGTTTCTACTCTAAGTATGCCCCAGATGTTCCCTGGTTAAATGCAGTGAGGTGATTGCGGTGGTAGAAGTGCCAGAGAGGAGGGGTAGGGCCTTCTAGAAGAGCCAGGGACTAAGGAAATGATATTTGAGCAGAATCTTGAGGCGACATGTGAGTAGTTACTTCTCAGGCCAGAAGATGGTAAGCTGTCCCTCAGGGACAGGGAGGAGCAGAAGTGTGGCTCTTTGAAGGAGGGTGGCTATGCCTGTGTGTACAACAGGAAACGAGGTGGGAGAGGTGGGTGGGAGCTGGGCTCTGGGGGGCTGGTGTTGGCCCTTGGGCGTTTGATCTGAGCAGGCAGCAAGGCAGTGCCCGGCAGGGGAGTGACAGGGTGGGCTCCGTGCTAGAGTGTGGAGGGGCGCTTGTGGGGCGGGAGCGTTGAAGGCAGGGAAGCGGCCGGAGGCTCTGGTAGTTGTCCAGCTGCACTTCCCTGACACAGAAAGAGGCTGCAGCGGGCCTGGCAGGGGTGCTGGGGCCAGAGGGAGGGCATGCTGTAAGCTGAAGACCTTTTACTTGCCAAGATGCATCTCCATCATTTTTAAATGTCTCTGAAGATAGAGTACCCCATAGACCCTCTGTAGTCTCACGCACAGGTCATCCTTTGAGATAAAGACAGCCCAGGCACTTACCAGGCTGTGGTGGAATGGCGTGGGATTTGGGGTCTGACTTACCCAGACCCCTCAGTAGGTTTTGTCAGCTGTGGAAGGCTCGGGTTATCCTTTATACAGTGGACCTGATAATCGCACCCACCTCCTCAGATGAAGGAGAAGCGAATGAAATGATGGGTGTGAAATCCCCAGCACGGCACACCACCTGGCGGATAGTGGGTCCTCAGGTTTAGTTCCCTGCTTTCCCTATTGCCAGTGAGATTTCAGAGGGACTGGAGAGCAGTGGGTTTTGACCATCTGTTTGGGGTTGTCAGTCTGTGCCAGGCAGCTAGGGGACTGCAGAAGGACGTAGGGGTAAGCAGGGAGCCCCTGTGGGTCCCAGTTCATTCTGAGAGTTCAGAGGGAGCCCTTCTTTGAGCTGTGTCCTTTCCCAGGAAATGTGGATGGAAATCTAAGGGAGTAACAGGCTCTGTGACATAGCCTTTCTCTTCTCTTTCAGCCAATGCTGTTGAGTTGGCTTTCTGAACTCAAAAGAATGTCTACACAGATGAGACCCTGTTTATGGTATGGTACAGAAAGATGAACATCCCTCCTTCCCCCCAGGTGTAGACCAATCCCGTTATGCCCAGGTTCTCAGCCTTGGCACTATTGATATTTTGGGCTGTATGGTTCTTTGTTGTGGGGGCTGTCCTGTGTGTTGTATGATGTTTATCCATATCCCTGGCCTCTACTCACTTGATGCCAGTAACAGTTCCCCCCAAGTTGTGACAGTCAAAAATGTGTACAGATAGTGCCAAATGCCCCCTAAGGGGCATAATTGCCCACTTTTGAGACCGCTACTTTATACTCGGTAGACACGAGGGAAAAGTACTCCTTAGTATTTTTTACTGATTTTCTTTTTACCTAACCAGTGAAATGCATGTTGAAAAAAGATTTAGTTTTTATTAAACTGAATTTAAATTTTGATCTATTTTAACTTGTTTAGTTTAGAAAGACTTCCTGTGTGTCATTAGGAAAACAATTCTCAAATCTAAAATTTTAAGCTTATCTTTAAAGGATTTTTTTACATTATTACTTTTCGGCAATTAGTGAAATACAAAAAAAGTTTCATCTGGTATTTCAGATCAGTTTGTTATAAATGTACAAATATATCAAATTGATATTTTAAATTAAAAATATGGCTGACAGTTAATTTTATGAGTATGATATTGTGCAAGTTTGTAACTCCCTGCCGAAAATCTGAGCATAAAGTCATGGTTTGAAGGGGTCCTGAATAAACGTTTTCTTTCTGTAAATATTCAGAAACCTTGGCTGGGGAGGGAGTGGCCAGAGGAGACTCAAAATTTCTTGCATTCTGGGAGTTTGAATTTTGGGAAACAACTTGTTTTGGACTAAATCTGGAAAAATAATTTGTGTACTGTAGCCAAAAATTCTTTTAGGCTGTCCTCTTCCAGCCTTGTCACTTGTCTGGAATGTTAAGTATTGTCAGTAGTTTAACGGCCTTTCAGAAGCTTGTATTAAAAAGAGAGAAGATCTCCAGAAATGAATCTGAAGAGGTCTTGATATAAGATTAGGTTTTTTATTATTCTTTGGAAAACAGTAAGAAGGAGAAGATTTATGGTTCTAAGTTTGAAAAATCCAGGGAGCATCCAGTTGTTTCTAAGTCTTTCCTTGTGTTAAATCTTGTAGAATAATAGAAATCATAAATTAGTATGAGTGGGCTTTTCTGTGGCCAAAACAAGTGGAAATAGAGTTGTGCTTCTGAATTCTTGTGGCTGATAATTAACTCCTTTTTTCTAGCATCCTGTCTATTAGTAATTGTGATTTGGTGGAAAGAGCTCAGACTTTGGGCAAGCTGCTGACCTCTGTAACCTCGGTCCTTCCTCCTCCCCAGCCACGTGGGGCGATGATGAGAATCAAATGTGCTGGCCGAGTGCGGGCCGCAGCGGGCCTTCCACAGCGGCCGGCTGGCAGTCTCCAGGCAGCTTGCTCTGGTATTTAAACAACAATAGTAACGTCAACAAAGTGTCTCAACCTCCTCATTACTCTCTGACTCTCTTCACAAAGTCAAATTTTTAAAAAGTTTATTATCCTTCGTCTCCTACTCAACTTTTTCTCCCATTCCACTGCAGTCTGACTTTGTGCCTGTCCTTCCCCTCGGAGCTGTGCTGGCCCTGCTCACCATCACCTCCTTATGGCCAACTTCAGTCAGTGCGGCCTTTCTCCTGGTGATTCACCTCCAGGCTCCCTTCACAGACTGTTGCCAGACAGAAGGGAGGTAGCTGTGAGAGGAAGGGGGTGGAAATTGGAGAGGAGCTGCTTTTCTCTTCTTCTGTGACCATGAGAAGGTTTAAGGGGGGTGCCCACCTGGGCTAAGGAGAGGACACTGGGTTGAAAGTTCCTTCCTCCACGGGCCAGGAGGTGGAAGTGAAGGACTTGTAGATCTAAATGCCATGTTTCCTCAGCAAGTCATAATGTGCATCATTGATTTCTGGAAACAGGTAGAACTACCATATTAAATGTGCACATTAGTTGATAATCCACCTTAATTTTATAAAATGTCTTAAAAATCAGAAAATATCATTTATAATAAAAGTAAGCATTTTAAAATTGTCAGTAAGCATTAAAATTGTCAGTAAGCTCCTTAGTAAGCATTGAAGCATTCTGAGCAGTAATCGACTTCTGTCTGTGGATCCAGACTAAACAGAGAATCACATGCCCGAAAGCCTCTCACCGTGGCTTCTCTCTCCTTCCTGTCTCTGTTTCATGCACCTTGAGTACACACCCGCTTGCACGTGTGCAGGTTTTTGCCATGACAAGGCTGAGGCTTTTCCTCTGAGTAAGCCTTGACATTTTCGGTGGAGTATCAGTCCAAGTCTGTTTTTAAAAGGTATACATTTAAATGCGCTTTTCTTATTGTGTGTTATAATTCACAATAAGAAAGGTTAAAAACATGAATATGTTGAAGAATTCAGTATAGGTTCAGTCTATTGCATTATGATTTATTTAATTAAACATTTCTTATTGAATTTCTTTTGAAAGTTTGGTTTTTGTAGTACACATGCTTCTATCAGTTTGGTGGTTGGTTTTAATTCATTTAGCAGCATTTACTTGCTGACTGCAGTGTGGCTAGTTTGCTAAATTTCGGTTTTCCCTTGTCTTCGTGATTCCTTCTCAGTGTTTCAAGTCTCTTCTTAAGTTACAATTTTAATATCCTGACATTTCAAATACGGAGTCTGTTGAAAGAAGAGAGAGAAATGTACTTAGATTGCTTGGGTCGAAACCCTTTTTGGATTTTTAGTGGGATACTGATAGGCATAAAAAATCATAACTAATAAACAATTTCCTTTTTAAAAAAAGTTTTGATTCCTGATTGTGAGGGTACAAATCCTGAAATGCATTTCTTGAATTTCTGAAAGAAAGATCCTAATCCACTCTCCTTGCCTTTTTATAAGCAAGGCTCACAGCATGATGTGCTCAAGGTCATGCAGACGTGTCAGGCCTCCAGCCACAATCCAGGCCCTTGCTTATTGTTCCAGTGAACTCCCTACCCTGTATTTTCAAGATTTACTCGTATATAATTTTCAGTGGGAAAGAATCAGAAGCAAGTGTTGTTTGTTGACATCTGCGCACCATAGTATGTAATTTATTGTAAGTAATAAGTAGAAATCTGTAGTCATTCCTTATAAAGGGTTTCTCTTACAAAGTGTCTTTTGAGTTGCTGCTTTTATTTTAATAAGGCATTAGTCATACTTGGGGCACGCAGTGTGTTTTCTGTAAATTATGATAGCTTACATTTATCCCATCCTTACTGTGGGCTGCCACCCTGCTAAGCATTTCAGGTTCATTATTTCATTGAATCCTCTCAACATCCTTGTAAGGTCAGTAGTAGTATTACCAGCCCATTTTGTGTGTGAGGAAACTGAGATTTCAGGGAGGTTAAGTAACTTGCCCACGGATACAGATTTGGATACAGGTTTGATCGGACATGGTGGGGCAGTCTCCTGGTTGCTGGCTTTTTAAATAAGCACAGTGGATTTAAAAAATCAATTAAATAACTATTACATTTAAATAGTTTTAAATAGCAATACATTTTGTATAACAGAGGGAAAAAATGGTTCTAATTGGAGGTGAATAGGAGAAGTTCAAAGGAAAAAGTCGTGGCAGGATCAAGATCCTGGTGTTAACACCAGGAGGTGATAACAGGAGGGAGGGGATGGGGTCTGCCCCTGTAGTGGCCACCAAGGTTCTTGTCCCATGCTGTATCAGGGCGGGAGATGCTGCTCAGTGAGGGATGCCTTCAGAGCTCCATTGTGGTTTCCAGGCCGATCTGTGTTCTCCTTGACTCAGGGCGGATCCTTCTAGATGTAGTATAATGACAGTTAAGATGAATTCCTAAGGTCTCTTGGGCGTTATTTCTGAAACCCGATTGCCGCGTTTTTCCTAGGTGGATGGTTGGGGAGGGTGGAGTTTCTGAATCACTGGAATGAATCGCCATCCCTCATCTTGGGTTGTTGAACCATTCTTCTGACCTTTGGGCCCTGGTGAAATAACTTCTGGAATGAGTAGGTCAGGATTTTTGTTCTTTTTCTTGTTCTGTACATGTTATTTTGTACAAGAACTCTGTAAGTTAGGTTTTGTCAACTCCTCTTTGTAGGAGAGGAGACAGAGATACAAAGGTATAAGGTGATGAAGTGATGTGAGTGATTTGCCCGTGGTCACACAGTTCCTATGGCAAGGCTGGACCTGGAACCGGCTGTCCTGCCCTTCAGTTCAGCACTCCGCTACTGATTGCCAGGCCCAGAGGGAGGGTCTAGTGGTACATCACAGACCCTTCTTTCGCTTTGTCTTATATACTTAATATTGCTATCAGGTACGTGAGTTATGTTAAATTAGAAGGTTTTTGAAGTCAGAAGGTACCTTCGAGATTCCTTAGAATCCAACCTCCTTTTTTGTAGATGAGGATCCTGAGTGGACAACAAGAGAGTGTTTGTTAGAGGGAGAACTGATGGGTTTCAAGTCAAAGTCAGAATTTAAAAATATCCCAGAGGCTGGGACCTTGAGCTGAATCTGACCAAAGGAAAATTTTAACAGATACGGATGTAAATTTTTTTCAGAATTTAAATTGCACAGCTATGAAAAGGAGAAAAGTGGAATGTTTACGGTACAATTTCTTCAACATTTCTGTGGTGTTTGAAAATTTTCGTAATGTTAGGGGCAAACAGAGAAAGGCAGCTTAGCAGCAGTTTGTGTAAAAAAACTTGCAAGTATTAGGTAAGTGTGAACTCAGTATGATGAGTTTCTGGTAGCCCCTAGAAAAGCAGCGTTTTTTCTTAGATTAAGTTAGAGTAGCTCAATGTCTGGATAGAGAGAAGTAATAGTAAGGCTGAACTGTGTGCTTGCCACACCAGATCTGTCTAGTACCTCTGCCTAGTTCCGAGGGGCCACACACCATGATGCTGATGGACAGGGATGGTGTCGCGTCTGGAGGAGTGGCTGGGGCGTTGTGGGGCTGACGTGGGAGAAGGCAGACTTACAGGAGCGCCATCGTGGTTTCAGATCTGGGAGACCTGCGGGCTGAGAGTGGTACTTTGTTTTGAGTGTATGCTGCGGTTCCGATGTGCTCGTCCCTGATCCCCCGTTCTCTGCCCCTGCACTCCCTCCTCCACAGCAGCACCAGCTTCATTTTTAGGAACTACGAGTCTGATTTAGGGCTGCACTGCCTTTATCCAGTCTGTGGTTTGCTGTCCAGTCTCAGACGAAAGCCAGGGCTTGACTGGCCTGCTAGGCCCTTCCCCTGCCGTCCCCCCACAATCCCCATTTTGACGTTTCCCTATTCTCACTGGACCCAAGTCCTTGGAGGTCTTCAGGTGAGCCCATGATTTCTCACACCTCTGTGAGGTGTACCTCCCACCCTGTTTCCTACAGGCAGAACGGGGGACTAGATCTTTCTACTCCCACTGTACTTGTACATATACTTACCTTGTTTTTCAGTAGAATTTATAAAGGATGGGGACTTTTTCACTATTCATTTATGTATCTTGTTTCTTCCACTAGACTGTGAGCTCCTTGAACGATATTTTTGTCTTAAACGTTTTTATTTGTCTGTGTATTTATGCCTTGCTGACTAGCTTCCCAGAGAATTCTCGTTTGGCTTGCTATGGCACAAAATAAGTGTTCAGTGAATGTTGAGTAAATAATGATTTGCTTCATAACTTTTTAGTACTCAGTATCCTCCAACAGTAGATGCTTCTAACTAGAAGGTTCTTTGTCAGTGATACTGCATGTGGGATTTTCTATAAATGACCTCAAAGGTATTTTCCGTTTTTTTAAGAGTCTGTGGTTTGATTTTTAAATACTATTTTATCTACCATATGTGGAAGGTAAGAGATGGCCCTTTATTTGTTTCCCTCAGTAGGTTTTAATTATACGGTCTCCTCATCCATGTGAAGGAAACGGGAGCTTCCTGTGTGGCTGTGGCTGTAATTAGCTGTAGGCGGGGCTCCTGGAGCTGTAAATCCTGTCCTGAGGAGCCCCACTACTGGGGCATCCTGGGGAGAGTTCCGCCACCCCGACTGCAGCCTTCTAAGTGCAGGCTTATTTCTGTAAACGAGAGTGGTGTGCCTCTGCTCATACCTAACAATTATTTTAAATAAAGTAGCAGGTATCTATAAATTAATATGATTATAGCGAAGAATTTTACTTTTACAACTGTAACCTAATACATACTGATTTAGACCTGGTAATACATTTTCTCCTCTGAAAAAGATTTTATATTAAATAACATGATAATTAGTACCTTCAAAATGAAAAAATTTTGGTCAAGAATACAGCACTGACCCATCGGACAAGTAGATAAATCTAAAAGGGGCAGATTGAACAGTATGGTTTTAGTGTTGTTACATTTTGTTCATATCTTGTGAAATTGAGATCAAAACTGCATATTCCTGAGGAAGCTCTTCTGTGTGGTTGCTTTGGAGGCCATTTGGAGCGGCCGGCAGGGTGTAGGGTTTGGAATCAGACGACTGTCACTTAAGAATGGTTGACTCAGGGAGAGTTACGTATACTCTCTGAGCCCCGGTTCCTTTATCTTTCAGTGCCCACGTGGGCTCTTGTGAGAATTTGATGAACTGTGCTGGGTCTGGCCAGCTATTTCTCCTCCTTAACCAGGCGGGGGGCCCAGACCTACTGGTGAGTTGTAATCTGTTGAGGATCATTATCCTTAATAACAGCTTTATTGAGATATAATTCGTATGCCGCACAATTCACCCATTTAAAGTATAAGATTCAGTGGCTTTTAGTATATTCACAGGGTTGTACAACCATCATCACAATCTAATTTTAGAATGTTTCATCCCCCCAAAAAACCCTGGTTCCATTAGCAGTTAGTATCCATGTTCCCTACCCTCTGTTCTACTTTCTGTCTCTCTGGATTTGCCTATTCTGAACAATTTCTGTAAATGGAATCATACAATACGTGGTCCTTTGTGTCTGGCTTCTTTTATCTGGTATAGTGTTTTCAAGGTTCATCTGTTGCCCCGTGCATCAGTGCTTCATTCCTTCTTCATGCCCAAATGTTATTGCATTGGATGGATATACTACATTTTGTTTATTCATCAGTTGCTGGACATTTGGAATTGAAACAAAAAGTTATTTTGTATGCAGAAATCATTTAATAATGAGATATGATAATAATATATATCCAATAAGTAACAAATACATGCTCATAAGTCAAAAATAATTTAAATGCTAACAACGAATTCCGTCATAGTTTAATTGGGAGAACTTTTTGAGGTTGGGTTGTTTCCAGTTTTTGGCTATCATGAATAATGCTTCTGTGGACTTTTGTGAGTAAGTTTTTGTGTGGATGAGTGTTTTCATTTCTCTTGGGTATATATCCAGATATCCAGGAGTGGAATTGCTGGATCAGGTGGTAACTCTGTGTTTAACCATTTGAGGAGCTGCCAGCCTGTTTTCCAAAGTGACTGAACCATTTTACATTCCTACCAGCGGTGTTGTGAGGGTTCCAATTATGCCACAGTCTCTCTAACATTTGTTACTGTCTTTTTGATTGTGGCCATCCTAGTGGGTGGATGGGGTAGATCATTAGGTTTTGACTCTGTGACAGAGGCAGCAGCAGGAAAGGGACAGTCTGTTACGTTGTCCAGTATGGTAGCTACCACGCAACTTTCAATAGATTGAATAAAATGGAAAATTCAGTTCCTCAGTCAGACTAGCAACATTTCAAGTGCTCAATAGCCGCAAGTGGCTAGTGGCCCCATACTGGACAGCATACACATATATATGTAGAACATTTTCATCCTTGCAGTAAGTTCTACTGGATAAGGCTAGTCTAGAAAAAGTTAGTTTGACAGTGGCTAGAGGAGTAGGCAGAAAATGGTAGGGAGTCTAAGTGGTGCTGTAGAAAGGAGTGGAGGCATGGAATTTGGGGAAGAGAAGAGAGAAACTTTGGGGAGCCATTTACAAGATATGAGACTTAGAAAAGAAAAGATAAAAAAGGGAAAGGGAATAGTTGAAGAAAAGGTTCTTAGGAACTTGATTTTTCTGCAGTATCTTGAGTTAGTGACAGATCCATTCGAATTCCTTCGTTTTATAGATGAGAAAGCACAGCATTGCTGGTTGTCAGGGATCAGCATGACTGCATTGAACCTCTCCTGGGAAGCTACTTGAATCTGTCGTGTTCATTTTCAGTATCCTCTGGGAAGGTGTAGGGAATGGGTGGTAAAGCTGAACTAGAAGGAACACTTCCTCTGGGCAGATTGCTCAAGTGGAACAGGAAAGTAGAAAGCAGAAGCGCTAAGAGCAGGCAGGAAACTTGATCATTACTGAACGGAGCATTTTCTGTAAGGAGAAACCAGGAAGTTGGGGGAAGGCCGGAGGGAAGAGCCTGAGGTCTCACTGTGTTTCGGTTGATGTTAATAACAGCGTTCTGTTTGCTCCCAGGCCTTATCACGTTGAGGGTGGAGCGGAGCCCCCTTCGTGCCCTGTCTCACTGTTCATGCCGCCAAACCAGTTTGTACAGTTTGTGTTACGTCAAGGCAAGTTAAATCTGGAGTGTTCGAGCACAGTCTAGGTAAAATATTTATTAAAGCTATTGGAATGAACCTTTTCTTTTCCAAAAAGTTATTCTGTAAGTTTCTCTTTATTTTTATTAGTGTGTAGAAATCTTGATAAAATAGACCAACCTCTTTTTTGTGTAGTCTAGTCTCTCGGAGTCATCATACATAAACTTCATGACATTCCCAATAGGCCTTGGTTTTTGCTAGTTGTGCTACTCTGCCCAAACTAGGCCAGTGTGTCTTTCCAGACTCAGTGTTGCTGCAGAGACTGCTTTGCTAGCTCAGTTAATAATGGTGCATTTAAGGGTCTAAGTGGCTGCAGCTGTGTTTGCTGCCAGCGTTATTCCAGGTCCGCTAAGCTATGAAATCAGGTGTGTGCCACTGAGGTGGAAGACTTGTCATCGTCCTTGCACGTGTGTAGAGTGCCCTTATTTTCTGAACCAAAAATCGAGGCTCATGTTCTGATAAGGAATTTTGATGCTGCTCTTGATGAAAGAGAGATGCTGGGAAATATATTGAGATTCTGACTGTTGGAGTTTCTGGGATATTCTGCTGGTTTATGTGGGGATATCAGAACAAATATTTGAAATTAGGACTATGCTGGATAATTTGGAAAGTATATTCACCCATAGTACCTGCAAAATGGCTAATTCTCAAGGGCTAGGGTGCTTATTGCTTCCTTGAATGCTAAAGATAATGTACAGTGTGTTCTGTTGAGGCAGTTCCTTTAGAGATCTAGGATATTCTTTTTACTGATTGAACTAGAGGGCACAAAATAATTTCAAATTAGTAATATTCAAGAAGGAAGCCTTGAATAGGGTGCATTCTGATTAGCAAGAATTTTTCAACTTTTATTTTCTTTGGCAACATCTGGCTTTCATTTTTATTTATCACATGGTAAAATTTTTCAAAAACAAATTTCTAAATAGCTTTCTTACAATTTTGTTCTCAGTATAATGCCATTTCTTTCCACAGATTTGCTTGTAAATGCATCACAAAGAGGCATCCCAGAATGAAGAAAACAAGCAGGAGTGTTGGCTCAGTGCCTAAAGTGTCTGGGATAAGCAAAACGCAAACAGTAGAAAAAACTAAACCGGAAAACAGCTCTTCAGCATCTGCAGGAGGCAAACCCCTAAAGCCTGGAACAGCAGCATCATTGTCAAAGGTATTAACATGGCAGCGTTTGAATACACGATGGATTGTAGGAGGAGTGAATCTTACTATGTTTGATTTGTTAAATAAACGTTATTTGGGGTTTGCCCTCTTCTGGTGCTGGGAACACACAGCCTTTGGAGAGTTCACGGTATGGTGGAGTTAGTTGGTGTGCTTGGTCTGTCTTTATGAACAAAACCAAATAGTAGGTCTATACGTGAAACAAATCATTGTGCACCTGCCTCGTGCACGGCTCTGTGCCGGTGTGAGCTGGAGGTAGAGTCTGCCTTCCAGGAGCTTGTGGAGTAACGGATAGAGGTGAGTCACACACACAGATAACCAAGATACTCGAAAAAAGTCAGATGACCCTGGAGAGCAGGAAAGCAGTGTAAGCAGTTTCAAGTAGGAAATACTGTTTCCAGCCTGGGGAGGTTTTATGCAAAGAACATGTGTACTTGGTGTTAAAGGATGACCGACAATAACATTCCTGAAACCCCTAGACAGGGGTTTTTATTGTCACTCACCCCCTTACACACCATAAACTCTTATTCTTTTTCTGACAACTGATCAGTGTTAATCCTAGTTAAAATTGGGTGATATTGATTTAGTAAGAGCATAACTAGTTTTCTTTACACTCCTTTAGAGGCCAGCTTTGCTCTTGTTAGTATGGGATAGCGATTCATTAGATCATGGGCTTCAGGAGCAGACAGACCTGGGCTTCATAGGGCTGTGGTCAGTATGAAATGGGGGAATATGGAAAAGTGGTTAGCACAGGGCCTGGCACTTAGCAAGTGCTTAGTAAATGATAGGTAGCAGCATTTTTATTGGTTGGCTCTAGAAACTTTTCCCCAGCCCAAGATTGACTCCTGAAAGTAACAGTCTTCGCAAGGGTATTCTCAGTGTCTGTTGGTTTCGACCATCCAAGGGACAAGATGGCTCCAGGCCATTTTTCTGCTGGTCAAGTCTTAGATGTCATTGCACAGAGACTCACTCAGTCATTGTCTTCTAGACTTTCTTTCTTTCTTTTTATTTTTGAAGGTTGGCACCAGAGCTAACATCTGTTGCCAATCTTCTTTTCTTTGTTCTTCTTTTTCTTCTCCTCAAAGCCCCCCAGTACATAGCTGTATATTCTAGTTGCGAGTGCCTCTGGCTGTACTATGTGGGACGCTGCTTCAGCGTGGCCTGATGAGCGGTGCCATGTCTGCGCCCAGGATCTGAACCAGTGAAACCCTGGGCCGCCAAAGCAGAGCGCAAGAACTGAACCACTCAGCCAGGGGGCGGCCCCCTCTTCTAGACTTTCTCAGTCCGGAATTCATTTATTTGTTCTTTGCTTGTTTGTTCTAGGGCTGTGGTGTTTTGGGTAGAAACTTTGATTTTATGGAGAAAACCTGGAGAGGGTTTTTGTTAGTCTGATAGGGAGAAACCAAGCACTTCCTGAAACATGATCCATTCTAAAGCCTTTTGTCCATTCAGGGCTTTGGTAGATCCTGGCTTAATTATTTTAAGAAGCATCTCACAGGAACAGCTGGTGAGGGACTTCCTTTTTTGTGTTGAAAGATCTAGCAGGAAATGCTGGTTTTTCTATTCTAGAGTTGTCAAAACTGAACCCAGACTTACTCCATGGGCTTGGAGGTGCTCCCAGATTTCCTCCTTGCTACAGTCCTGATGAGCTGCTAGGTGTCATTCTGTGGCCTGGAGGATGGTACCAGGAGTAGACCTTTGTCCTACTTCTGTTAGTCTGAATCAACACCCTGACTTATTTCCTTGGCGGCAGTGCTGTTCCTCTTTCGTGTAAGAGAGCTGGCATTTTCTGCCCTAACTGGTTACTCAGTTGCTGGTGCTGTCTTCAGAGTAGAGTGCCTGTGTGACTGGGTGACCTGTTATTTACGTGACTGGAAGAACAGGTCGAAACGTTGGCATTGGATGTGCACTACTGTCTTCCTTCTGTTGCCTCCTTGTCAGTGGCAGACAGTGTCTTTGAAGGTTTACTATGGAGTGTGCACTGAGCAGGCGTGTCACATCTTCGGAAGCTTGGATCCAGAGTTCTGCTAGTTTGGTCTTGCACAGTAAGTACTTTCTCATTGTGAAGCAGAGCTGTGTATCTGCTGTGTGCCAGCACATGCCGGCTGTCCATAGCTTTGGCTCTGCTGTGTTGGCTGGTTTGCTTAAGTAGTTCTGTACGTCGGTGAGGAGTGGGGACGGTCATGGAAGAGGGGAAGCTATTTGGCAACACTTTACCTGGACTGGAGCAACTGCTTTTACTTAAGGGAGGAGAAGAAAAAAGTCTTAGAATAGAAAAGTCTTGAATAGAAATTGAAATAAGAAGACACAGAAGGAAAGAAGAAAACAGTGAAAATGAACAGAAAAATTAAAAAAGTTTCGGGACCCCACAAACTTCAGTGTTACTTTCTTTTTCTAAGTTCTCATATTTCACTATGCTTCTCTAGCATATAGACAGCTCCCACAACTTGAATTCTGTAACTGTGATGGAGCAGTGATGATTAACCAGATGAATGAAGCGTTCGGCTCTTAATCATTTGGACACCACGCCACGTACTCATCCATTCGTGTGGACAGCCACATGTGTGTGTCTGTCACCGCGCAGTATTCTCATGACTCTTTCCTTACAGTGGCAGGGTATGGGGATGTGCCTGTCTTTACCTCTCTCGTGTTAATTAGTATTTGAGGCTAGGTCTGGTTGACAGGCAGAGGAAAGGACCCTTTTGACCCAGAGCACCTCACGGCTGGTTGGAGCTTTTGTCAATATGAAGTGAAGCACTGCTGCTGTTCACAGTGACTTTTTGGGGCAGTGGTTCCCCTCTTGTCAGTAGCTGTGACATCTGGCTTGGGGCCTTTGTGTGCTTAATTCTCCTGTGACACAGCCAGTAGAGAGGATTGTTTTCCATGTGGAGGTGGTCTCCTACCTGCCTGTGCTTTCCGGGTTTCACACACTGCTCGAGTGGTCATGCTTAATCCTGGTAGAAGTAATACACTTTTTCCTTGTACTGAGAAGACTTTTTTTCTAAAAATTGACAGATGGGAATTAATAAGCTTCAGTTACTAAAGTTAGAATCTCTCAAAATAATTGACTCTCGGTGACTTTGTGATCATACCTTTTCAGTGTCAAAGTTAGTTAACAGTATGATGGAGGAATCCATCTCTGAAACTTAAAAGGTAAAACTTGAAAACTGATCTTAAATTTGAGATGAAGATGCAGACTGTGAAACGTGGACTTTACCTTGAGAAGCATAGGTACTTTGGTTCTAGTGTTTCATTATTTGTATGGAGATTGTACTAAACGATTTGTGTTTTGCCTCTGTTGTTAAAAAGTAGGCGAGAAATCTATTCTTTCATCAATTTCAGTTTGGACTGTTGCTCATGGGGGATGTTGGCCTGTGGGAATGCAAATATATTAACAGAATTGTGTAACAAAAATGAAAAGAAATGGAAAAATTGCAGAGAGCCTGCAAGTAGCCTCGTGTAAAAGAGCAGCAAGTTGGAGAGTGCAGAGTTGTTTTCTGTTTTCCTTTTACTCTGTTGCCGTATAGCGCACATCCAGAGAGCTTCGCAGAGGGTCTGTGTTGAACTTAGTGAATCGCCACAAAGTGAACATTCCCCGCGGCCACCACCCAGGTCGAGAAACAGAGCCCTCTTGGACCTCAGCGGCTCCCTGAGCGTCCCCCTCTTAGTCGCTGCCCTTCCATCCTCTTCACAAGCACCTACCGTCCTGACTTCTAGCACGAGAGATTAGTTTTGCCAGTTTTTGACCTTTATATAGATGTAATCATACACCATGTTCTTTTTCTCCGTGTCTGATCTCCTCAGCTCAGTGAGTGATGTGGTCATGACACCCGTCCATATTGTTCCTATAGTAGTGGCTTCTTTGTTGCTGATCACTAATCCATGGGATGACTACAAGTCCTTCACCTCTTCTGCTGTTGATGGACATCTGGAGTCTCCATTTGGTGACTATTAAGAATAATGTTGTTGGGGCTAGCCCCGTGGTATAGTGGTTAAGTTCAGCATGCTCTGCTTTAGTGGCCCGGGCTTGTGGGTTCAGATCCTGAGCATGGACCTATACCACTCATCAGCCATGCTGTGGCGGCAACCCGCATACAAAATAGAGGAATGTTGGCAACAGATGTTAGCTCAGGGTGAATCTTCTTCAGAAAAGAAAAGGAGAGAGGGAGAGTGTTATAATCACTTTTATACGTGTCTTTTAGTATACATGTGTACCATTTCTGTTGGCTCTATAACTAGGAGTGAAATTACTGGGTCATGGGGTATGCACTGTTCAGCTTTAATAGACATAAGGCCAAATACTTTTTCAAAGTGGTTACTAGTTTACACTCTTGATTTCTCCACATTTTCATTTTCACCATTCAGGTGTGTGTGGAGGGAATCTGAAGTGGTTTTAATTTGCATTTACATTATTATTGATGAGATTAAGCATGTTTTCATCTTATTTTTTGGTGGACATTTAGATATCTTTGTGAAGTGCCTGTTCAAATCACTTGCCCATTTTTCTAATGTGTTTTTTTTTTTCCCAACATTTTTTTTGTGGTAACATACACGTAACATTTACCATCTTAAACATTTTTATGTTCAGTAGCATTAAGTACACTTACATTGTTGAGCAACCATCACCATCATGTGTCTCCAGAACGTTTTCATCTTGCAAACTGAAACTCTGCACCCAATAAACAACAACTCTCCATTCCCTCACTCCCTCCAGTCCCTGGCAACCACTGTTCCACTTCCTGTCTCTAAGTCCCACTACTCTGAGTACCTCATATGAATAGAATCATATGGTATTTGTCTTGTTGTGACTGGCTTATTTCACTCAGCATAATGTGCTTAAAGTTCATCTACAGGGCTGGCCCAGTGGTGCACTGGTTAAGTGCGCATGTTCTGCTTCGGTGGCCCGGGGTTCGCCCCTTCAGATCCCAGGTGTGGACATGGCACTGCTTGTCAAGCCACGCTGTGGCAGACGTCCTACATATAAAGTAGAGGAAGATGGGCATGGATATTAGCTCAGGGCCAGTCTTCCTCAGCAAAAAGAGGATTGGCAGATGTTAGCTCAGGGCTGATATTCCTCAAAAAAAAAAAAAAAGTTCATCTGCAGTGTAGCATGTGTCAGAATTTCCTTCCATTTTAAGGCTGAGTAATATTCCATTGTATGTACACACTGCATTTTGCCTATTCATTCTTCCATCGATGGACATTTAGGTTGCTTCCACCTTTTGGCTATTGTGAATAATAGATGTGAACATGGGTGTTCAGGTATTTCTTAGAGACCCTGCTTTCACTTCTTTTGGGTCATATGGTAATTGTGTTTTTAATTTTTTGAGGAACCACCATACTGTTTTCCACAGCAGCTGCACCATTTTATATTCCTGCCAACAGTGCACAAGGGTTCCAATTTCTCCACTTCTTCACCAGCACTTATTTTTTCTGTTTTTTTTTTTTTTTTTGAGAAAGATTAGCCCTGAGCTAACGTCTGCTGTCAATCCTCCTCTTTTTGCTGAGGAAGACTGGCCCTGAGCTAACATCTGTACCCACCTTCCTCCACTTTATACATGGGACTCCTACCACAGCATGGCTTGCCAAGCGGTCCTATGTTCGCACCCAGGATCCGAACTGGCAAGCCCCGGGCCGCCGGAGTGGAACGTGCGCACTTAACCACTATGCGACCGTGCCGGCCCCATTTTTTTGATGGTAGTCTTCCCAAAGGGTATGAGGTGTGCAGTGCCTTTTTTGGTACTGATTTGTAGTTCTTTATTCTAGATGTTGAACCTTATGTCGTTTATACATGTTGCACATATATTCTCCCACTCTGTGTCTTCTCTTTTTGTTTCTTTAATGGTATCTTTTGATGAATGGAAGTTCTTAATTTTAATAAAGTCCAGTTTGTTAATCTTTTCTTTATGTTAGTTTTTGTGTGTGTGTGTTTTGCTTGTAAAATTTTTACCCATCCCAGGGTCAAGAAGATAGTCTCCTATGCTTTTTTCTAGGAGCGTTATTCTTAATCTATCTGTAATTAATTTTTTTCTTTTTCCCCCAAAGCTGCCCAGTACATAGTTGTATATTCTAGTTGTGGGTCCTTCTGGTTGTGCCATGTGGGATGCCGCCTCAGCATGGCCTGATGAGCAGTGCCATGTCTGCGCCCAGAATTTGAACTGGCAAAGCCCTGGGCAAACAAAGCGGAGTGCACAAGCTTAACCATTCAGCCATGGGGCTGGCCCCCTGTAATTAATTTTTTAAAAGGTTTTTATTGGGGCTGGCCCCGTGGCCGAGTGGTTAAGTTCGCACGCTCCGCTGCAGGCGGCCCAGTGTTTCGTTGGTTCGAATCCTGGGCGCAGACATGGCACTGCTCATCAAACCACACTGAGGCACCATCCCACATGCCACAACTAGAAGCACCCACAACGAAGAATATACAACTATGTACTGGGGGGCTTTGGAGAGAAAAAGGAAAAAATAAAAAAAATCTTAAAAAAAAAATACTGTAGACTTTAGTCACAGCTAAAAAAAGAAAGAAAGGTTTTTATTTTGAAAAATTTTTAAACTTAAAAGTTGAAGGACTAGTACAAAGAATGCCAGTATACTCTTTGCTAAGATTCCCTACGTGTTACCCTTTTCTCATGGCTCGTCATTTTCACTATAGACATATGTAACAGATCGAATTTTTTTCTGGAACTGTTTAGTGTAAATTGTAGAGATAATGCTGGTTTACTGCTGAATATTTCAGTGACTATTTCAGCATTTCCTAAAGAACAAGGACATACTCTTTTATAACCGTAGTACTGTTACAAAATCTAGAAATGACATTGATAGAATGCTAGTATCTAATCTACAGACATCAATTAAATTTTACCAGTTGTCCCACTGTACATTTTAGCAAAAAAGAAAATTTTTTTCTGGTCCGGATTAAATCTAGGATCATGAATTCCCTTTGGTTGTTACACTTTTCATTCTCTTAAATTTGGAATAGTTCCTCACTCTTGGTCTTTTATGACCTTGACATTACTGAAGAGTGTAGGCCAGTTTATTTGGTAGACTGTCATCCAAATTTGGGTTTGTCAGTGTTTCCTTGTCATTAGGTTGGGGTTATATGTTTTTGGCAGTAGTCCCACAGAAGCCACGTGTCCTTGGCGCTGCGTTTTTGAAGGCACATAATATCAATCTACTCCATTCCTAGTGATGTTAACTTAATTTGGTTAAGGTGATGTCTGCTAAGTTCCTCCACTGTCAGATTACTGTTTCCTTTTGTAATTAATAATTATCTTGTCAACAATACTTTGAGACTTTGTAAATATCTTCTTTTTCATCAAACTTTTGCCCTAGTTTTAACAATTTTTGATAATTCTTTCCAGGATCAATTACTACTATGATTTTTCCAAATGGTAATTTTTTAATTCCATCATTCCTTCTACATTCATTAGTTGGCATTCTACTATAAGGAACAGTTTTTACTTTTTCTCCATTTATATAGTCACTTATATTAGTGTGGATTCATGGATTCTTATTCAGTGAGCTATAAATTTTTAGCATCTTTATTTTGATGCTCAGATTGTCCCCTATTTGTCCAGTGGGAGCCCCTTCAAACTGGCTCCCGTATCTTTTTGACATGTTCTTATTATGTTTTGAGCAATTCCTTAATTTCTGTCCTGATAAGTTTTGTACTTTTCCAGCCCTGCCCTAGAATCAGCCTTTTCTTCAAGGAGGCCTTGTTCCTTTTAGTGGAGGATGGAACTTAAACCGTCTGGAAGCCAGTGTGCTCATTGCTTTTGAGTCTGTTGTTTCTAAGCCCTCTCAGTGGTCAGAGATAGAAAATACAGACACACACACACACACACATGCATACGTACATATCTGTATCAATTTCTGTGTTTCTTTCTCTTCATACGTATTAAAACCTATAAGTTCACACTGAGACTTCCAGTTCCAGTTGATGTACAAGGTTCATAGGACCCTTTCCACTTTCCGTAATTGTGATCCTTTCTCCAGCAGTGAGAAACCTGGTTTCATTACCTATAATATATTTACTTATTTTCTCAATCCTAGAATCTATAGAAAATGGTTAGAGAATTGCTCACCCATACCACTGCAAAAAACAAATCTATTAGTTGGAGGTCAAAATTTACACTTTTTTGTCTTTGTCTTGAGAAAACACTGTGTTCCAAAGATATTTGGATTGCCCCCCCATTCCCACCCCGTGTGGATATGTTGTTCATTTGAAATACATTTGGGCCCCTTTGTTCCTACTGTGTTCCATTTTAGGTTTCCCGCAGCAGTGTTTATTTTATTCATTTGTGTATTGTGAGCGTGTGAATCACTGCCGTGGTTCTGTAAGTCAGAACTGTGTGAGAACATGTGCTGAGAAGTGCCGCTCCCCTCCCCCGTTCCTCCTTACTCTGTCCCACCCACCCCTTGGAGGTAAACAGTCTAGTGTGGTTTTTGTTTATGCTTCCTGTGTTTCTTTTTGCATAAATGAGCATGGATATTTTTTATTTCCTCTTTCTAGAAGTTGGCATAATTAGATATACTTTTGCACGTTGCTTTATCTTACTTAAGGTACTCTAGAAATCTCTCCATACCAATTTGTAGCAATCTTTCTCATCCTGTTTAATATTTCATTGCATGGATGTACTATAGTTTATTCAGCTACTTTCCCATGTATGGGCATTTAAGGTGTTTCCAGTATTTTGCAATTAAAAATGCTGTAATGAATAACCTTCTGCATATGTATCTTTGTATGATTGGAGGTGTGTCTTCAGCTTAATTCCTAGAAGTGAGACTTTAATTCCTAGAAGTGGGACTTCTGGGCAAAAGGTAATTGCGTGTGTAGCTTGTTAGGTGTTGTCTGATTCTTCCGTAAGACTTTATCAGGGTGCATTCTGAGGAACTCCTGCGAGAGTGCCTGTTTCCCCACGTCCTTCCCAGCAGAATGTCTCCTGCCTTTTCATTTTTGCCAGTTGGGTAGTGTGAAGTGGGGTCTCTGTTGTTGGATTTTCATTTCTCCTACTGTGAACTTGACTGAGCATCTTGTTTTGTGTGTGTGTGAATTGATTGTATGTGATTGTTCGTTTTGCTCACTTTTCTGTGTGGTTTTTTGCCTTTTCCCCCTAGTTTTGAAGAGTTCTTTGTGTATTAGGAATATTACCCCTTTATCTATGAGATATTGCGAATACATCCTCCCAGTTTCTCATGGTTTTTTTTTTCTTATTTTGCTTATGATGATTTTTTTGGCCATACAAAAGTTTTTAGAAAAATTTTTAAGGTTTTAATTTTTATGTAGTCAAATTTATTAATTCTTTGTTTTATCATTCAGGATTTTGAATCATAGTTAGAAAGCCGTGGAAATGATTTTTGTTATGATGTGAAATAAGGCTCATTCATTTTTTTCCCCTTTATGAATATATAATTAACCTAGCATCATTTTTTGAAAAACTGATTTTTTCTGCACTGCTTCTTTGGTAATCGATCAAGCGTTGATACATGCAGTTTCTTTCTGGATTCTGTTCTATTCCACTGGTTTATTCATGTGCCAGTGCTGTACTATCATAGTAATTATAGTAACTGCAGAGTTCTTGATTTGATGCTCTGATGTATGTTTAACTTTGCCATTACCCAAAGGTTGACTGTGAACAGAAAAGTGTGACAGTTAAGCCACTTATCACATGACTGTGTAGCGTGGTTTTCATATGTAGTTATTGTGAAAGGAAAGAATACCTTATGGAGGAAGAAAAATTAGTTCAAAGATAATTTTAGTTTTTATTAACAGAATATAAAAGATGATTTGAAAATGTAAGAGTGTGTTGAGTTTACTTTTCATTGCTGGATAAGGTACAAATTGACAGGAAGGAGATGTAACTTGATTTACAATTTTTTTGAATCACAGTTGATGACCAATTTCATTAACAGAATCTAGTTTTAAAGAATATGAACGAACAGTCCTTAATGATGAATGCAGTATCCCCCTTCCTTGGTATATAACCTAGATTTTTCGTAATGTAACAACTCTGAATTAACAAAGCTTAATTCTGTTTAAGTTATTTAAAACATTAATCATTTTCCTGCCTCTTTTTTAGTAAGACAGATCGACCTACCTAATGGTACATTTTAACTTAATTATACAATAGTATATTTTAACTTTCATAATTGAGTGACGAGAACAATCTCCTCCATTTCGAGTCACTGACATTTAGAACTGGAAGAATCTTTAGAGCTTAGTTATTTATGAACCATTTTAGTTTGTAGAAATGAATTTATCATGATTATCTGAGCATGGCTCCAGATAGAAAGCGGTGTAAGTCAGTTGGTTAACTTATGTCTTCACCTTAACAGGACAAAACTTTTTGATTCTTTTATTAAAAAGTAGGGCTTTTTTCCCCACAGATCTTTAACTCCTTTGTGTTCTTTCTCATTTCTAGGAGAAGTGAAAAACAGATTTCTTCAATATTTTTCTTAAGTAATAATTTTATACCCAATTGAATTATCCAGAATGCTTGTTTTTTTTTAAAAGCTCATATTTTTTCAGTCATATTTATAAAATATAAATAAATATTACAAATGATCTTTCTCAAGCAGTGTGATCATTTAGGCTAACTCTCTCCCTAACCATAAAATCTCTAGTTTTTTATTTATTAGGCCTTAAAAAAGTCTCCTTTCCATTTTGGCTTAAATTAAACTACTAAAAAATAGATAAAGTAAGAAAATAAATTTCAGAATAATTTCTTGTAGATATTGGCTCCATCATTGAATCACTTCAGAGCAGTGAAGATTATTTCTGACTCCTAGTGATATTTTTTCTTTTTTTTTTTGGTGAAGAAGATTGGCCCTGAGTTAACATCTGTTCCAATCTTCCTCTTTTTACTTGAGGAAGATTGTCCCTGAGCTAACATCTGTGCCAATCCTCCTCTGTTTTGTATGTGTGATGCTGCCACAGCATGGCTTGATGAGTGGTGTGTAGATCTGTGCCCAGGATCCGAACCCACGAACCGGGGGCCACTGGAGCAGAGTGCGTGAACTTAACCACTATGCCACTGGGCTGGTTCCCAGTGATATTTTTCTTTAGAAATTGCAAGATGGCATTTCCTGTGGCATTATAGAACTTTCCTGAGATAGCCCATGTGATATTGTTCAGATGATCCCTATTCATAAGCCACATCCTAGATGGAAGAGTAACGAGGAGGCTGTCTTCACTACTTCCCATCCCTCACTAAATCTGGCACATGTGGGCAAACAGTGGCTTCCATAAAATTGTAAATGACGTATATGATTTTCATATTTTATTTATTTATTTATTTATTTATTTATTTATTAAAAAAGATTTTATTTTTTCCTTTTTCTCCCCAAAGCCCCCCGGTACATAGTTTTGTGTTCTTCGTTGTGGGTTCCTCTAGTTGTGGCATGTGGGACGCTGCCTCAGCGTGGTCTGACGAGCAGTGCCATGTCCGTGCCCAGGATTCGAACCGACGAAACACTGGGCCGCCTGCAGCGGAGCGCGCGAACTTAACCACTCGGCCACGGGGCCAGCCCCATGATTTTCATATTTTAAAAAGAAGTATGTGATTGCTCATAAACCAGTAAGAGATTCTGTTTCTGTAGCACAGTGTGATGTCCTGCTTGGTAACTGTCAGAAGGTCTTTGTAGAGCTCTAGAACTCAATGTAAAAGTCAAGAGCTTTGTGTAGTCTCAAAATGTTATTTAATGTTGCTTCATCTAGACAATTTGTTATTTTCTGTTGCTTTTAGACCAAGAGCAGTGATGACCTTTTAGCTGGAATGGCTGGAGGGGTGACAGTGACTAATGGTGTTAAAGGAAAGAAGAGCACCTGCCCTTCCACAGCATCTTTAGCATCTGCCCCTGCCATGACCACCGTGGAGAGCAAATCCAAGACTAGCACAGGTATGAGTGGCACTCTGCGTAAGAGGTAAACTGCCTGTTTGTTTGCATAGGCAGAGGACAGTGGTATTGAGGGGAGTCCATCTAATTGTAGAAATTTCAAACATGTACAAGAGTATTTGGTATTTCAGCCGCATGTCCTCATTACCCATCTCAACTGATGGCCAATCTTAACTCCTTGACGCCCACCTTCCCCCTTAATTTTTTGAAGCAAATTCCAGATGTCATAAAATCATCCACAAATATTTACTTATCTTTGAAAGATAAGGACTCTTTTAAAAATATAATCACAATACTATTATCAGTCTTGAAAATAATAATCATTCCTCAAGTCATAAATTATTGAGTATTTAAATTTCCAACTGTCTCATAAATATTACGTGTATATTTACTATATGTTTGTTTAGATCAGGATTCATGTAAGGTCCATGTATAATCATTGCTGATGTGTCTTTTAAGTATTTTTAAAAACTTTTTAATTTTATTTGTTTTGGTGAGGAACATTGGCTCTGAGCTAACATCTATTGCCAAACTTCCTCTTTTTGCTGAGGAGGATTGTCCCTGAGCTCACGTCTTTGCCAGTCGTCCTCTATTTTGTATGTGGGACACCACCACAGCATGGCTTGATGAGTGGTGTGTAGGTCTGCGCCTGGGATCCACACGTGTGAACCCCCAGGCTGACTGTGGAACTCAGTCTCCAACTGTGAGATTTGGGGAGAGGAGCCTCTGAGATGTCGGGTGTAGGAAGGAGGGAGGCTCTGGAGAGAAGACAGGAGAATAAATGGGACATAATAGAATGAGAAAGGAGGAGAGAGGAAGGAGCCAGGGAGGAGAGAAAAATGGGAAGGGTGGCGTAGGAAGGGTGTATGTGTGTGCACGCACACATGCATGTGTATGTAAGGACAGTGTAATATTGCAATATAATAAATGTATATTGTGAGATATAATTAATATTGATATGTAATAATATAATGTATTATACACATTTAATATATATATAACATATATAAGGCTAAACCCCTTCTTTTTTAAATGTATGGGTTTACCCTCCCTTTTTTCTTGCAATTTAGTTTTTTTCTCTTCTGTGTGAGCAAGATTAGCCCTGAGCTAACATCTGTGCCAGTCTTCCCCTACTTTGTCCGTGAGATGCCTCCACAGCATGGCTGATGAGTGGAGTAGGTCCGTACCCAGGATCCGAACCCACGAATCCTGGGCCACCTTAGCCACTCGGCCACAGGGCTGGACCCTCTTGGAATTTAATTTTTGTGGAACTAGTTCTTTGACCTGGAGAGCTTCCCATGATATGGATTTTGATATTACATCCCCATGATGTCCTTGACCGTGTTCCTTTCTTCTCTGTTTACTGTGAATGTCATTGGGTCTAGAGCCGTGATGGGACAGGTTCAGGTTTCCTTTTTTTCGGGGTTCCTTCCTAGGTGGTAGTTATCCATCCATCAGGAGGCACGTTATTTCTGGGTGTCTCTCTTTCCATGATGTTGGCAGCCTTTGATGACCATCCTACATCTCTTCATTCCCATTCTGCCCTTCTTCTTCATTCATTGGCAGCAGTTTGTCTTTAGATTTGATGAAGTCCATAAACTAACTCATCCTATAGTCTGGGGAGTAATGCTATCGTATGTTACTTCTCACACTTATAGAAAAGAACTTTAAAACTTCTAGTAAACGTAAGATCATGTGTTTGTAATGAGGCTTATGGAAGCAAATTGGCAAAAATTATTACAGACCTTCTTTTGTCGTCTTTATTTAGGCTATCAGCCCCTCTTGTGTGTATTAGACTTTTTCCTAGCTCAGGTTTACCTACTCTCCTCTCTCCTGCTTTGGCCTTCTGTGGATTCTTCCTTCCGTCCCGGATCATGCCCCACTGTTAGTTATAATAGCAGTGTGGTATGATCTCCAGGAGGAAACACGTAAGTCCTTACTTTGTGCTTTATAGGCATTATTCCGTTTTATCCTTTCTGTACCCTATGAGGTTGAGGCTATTATTATCCTCATTTTAGAGATGAGAAAGCTACACTTAGAAAGCTTGAGTATCTTGCCCAAGGCCATGCATTCATTTCCCAGTAAATGTTTATTGGGTGCCCATTTTGTACCAGGCCACAAAGCTGGTGGTGGAGCAAGGACTGAACCTTAGGTCTTTTACTCTCAAGCCAGAGGTTGTCACCACCGTTAACACGGCAGCTTGTGTGGTTAGAAGGAAGTGAAATACTCTCATATCATGTGTATCTCTTCCTGTTTCCAGCCTTTAGCATTTGCTGGGAGAGATCCCATGTGTTTGCATATGTGGTTCTCTGCTGACCAATGCCACCTGCCTTCTCAAGTCTGAATTCAGTTATCACCTCCCTGGATCGGTTGTCCCAGTCCAACTCTGTGCAGCTGTGTTCATTTGCTGGGACTGCCATAACAAAATACCGTAACTGAGTGGCTTAAGCAACGGAAATTTAGTTTCTCACTACAGTCATGAGCCACATAATGATGTTTCCATCAGTGATGGACCGCATATGTGACAGTGGTCCCGTAAGATTAGTACCATATAGTCTAGGTGTGTAGTAGGCTGTACCATCTAGGTTTGTGTCAGTACACTCTGTGATGTTCACGCAACGACAAAATCACCCAATGATGAATTTCTCAGAATGTATCCCCATGGTTAAGCGACACATGGTGGTATTCTGGAGGCTGGAAATCTGAGATCAAAATGTTAGTAGGTTTGGTTTCTCCTGAGGCCTCTCTCCTTGCCTTGTAGATGGCTGCCTTCTCATTGTGTCCTCACGTGGTTGTCCCTCTATCTGTGTCTGTGTCCTAATCTCTTCTCTAAGGACACCAGTCATATTGGATTGGGGCCCACCATAACAACCCCATTTTAGCTTAATTATGTCTTTAAGTTAATTACTCTATCTCCAAATACTGTCACATTCTGAGGGTGCTGGGGTTTAGGGCTTCGACATATGGATTTGAGGGACACAAGTCAGCCCATGACGACATCTTTAATTCTTCATTTCATCTGCTCTACCTTACTTACTCCCGGTGACTTCCCTAAGACCAGTTCCATTGTCTGTACCTCAGATTCTGCTGTCTGCACACTTGTCACAATAATCCTAGAAAGGGAGCTTTTCTTCATATTCTGTCTCTTCTTTCTTCTTGTTTCCTTACCTCTCCTTTCCTTTTGGGGCATTTTCCATCCCTTCGTCATTACTGGCTCCTTTTATCTTTCAGACACGCACAGACCTTTTTGGTTTAGATAAGAAGGATGGTGGTACCCTTTACAGAAATGGGGAAGAGAATTAATATTGCAGGAAAACGTTATACCATCTTTTTCCTCTTTTGGCCTCCATTTGCAGTTGTTTCGCCTGATCTTGTTACTTCTGCCTTTGAAACCTGTTCCAGATTGTTACCCTGTCTGTTCCTGTGGAAATCTAGGACTTACTCCCAGTACTGTCCTTTTACTGCTCTGCCTGCCCTCATTCCTCTTTCACTCATCTTCTTCCTCATGTTTCACTTAGTATCCTCTAGATCGGTTTCCATAAAAATGCTCTTTCCTTATGTTTCTCCCCTGCTCAAGAACATTTATTGAACATTTATCGCTGTGACTCGCTGAATTCGCTCTGGCGTTCAGGGCCCCGTGGAAACTTTCCCCTGCTGCTTCCATTAACTTGTGTGGCCTTGCTTTTCCTTTCTGGGTGCCATCCTCACTTCTGCTTCCTCATCTTTGCCTGTCTTGTGGCGCCAGAATTCCTTGCCCTGCTTCACACCTGATCCCTGGAAGAATTAGTCGTTGTCTGCCGACCTCACTTAGACCTTTTGCTCCCTGTTAGCTCTGCAGCCTGATGCCTGCCACATGAAGAACCAGTAGGTTCTTTAAAAATACTTACCGATTAGGTCTAGATCTTATTTTTCAAAGTAAAAAGTATTGCAGTTATTTCTTGTGTTTATAATTCTTTAAACATATTCCTCTTCTTTTTATATTAAATGTGATCATATCAGTTCTTTTCAGGCTTAAAATTGTAGCAGTTAAGTAATAGTGTGATTCATGCAGCTTGTTTGATTAATGTGCCCTCATTATTTAGCATTACTGCGTCATTGTTTTCTAACATTTAAAGAGGCAGTATAGTTTACAGGTTAAGTTGCAGATTCTGGAGCCAGACTGCCTGCCTGCGTTTGAATCTTGGCTCATTCATTTATTACCTGTGGGATGTTGGCAAATTATTTAACATCTCTGCGTGAGTTTCTTCATCTGTAAAACAGGATGATAATAATGAGGCTTGTATAAGGAAGTGTTAATGTGTGTGTGTGTCTGTGTAGTAAGTGCTAAGTACATGTTAGCTGTTGTTATAATTATTGTTATTGGTACTATTTATGTGGCATTCTGTGGGGTGAAAACTTTTTGCATTTACTTTGGCCATGTTTTTTGTGTTTATTGTAGGTAGCTTAGATTTTTGGTTTATCTGGAGGCTGTATTTCCCTTCTTGCTCGTTTGTCATTTTCTTTTATCATCTGTTTCTACAGTTAGTTTGCTGCCTGACTGGCTTATCCTAGAGTCATCTTCATCTAGCTTGCTCTAGAATATTAAGCCCCTGGCCGCCTGTTGAAAGCTATGGTTTAGAATTCAAGTTAATGTGTGTAAGTTTTTTTTAATATAACAGCTTTATTGAGATAAAATTCACATTCCATAGAATTCACCCTTTTAAAGTGTACAATTCACTGTATATGTTCTTTTCATTGATAATTAAAAGATGAATGATCTTCTGGTTTTGAGGAAACTGAATTTTACAGTAACGAGACTGTAAGGCAAGATTAATATAGGTCATGGTCAGTGTGTAGATCCCTAGGTTTCATCTCATTAGACCTGGGGCATAAAACTGTGTGCCTTTTTATTGTGAATATTTTTGCCTTAAATTCTTTGTTTTAAACATGTAGGCACAAGTTCTTCAGCCAAGCGGAGCACTTCCACAGGTAATAAAGAATCCAGTTCTACTAGAGAAAGATTGCGTGAACGTACCCGACTAAACCAGAGCAAAAAACTACCTTCTGCAGGTCAGGGAGCTAATGACGTGGCACTGGCCAAACGTTCCCGCAGTCGCACTGCCACAGAATGTGATGTTCGCATGAGCAAGTCTAAATCGGACAATCAGATCAGTGACAAAGCTGCTCTGGAAGCCAAAGTGAAAGAGCTTCTCACACTGGCAAAAACCAAAGACGTGGAAATTTTGCATTTGAGAAATGAACTCCGAGACATGCGTGCTCAGCTGGGCATTAATGAGGATCATTCTGAGGGTGATGAGAAATCTGAGAAGGAAGCCATTATTGCTCACCAGCCGACTGACGTTGAGTCCACTTTACTGCAGTTACAGGAACAGAATACTGCCATCCGTGAAGAGCTCAACCAGCTGAAAAATGAAAACAGAATGTTAAAGGACAGGTTGAATGCATTGGGCTTTTCCCTGGAGCAGAGGCTGGACAATTCTGAAAAACTGTTTGGCTATCAGTCCCTGAGCCCAGAAATCACCCCTGGTAACCAGAGTGATGGAGGAGGGACTCTGACTTCTTCGGTGGAAGGCTCTGCCCCTGGGTCAGTGGAGGATCTCTTGAGTCAGGATGAAAACACCCTCATGGACCATCAGCACAGTAACTCTATGGACAATCTAGACAGCGAGTGCAGTGAGGTGTACCAGCCCCTCACATCGAGTGATGATGCCCTAGACGCACCCTCATCCTCAGAGTCGGAAGGCATCCCGAGCATAGAGCGCTCTCGGAAGGGGAGCAGCGGGAACGCTAGTGAAGTGTCTGTTGCTTGCTTGACTGAGCGGATCCACCAGATGGAAGAGAACCAACACAGTACGAGTGAGGAACTTCAGGCAACTCTGCAAGAGCTGGCTGATTTACAGCAGATTACCCAGGAGCTGAACAGCGAAAATGAAAGGCTCGGAGAGGAGAAGGTTATTCTCATGGAGTCTTTATGTCAGCAGAGTGATAAGCTGGAACACTTTAGCCGACAGATTGAATATTTCCGCTCCCTTCTAGATGAACATCACATTTCTTACGTCATAGATGAAGATGTGAAAAGTGGACGCTATATGGAGCTGGAACAGCGTTACATGGATCTAGCTGAGAATGCCCGTTTTGAACGGGAGCAGCTCCTAGGTGTCCAGCAGCATTTAAGCAATACTTTGAAGATGGCAGAACAGGACAACAAGGAAGCTCAAGAAATGATAGGGGCACTCAAAGAACGAAATCACCATATGGAACGAATTATTGAGTCTGAACAGAAGGGCAAAGCAGCCTTGGCAGGCACATTAGAGGAGTTCAAAGCCACAGTGGCCAGTGACCAGATAGAGATGAATCGCCTGAAGGCCCAGTTGGAGAATGAAAAGCAGAAAGTGGCGGAGCTGTATTCCATCCATAACTCTGGAGACAAATCTGATATTCAGGATCTCTTGGAGAGTGTCAGGCTGGACAAAGAAAAAGCAGAGACTTTGGCTAGTAGCCTACAGGAAGATCTGGCTCACACCCGAAATGATGCCAATCGATTGCAGGACGCCATTGCGAAGGTACTGTTTAAGTAGATAAAACGTTCTGGATTAGCGTTACACAGATGCAGTAAACAACATGCTTACTGAAAGCCAGCATCACTTGTGTGGTGTGTCGTTAGCTTTTTCTTTTTGGTCATTAGCTTGTTCTTAAGCTGATATTTTTTAAAACTTGAGAATGTTTTTCTTTTATTAGCGTAATGTGAAAAGTGTTATAATAATGTCACTTTCACTTACTTGCATTTTGTTACTGTCATCCTGCCTGTGAGAGGATAGGGCTAGAGTTAAAACTAACAACAGAGTTTGTCTCTAGTTCTGGGTACACCCAAGGAGCTTGTCATGCAATTTTACATCGTCATGTCTAATGCATTTTGGTGTAAGAAAGATGGAGAGCCTGTCTTCCAGTCTGTGGGATTAGCAGTGTCTGCTACTTATCCTGTTGTGGTTGGAGTTTTCAAATAGAGTTCTGTTCTGAGTTAAAATGTTTTGGAGTGTGGAGGCTCCTGTTTCTTAGAGGCCTATGATTTGTTGCTGACGGAGACCTTACAGGTCATTGTTCCAGCTCCCTTGTTTTACATGCAGCATAATAGTGAGGGCTCAGTCAGAACTGCAGCCCAGGGTTGCTGGCACTCTGGCCAGGGCTCTGTGCCTCACGTGATTGCTGATGTCATGTTTATTTGCATGAGCAGTCTGATTATTCTGTCTTACATTTTATTTCCCATTTTAGTGCAGTGATTTTTAAAGTAAGAAACATTAGTATATCTTTGGCCTAAAATTGGAGTAATTTAGATCTTAATTTTTTTAGTGATGACTTTTAGAGATAGAATTTAGGAGTTGTGTTATTTGTTGGGGCATATATATTAGGGAGTGCTATGAACTAATACTTTTGCAGTGACAATATTTGAGAGGTTTTTTTGTTTCCATTTTTAATTTTAAAAATTAAAACTGTCACAAATCACTTTGTTTTTGTGGGAGAGCATGTTAATCATTAATCTCATGCTTGCCTTCAGTCCAAACTTTGGAGAGGGGAAAATTTCCAAAATTTCCTCATAAATAATCTAGTTAAGTTCAATAACATGTCAATATACTTTCAGTCAGTGATGTGGCAACAAATTAAGCGTTAGCAAAATACGTAAAGTCCTCTGTTATTGTAGAGTGCTTTTTCATACTTTTAAATGGTTATTACACAGATCGTTTTAGTTCACGCATGGCAGCTCACACTTAGCTTCCATTTGAAACGGTGTATACCTCTGTTCTAGAATTTCTTAGAACAATTCTTACTTTTTTAATCTGCACGATTTTATATAGGTAGAAGATGAATACCGAGCCTTCCAAGAAGAAGCCAAGAAACAAATAGAAGATTTGAATATGACATTAGAAAAATTAAGGTCAGAGCTGGAAGAAAAAGAGACCGAAAGGAGTGACATGAAAGAAACCATCTTTGAACTTGAAGACGAAGTAGAACAGCATCGAGCCGTGAAACTTCATGACAACCTCATTATCTCTGATTTAGAGAGTAAGCGCTGGGGAACTTTTCATTCCTTTTTATCCTATCCATTTGAACATGTGGGAGTAGTTGTCCTTCAGTGACAAAATAAAAATTAGTAATTTTGGCTGATGCAGTAGTTCAAAGGCAGTGCACAGTGGCCAGCAGAAATGTGCACGTGGCACTGTGCTTCACATGCTGGAGGGTAGTCTTCGGGCTGCAGTGTTGTGGTCCTGAAGGTGAACTGTTAAGTGGAAGCATTACTTTAAAACTGTGGTTAATTATGGAAAATCATTAAGTGAAAAGCTAATACGGTTATTATTTTCGAGATCCTAGGAAAAGCCATTTATTATCTACCTGTAGTGATTGCAAGTATACTGAAACAAAAAAAATCTTGACCCTTCATAATCTTATGCCTAAGGCACAGGTTTTTATTTGTTTATTTGTCTGATTTTCCTCCCTACCATGGAGACTTTATGATCTGGTAGAATTGAAACTCAGATTTTAAGTTGCTTTGTTTGCTTTATAAAATAAAATATTTTTTAAAACTATTTTGTAATTATTTCAGACATTAAGAAGTTGCAAAAATAGTACAAAGCATTTCTATGTAAAATATTTGATGAGGAACAGGAATTTGCATGATCTTAAAATGTCTTCCCACAGACTGTTTATTATGTTGCAAGTGAGGAAAAAGAAACAACCAGAAATTATACAGTGGAAACACTGGGCAACATTTTGACCGGGTGATCATGTAAGTGACAGAGGTCACATTGGACACAGTGTCAGCTAGACTGTATTCTGGCGGTGGCATAACTTCAATTAATCATAAACGTTAAATAGACAAAAAATGAGAAATGTTTTACTAAAAACACAGGAGTGAGTGGTGCTCTATTCCTCAACAATGCCAGTCATAAAGGATAAAGGCTATGGAGAAGTTCCTGATTAAAAGAGCCTAAGGAGACATGACAATTAAATGTGACAGCCGTGCGTAGACTAGGTCCAGCACTGTAGGCGGACGTGCTCTAGAGGATGGTAGACAAAGTTGGAGTGTGGATGGTAGGTTCGATAAACATATCAGTATACGTTTATGAAGTTGATAACTGTACTGTGTTTGTATAAGAGAATGTCCCTATTCTTAGGAGCCACACACTGAATATTTAGGGGTGAAGGACCATGATGTATATCCTTAAAGGGTTCAGGAAAAAATTAAGGAGAGAGAGGGGCAGGAAAACAGACAGGGATAGGGATAGAAGATAGCAAATGATCAAACAGATGGGAAAGCTGTTAACAGTAGGCAGATCTGAGAAAAAGTTATTGAGTGTTCCTTATACTATTTTTTGCACCTTTTTGTAAGTTTGAAATTATTTCCAAATAATACATTAAAAAAATTCTTATGTATTCTTCATCCAGATTCCTTAAATGTTAACAAATTTTAAGTTGTAGTATACTTTAATGATATCCAGATGACGACAGGAGAATGGGAGTAACCCTTTTGGATGCATTGGTGAAAGCTTTTTAAACTTTTGATTCATGATACTGTTCCTTTGAGATCTAACAGTTTATTACTCCTTGACAGATGATTAGTAGGCATTGAGCTGGATCCCCTGTGCTATGGGTGCAGAGGTGGGGAGATGGGAAGGTTTGAACTGCTTCCAGAAAATAGTGGGTCATTTGCAGGAGCCCTGAATGTGTCATAAGGCCGTTCTGACTGGCTAGTTGACCCAGCACCTGTAGATTGACCCCAGGGTTATTCGGAACATTCGGAGGCATCTGAATTCTGAAGTAGGTGACTGTGGGACTGTATCTCTTGGAGACGGTGATGGTCATAGAGATGAATTTTCTCATCTAAAGTTTTAAAAACTTTTAGTTTAACATTTATATCTAGTTTGTATTTCATTGTCTCTGAACCAAGAGGATTTATCTAATTTTACTTCCTGAATGTAAGAGGTTCTGAAGTTTTTCAGATTAACGTGGAAGTTCAGTACATTTTCCATTTAATACTGATGATAATAGCCTTTTCTGTTGCAAGACTTTTGATTTTAATGTGGAAAGAGTGACACCTTGTGGTAATTGGGGTAATAGCTAGAAAATTGTTAGATGATAAGGATTCCTGGGGTGCAATTTTACAAATCATTGCCAAAATAAAAATTACGTTAACGTTATGTCGATTTTGTTTATAAAATGGCTGAAAATCCTGAATAAAAATTTTTTTCGCGATGTAGCTTCTCTCCCCATATTTTGAAATGAAAAGTTCAAATATACAGAAACACTGCAAGACTATTATAGATAGCACCCGTTACCTAGATTTGACAGTTGTTAACGTTTTGCAGTATGTACCTTCTGTGTGTATGTGTTTAACTGAACCAGTTGACGGTAAGTTGTAGACCTCATGACGACAACTAAATATTTCAGCATGCAACTGCTAAACATTCTTCTTATAACCACCATATTGTTATCACATCTAGTAAAATTAGTCATCATTCCGTAGTGTCATCTAATTATTGCCCATAATCAGATTTTCCCAGCTGTCCCCAAAATGTCTATTATAGTTTTTTTATGGGAACCAGGATCCAAACAAATTTCATGCATTGCATTCAGTTGTTAGATCTCCATAGTCTGATAGGAGTTTTTTGTTTTTTTTTTCCCTAGAGGATTCTGGCATTGGGCTGGATGCTAAGTCAGCACTTTATGTAGGGGACTTGATGACAGGGGATACTGTCCATTGGGAAATTGATATTTTCTTCTGTGGAATGGTTTAGCAATCATCACCATAGGCAATTTTAGAACATTTTCATCAGCCCCAAAAGAAAACCTGTACCCATTATGAGTCATTCCTCATTTACCCCAAAGTAATCCTGACTTTGGGATCAGTGGACAGGATTTTAAAACAGCTATTGTAACTGTACTTAGGACGTAGAGGAAACTATGCTCATAATGAGTGAAATACCAAATCTCAGCAGAGAAATAAAAAATAACTTAGGGGCATTCTAGAACTGAAAAATGTGACAGCTAATATAAAAAGTTCACCAGATTATTAAACAGCAAATCAGAGATATGGAAGAGCCAGCGAACTCGAAGATCAATCAGTAGACATTATCAGAGAGACAAAAGATTGGAAAAAATGACTAGCGCCTCAGTGATGTGTGGGACAGTATCACAAGGTGCACCGTGCGGTTGGAGTCCCAGACGGCCTCCCAGAGAGCCTCAGTGCCATGTTGCTTAGCCCTGGCTGGGCTGTAGCATCTGAGCTAGAAAGATCTCATGGAAAGACTCAGTAAATACTGTTAAGACGTCCGGTTGAAGACGGTGGCCTGAGGCCACACGTGTACTTCCTCTCTCTCCCGTGGTCCTAGTGACACGGCAGGAGAAATAGAAAAATTACAGTGAACCTAAAGCAAGATAGAAAACAGGGAAAGGGTCCTGTCGGTAGATCAACAACTTTGAGTAATTTCTGGAATGTATAAAGCAGATGGAATTAGGGATATGGAGAATGAAATAGGATAGAAAAACGTACAGTCCAGGAGAACACCCAAAGCTCTGAGTAATGATGTTCCCAGTAAAACTTTGGGGATGGAGGGACTAAAACCTTCAGCTCAGGGATCGTAAGGACTGGGCCCAGCAGCAGGTTCAGGCCGTGGTGTAAAGGATTCTCAGAAGCCTTCTTCCACTCTCACCTCTAGAGTGCTGGCTCTGGTGTTTGCCCCCAGGCTGCCCCTGGGCTTGAGCCCTTTTCTAAATAAGGTGGGGAAAGGTGCAGCGGGGGGCGTGGGCAGGGGGGGGGGGGGCCTCCATCTTGAAGAGAAAACCACACAAAGGGAAAGGCAGTTTGGCCCAGCAGTGAAACAGACACACGCACACGCATGCATACACGCACACACCTGTTGCCTCGGTTGAAGCTGCCCATTCCCCTGTTGCATGTTTAGAGGGAAGCCTCCTATAGGCATGTGTCATCAGGAGAGCCTTTAGCCAGTTGTGATATTGAGGGGAGAGGCCTGAGGGTAGAACACCGACTCCCACAGTTGTTGAGAAATATGCAGAAGTCACTAGGATTAATCATTCTTGTCGTTTATAAGTAAGAAAGCCCAACCGGGACGTATTAGACATCTTAATATCTTAAAGGAGCTTAAAAGAGAAACAGCAGAAAGAAGCATCCTAACTGAGCCCAAAGAAGTAAAGTTAATAATCTCACCACCATTCCCCAAACCAAAGCTGCTTGCTGTTGAGAATGGGGGGACCAGCGAGATCTCAGGTCTGGCTCAGGAGATGTATCCGTCAGTCACGATTTTATCAACCGCTTGTATTTGCATGGTAATGCTCTGTGCATGCTTGCAGTTAAGTGCAGCACCTTTCCTGCCCTCTAGTTCCTGAGATGGGGGCTAGGGCCTAACATCTAACACAGGTCTTGCCCTTTTACGTGGAACACTAGCACCAGTGCTGAGCAAGGGTGGCTTGAGACTAGAGAAGTAGCAGAAGGAAATAGAGGAGGGTTGTGTAATTCTGTGGTGGGAAAAGCCTTAAAGGCAGACACAGGGAAGTCATAAAGGAAAAACATCTCTTATTAGACTATATGTAATTGAAATTTTCAATTCAGCAGAAGTACCATAAATAAATGACATTGGGAGAAATATTTGTAACACATATGGAATATATAAAGAGATTCTGTGCATCAGTAAGACTAGGCTAATCCATTAGCTCAATCAAGTGTTTGAATAGATGTCAGATGTCAGAAAAAGATGCAAAGATGCTTGACTTCACTTAAGAAGCAAAGAAACTCAGTAAAACAAGATGCCAGTTTTCACTTAGCAGATGTGAAAAATTAGAAAGATTGCTAATGTGTAAGGAGAAGAGGGTCCTCTCATACACTATTGGAAGGAATATGGATTGCTGCAGCCTTTTTGGAGTATTGATCAAATTTCCAAAGTGCAACGGTGATTTAGCGATCCACTTCCAGAAATCTGCTCTTCAGAAATATTCTTGCAAGTTTGCAAATGTATGCATAGATATGGATGCTTATTGCAGAATGGCTGATTACCACACAAACTTAGAAACTTCCTATATTTTCAACAGTTGAGATTTAGTTAATAACCCACGTACACAGTGTGTCCCTACTACGGCTGCCATGTCACCAGCGAGGATAAATGAGGCAGGTCTGTGCACAGGCACAGAAATAAGCCATAGGTGAAATAGAGCAAGTCTTAGGACAATAGAGTATGAGTTGTGTGTATTACTTCTGTAGTTAAAAACCGTAAAAGATTTATATAACATTACACTGAAGTAGTAACCAGGCATAATGGTGTTCCTGAAGAAATACTGATTTCACTGTGTTAGACACAATACATTCTGTAACTGCGTGATTTCTCAAAAAAAAAAAAAAATCTACCTTCTTGAGTTAGAGCCTTCTAATCGATTAACTTGGGTCCTGTCGATAGTTTCAAGTTGTCCTTCATCATTTCTTCCACTTCTAGAAAGGTATCTTCAAGTCATATCTGAAGAATTGTATAAAGACACTCTTGTTGATAAAAATTTGAACCATTCTAGCTGTTCCTTAATAGGTTAATAGGAGGTTGCTAAAATGAGTCATTTTTCAAGGCTTTTGAAGCAGTATAAATAGCATAATCCTGTTTTTCTTAAAAAAATATACTCACGTGAAATCTGGAAGGATATGTGCCAAATAACAAATAATGGGTAATCTTATTTTTGTTACCCTTTTCTGTTTTCCAGACTTTTTTTTTTCCTGCTTTTTCTCCCCAAAGCCCCCGGTACGTAGTTGTGTATTTTTAGTTGTGGCATGTGGGACCCCACCTCAGCATGGTCTAGCAAGTGGTGCCATGTCCGTGCCCAGGATCCGAACTGGCAAAATCCTGCGCTGCCGAAGCGGAGCGCACGAACTCAACCACTTGGCCACAGGGCCTGTCTCTGTTTTCCAGACTTTTTATCGTGAGCATATTATTACTTTTAGAATCAAGGGAAAAAAGTTATATCTACTTTTTGAGGGAAAAAGTAAAAATGAGTAAAATGAAAAAAGAAAAATATAAGTAGTAAATGGTTCATTCGAAACTCATCTGTGTCCCCTTCGTGCATCAGGAATTCTGGTTTGGGGATAAAGCTGTGGCCTGGTGGCTGAATGTACTGCCTGCTTCTCTCCCTGTCCCTGAGGGATGGTATTTTAACTTGTTGGTTGCTTTTGTGCTTTCCTTCTTTTAAAAATTGCACCTGATGTCACTTGGAGGCGCTTGACCAGAAGCAAGAGTCTGATTGAGCACTAGGGTATCAGTAACCTGAAGGTTTTCTCGGATTTGGAGAACAAGAAAGGTTGCTTGTGAACTTTCATTATTTTACACCCCCAAGGGTATAGGTTGATCCTGTGCCCATGGTAGATGCCTCGTAACATCCACATGAGTGATAGGTGTATAACTGGGGCCAGAGTGGAGGATAGCTGGTCTTGATTTGTCAGGGATGGTAGGTCTCAGTGGTGAAGAGATTACGAACCCCATTACTAAATGGGCAGGGCAGTGCCGGGAATTGTTCAGAGCAAAGTTGGTCTAATAACAATAAGAATAGCAATTTACCTGATTTCTAGAATAAAAATAACATTGTAAAATTGTTATAATTTGTAATTTAAAAATGAGATGATAATAGTTCTTCGATAGAATTTAATGTTGCTTTTGAGTTGAAGACAGTAGATGGCAGTGTCCGTCCCTCTAGAAAGACTTTGAAGAAGAAGGAAACCACCTTGAGAGGCTCCAGTTGAAGGCTGACCCTGCCCTTCTGTGTGGCGTTAAGTGGACTAGATGGCAATCTTCAAAACAACCTAAGCACAGGTTTCCTCCTTCGTATCCAAGGAGGAAGGCCTCTTCTCATTTTTACTGCTTTATGGTACGAAGTGCAAAAACAGGACTTGTAAAGTTTCATTCAAATTCCCAGAGACACTTTCAGTGCACTTTGTTCGGCCTAGATATGTCCACTGGCTGCCAGCTTTCCGTCTGTTTAAAAGGAGTAGTAAGAAGATGTGACAATAATAAATTTGTAGCCCTGGGTGTAGAAGAATGTCCTCTTAAGAAGAGTGATTATGTGAATTCTGTAGCCATGATGTAGAGGTTGGTAAAGAGGAAAGGATAAGAACAAAAGAAATGGATGAAATTTGGGGTTTTATGATTAGTCTAAGATGGCCGTGTGGCTTAAAATTTCCCTGAGAATCCATCATGCTGGTTCCAGAGTCTTCCTTGCCTCTGGAGATTGCCATCAGGGTGTGGGACTCACTCACTCAGCTTGGTGTCCACTTTGCCGTTAAGCAAATTGGATGGCCCATTTGACCCTTAGTCTCCAGATTAAATGAGGTCTGAAGCAGCTTGTATAGAGATAGACTTTTAAAGTTTAATCCTTTGTATATGAAACCGCCTCTTTTCTGTCTCTAAGAGGATAAGGACTGTATATTTTTTTCCCCCTGTTTCCTTACGTCTTAAGCACCTAGAAAAAAGCCTGGTACAAAGTGGGTACTTGAGATGTTTGTTGAATTAATGAGTAAATTTTGAACCCTTTTTATTTCGTAGAGTTTAACTTTGTTCAGTAGTTTTGGGGTGATAAATGGGAGGAACTTAACTACTGGCTGCCAAAATTGTCCAGTTTTTCCCCCCATTTTATCTCATTTATTTTTTATCCAGCTTTAGGAAATATATCATTATTTATTTATAATAATTATTACACATATAGTTGTTATAAATATTCTAGGCTTTATGTTTTTACTAAAGAGAATTCATGCTGTTTAAAAATATGAGAACACAAATGTATCGACATTGAATTAAAGGTATTGCATCACAGAGGCTTCAGCAGAGCAGGTTCCTCATGGAACTGGGACGAGGAAGACAGTAACCAGTCTAAGGAAAAACATCAGCATGCTCATCCTCTAGGGTCTTGATTAAAAGCTAATAATTTGTTTGCTTTAGGAAGATCTTTTTGATTACATGTCATTGCATGCAGGTGTTCGCTGTGCCTGGGTTCCTGCTGCTAAGTCTAAGGAGTAGGAGGGACTTTTACTCAGAAACACCGATGCCTGTAGTTAGGATGTCCCTGACAATAAATGGTTAAGTTCCGTCAATGTAATACTTTAAAAAACAATCCTAGGTAATGATTTTAGTAGCATTGCTTTCTCTTGCTGCTTCCATTAGCTTCTGCATTTATACGTTGATTCCATTTTACAGGCCTACCAGGTGCTGCGGCTGTGAGTCACCACGTGGCTCCTGCCATTGAAGTGTTTTCAGTCTAGTGGTAGAGACCCATGTGTAAAGAAATGGAGTAATATTGAGAGCAACAGTTACAAGGCTGTGTAAGTCAGAGTTGGAACACAAAAAGGATAGGGTTCTCCTGGAGCGGGGAGGCAGTAGGTAAAGTCAAAGTATTTGTCATCAGACTTGGGTGCCTTTTCTGGTGCTTGACCGAAGAGGAAGTGGTGGGTCCCTGAGCTGTCGAAGTAACCAGCTGTGATGGATGTACTGAGTGGCAGTCAGGCAGCCTGGCGCCCTCCTAAGGCATCTCCCCTGAAGCAAGAATTTTCTAGCAGAACCTCCAAATAGAATGTGACTTCTCTTTATGTTTCTGGTTCTAAGGGGACTGGCCTTGGCTGTGCCTTCATCTTTGCATCTCAACTCTATCTAGAATGGTACTTTGCCTGTTGGTGGTGCTCATTAAATATTTACAGTGAGTGAAATTGTTTGAAGAAAATTCTTATTATGCAAGAAATAATTTGAGTATTGAGTTACTTGATAAATATTTCCTTTATTTTGTAAAAAGACTTTCCAAAGAATTAAATGGCAGCTCCCCAGGGTATTATATAATTGTTTGTAAAAATTTTACTAATTCACCATTTTTCTGGAATTTATTCCAGTGTGTAAAGTAAGTTATGTTTCATAAATACTTCAGATTAATAACCCTTTTGATTAAAGTTCACGTTTTAATAGCAGTCAGTGTTGTTTTGATTGGTTGTGAGCTAACAGTGTGTGTGTTTCTAATAATTGATTTTACTTAACTTTTTATTTCAGAATTAAGACACTGAGGAAGGAAGTAATCCAGAAATTGTAATTTAAACTTGATATTTTCCTTAGAAAGTAATATTGGCGAACCCTGTGGATTGAGCATTTCTTTTTTCTTTTAAAGTTTTGTATTAAAAATAAAAAATCTTTGGGCAAGATGACTTTTTTAAATGTCATATTTAAATACCTCCTCCCTTTATATTATTACTTTTGAACACAGCTGTAAGAATAAATATTTAAACTTTTGTGGTCTTTTTAGATACGGTTAAAAAACTCCAGGACCAAAAACATGACATGGAAAGAGAAATCAAGACACTCCACAGGAGACTTCGGGTAGGATAAATCTTCACATATTGTCTCATTAAAAAGCACGGTTGTTTGAAAGTTGAGTACTTTTTTGAGCGTGTTGTCATTCATCTTAAGCTTCAGATGCAGTTGTGCTGTTGATATCCCACTGGGCTATGGGCAGAAAGCAAATGCCAGCCTTTCAGTTTAGGACTGGTGCTAGATTCTGGATAGAAGAATGTATTTTATGCGTGGTAGTTTTAGAAAGATGGACTTAGGAAGCAAGTGTTATATTTTGGAAAGAAAGTTTGCTCTTAAAGTGTCCCAACTAAGCTGTTTTCTTACAAGTTTTCTGTCTTCTGTGGATTTGATCAGCTTGCCAGTAGCAGTGCTGCTCAGATGCAGAGGGTGAGGGGAAGCTAATCTCATAGTTTGGGTCATGCCTCAGCGGCTCTGGCTGCCTTCATGGTGTCAGATCATTGCTTTGGGCTGGCCGGCGCTGGGCCTGGGAGTGGGCATCTGTGGCCCTGGTGTTGCTGACGCCCTGGGGAGGCTTCCACACCCAGCCACACCCGCATCCCCGTGGCTGTGGGAAGCAGTGGACCATACAGTTCCTTTGCTCCTCTCTTTGTATGGTTTTTGTCTGCCTAGATTAAGTTTAATGTTTTTCTTCTGGCTTCCTCTTCCTTTTCCTTTACTTTTGATTTTTTTTGTTCCTTTTAGTTTTTGATGTCAGGATATTTATAGTTTTTCACTGTAAAATCTTTCAGTATGGTTCACACACCATTTATCTACTGTCTTGAGCTTTTCAAAGGTAAAGCACTGTAAGTTTTGGACGATGTGTTTATTTTCGTAAGACTTACTTTGAAACTTGCCTGAGGAAGGGAGGCTTGGCGTTATCATCATGAATATTTATTGAGCACTCTTTGAGTGCTTGATGCCTTGGTACACAGGTCAGCTAGAAAATCTCTTCCTCATTAAGAACAAGTTCACTAATAATAATTGCATTACCTCTTGGAAATAGGTAATAGCCATTCTCTGGGATTTAAGAGAAATTAGTCATCATTTGGGGCAGTGCAGTGCAGCAATCTAACCATAAACACATTTTGTTGTTTTTAAATGTCTTTATTGCTCTCTTTTGGAAATAAAAATTTAGTCTTTTAATATAGGAGGAATCTGCGGAATGGCGGCAGTTTCAAGCTGATCTCCAGACCGCAGTGGTCATTGCAAATGACATTAAATCTGAAGCCCAAGAGGAGATTGGTGATCTGAAGCGCCGGTTGCATGAGGCTCAAGAAAAAAATGAGAAACTCACAAAGGAATTGGAGGAAATAAAGTCACGCAAGTATGTTTTGAGAAACCAGTTGTGTACTTATGTTCCAGTAGAGAACGCTTAAATCCCCATTTTGTGATGTGGTATGATGGGAAGAATGTGGGGTTTGACACTGGTGTGATCTAGTGTTTGGATCTCATGGAAGTTACTCAATTTTTCTGGCCTCATCGTATGACACCTGTAAAATAGCACAGTCTGTACGGATCTTTCGGAGTTGCTGTCAGTGTCCATAACTACCAAATCTTGAGGGGTCACAGTGGTCCCTGGCACAAGGGTACATTCTGGTTCTCTCCTTTCCTCTGTCCCCACATTCCAACCCTGTCACTTGTCTTTAGATTATAACCTGGTGATTCAGGATGTGGGCTCTGGAGGCAGACAGACTTGGCTGCCGTCCAGCTCTGCCTCTTCCTAGCTGTGTGGTCTTGCCATGGCCCTTGGTCTCTTCATCTTTAAAGTGGCGATGGTGCTGCTTGCTTTACAGTGTTGTTGTGAAGCGTACATGAGATATGCCTGCACAGTGCTCAGGGCCGTGACGAGTATACTTTAGCTGGTAGTATTAGAGACCCAAGTAAAAAATGCAAAGTGAATTTCTCTCCATTGCTCACTTGAGGAGTTTTCACTTGTTTTATACTTATAACCACATGAATCTCCACAGTAGTATTTTTTTCCCCATCTAACATAGAGATCATTGGAAGCCCATTGAAAGTATTTCATGAGATGACGTTTATGGTATGCTCTATCTGTGAGAGAGGGAGAGTAGTTTTGTGTTGAGGTTTATTATTATGAATTTTTTATTATTCATTACTTTGAGTAATTCTTTAGTAGACAGAGGAAAAAATTTAGAAAAATCTTTAACCAGGATATCTTTGAAAAGCTATTGTACTTTGTTGTTGCTTAGGTCTAGTGTATGGCCCAGTGGAAAGTATTGCCAAACCATTTTTCTTTGGCTCCCTTAAGCAGAACATGAGGTGGAAGATTATTGTTTCTCCACTGCTATAGAACTTATATTACATTACCTTTTTTTCTGTATACCATAAAATGAATAGTGTATCAGAAATGCTCCATGCTGAAGTGAACCTGAGTGACTGAAATTCTCCTCTTAAAGAATCATTCCATTGGATCCTGAAAGCTCGTTATTCTTTGAGACATACATTTAAAGGAAGTGCCTCCTGAAAGAAGTAGCATTTTGTAGAGCAGCTGTTCCCAAACTGAGGTCTGCAGACCCCCAGGGAGCCCCCCAGCACCCTTCAGGGGGTCTGCGAGGTCAGACTGTTTTCATAATGCTACTGACATGTTGTTTGCCCTTTTCGTGGTGTTGACGTCTGCACTGATAGGGAAAAGCAAATGTAAACTGTTGACGAATTGAGGCCTTGACACCACATTATACTTGTAGTTGTTGTACTCTTCACCATCACACACACACGTTTTGAACAATGTGGTTTTTACTTAAAGATGTCCTTGGTGAAGCAGTAAATTATTTTACTAAATCTCGGTCCTCGAGTATATTCTTTCTAACATTCTATGTGACGAAATGGGAAGTACTCGTATCCAAGTATGAGGTTGTCTGGAGGAAAGCACTGTGTGATTGTTTTAGTTTGAGCTGTTTTCTTTTTTCATGAAACCCCATTTTTACTTGAGAATGACTGACAGACAAACTATGGATATTCAGACTTTTTTCCCCTGCTTTTTTTTTTCTCCCCCAAATCCCCCAATACATAGTTGTATATTTTAGTTGTGGATCCTTCTGGTTGTGGCGTGTGGGAGGCCGCCTCGGCATGGCCTAATGAGCCGTGCCGTGTCCGCGCCCAGGATCTGACCCTCGGCCGCCAAAGCGGAGCGTGCGAACTTAACCACTCGGCCACGGGCGAGCCCTGGATGTTCAGACTTTAGTATGTGATGGATATTTCTTGAAAATGATTAAGAGAGTCTGTCACTTCAAGGAAAACAACCGACAGTATTTGGTGCCAAGGATAGAATATGGGCTTTCAGGTCAATGGTAGGATTTTGGAAAACTTGAATCTGTTGTTATGAGCTTGGCAGTTTCCCATACTTAAAAGAGTTTTCTAATGAGATCATTGGTGATATTAATAAATGTGACTTTTAAGAAATAAATTGTGGGGCTAGCCCGATGGCGCAGTGGTTAAGTATGCACGTTCCACTTTGGCAGCCCAGGGTTCACCCGTTCGGATCTCAGGTGCGGACATGGCACCACTTGGCAAGCCCTGCTGTGGTAGGCGTCCCACATATAAAGTAGAGGAAGATGGTCACGGATGTGAGCTCAGGGCCAGACTCCCTCAGCAAAAAGAGGAGGATTGGCAGCAGATGTTAGCTCAGGGCTAATCTTCCACAAAAAAAAAGAAAGAAAGAAAGAAAGAAATTGTATGACGACAGAAAGTATTCGGAAAATCCGTGTAACTCAGTGAACCACTATTTTCTGTCTGACCAATGCATGATGTTACACAATCGTGTATGGGTAAAAGATCTGTTCAAAGTATAAAACAGACCAGAGGGTTTTAATGGACAGGATAGGAAAAGTTCATTCATATGGTTTCAGATTCCACATTGCAACTAACTTTTAAGTAACTACCACTTAATGCGTTTTGGTGTAGTATCAAGGAACAGAAGCCACAGTTATCTAACAAGCCACAATTATCTATTTGAATATCGTTAAAATATTCTTCCTTTTTTCAACTACCTAGCTGTATTAGGTCTGCTTTTTTTCATATTGCAATAGATTGAATACAGAAGAAATGAGACTCTAGCAGTCTTCTCTTAAGCCAGACATTAATGAGATTTGCAAAAATGTAAAAACACTGCTGTTCTTATTTCTTTTTGGTTTTGGAAAATATAGTCATTTTTTATTAAAAAATAAGTTAATTCACTGAGCTGACTAACACAAAAGTTCTCATCTGGAAGGAGATGCCAGCTGCAGAGTTTGTACATGTCATACAACGAACAAGTAAGAATTGACAACAGCATAATTAACAACAGGATCAATAGTTATCAAACTTTTTGGTCCAAGAGCCCCTTTCCACTCTTTTTTTTTTGTGGGGGGGTGAGGGAGATTGGCCCTGAGCTAACATCTGTTGCCAATCTTCCTCTTTTTGCTGAGGAAGATTGTGGCTGAGCTAACATTTGTGCCAATCTTCCTCTGTTTTGTATGTGAGACGCCACCACAGCATGGCTAGATAAGCAGTGCATAGGTCCATGCCCGGGATCCAAACCCACAAACCCCAGCCCAGTGAAGTGGAGCAAACAAACTTAAGCACTGCGCCCCCAGGCTGGCCCCACCCCTTTCCACTCTTAAAAATTACTGGGGATTCCATAAAGCTTTTGTTTATGTGGGTTACATCCATTGACATTCACCAAATTATAAATTAAAACTAAAAAATATTTAAAAGATTTAATTCACCTAAAAATAAAACTAAACCTAAGGCTTATTAACATATACAATATGATAACTATTGATCCTGTTGTTAATCCTGCTGTTGTCAATTCTTTATTAAAACTGTTGAACATGACACCCTCTGGTACATCTTGAGGTGAAAAACTCGGTCAGAAGTGCCAAATGGCCACCGAAGACAAATTTTCCTAAGGACTGGCTTAATTTTTGTCCACCTGTAAACTTACTTGTTCGTTGTATGACATGTACAAACTCTGCAGCTGACATCTCCTTCCAGATGAGAACTTTTGTGTTAGTCAGCTCAGTGAATTAGAGCTGGCCAGAAATAATGTGGAATTGATTTTTTAGATGACTCATGATCCGTCACCCTGAGCATCTGGGAGACTGATGTTACTAATGTGGGCCCAGGCTTTTCTTTCCTTGGTAGAAATTCTATTTGGTGACTGTAGCGGGTTTTTTAAGTTTTAAGAGTATGGGCTTTGGTTTCATGTCTTTGTATTTCCATGTCCATGCACGGTGCATTAGATAGAACCAGCATAGGTTATCCACATGTACTGGTGAGTTCCCAGCTTCTCCTGCAAAGGGCCGCGCCCTCTCTGCAGCACAGAGCCTCGAGATCCCCAGCTCTGAGTCAGGACCTTTGGCCAGTCTGCCTTCCGTTTCACTGCTAATGGATTACTGATGTCTTCACCTTACACTTACTCAAATCAAAATAGAATCTGATGGTTACCTAACCTACTTAGGATAACCTGATATAACAATTTTAATATCATTTCCTGGAATTTACCAAGCAAATGAGAATATTAGACCAGGTAATTTACTCAGCTCAACTGATTCTATTTTTTTAACTGCTACTTTTTAATGCTTTTCAGTTGGGAGGGGAAATGTGTATTTTCTAGTATATGCGTAAAAATGCCCTGGTTTCAATATTGTTTTCAGGCAAGAGGAGGAGCGAGGCCGGGTGTACAACTACATGAATGCTGTTGAGAGAGATTTGGCAGCCTTGAGGCAAGGGATGGGGCTGAGTAGAAGGTCTTCAACTTCCTCTGAGCCAACCCCTACGGTGAAAACCCTCATCAAGTCCTTCGACAGTGCATCTCAAGGTAATTTCTCATACACTCTGCCGAGGGCAGGCAGTTGTATTCACTTACCGTGTATTCTCTGGCCTAGTTTGATAGTCATTGCCATCTTGCTCTCTAGAGTCTCATCAAATTTCGTCTACTGTTAATGAATTAGTCTTACTATAAGGTGAATTGTAACAGGAGACCTGGGATCTGTTCAGCTTCAGGGATCTTCGTCTCGGACTTGTGCCTTACCTCATGCAGAGGGGTATCTTCACACAGGCCTGAGACTTTGAGTATCTTCTGTATGCTGAAGAACATCCAGGTGTGTCATGTCAGCCCTTTCCCTTCCTCTGAACTCCTTCAGGCCTGTATATTCAAACATCTGCTTAAGGTTGACACTCAGGTGTCTCCTAGACAACTTATTATGTCCAAAACCAAATCAGTCTTTCCCTTCAGTCTTCAGTCTTTCCCTTGTGTAAATGGCAGCACCGTTCCACCAAGTTACTTAAGCCTGAAATCTAGGAATCCTCCTTCTTCCTTAAATCCTTCTTCTTCCTCACCTCCACCTCTAATCCATTAGCAAGTCCTCTTGATCCAGCTTCCGACATGCACATCTTTGCTCTCTCTGCTTCTCTCCATCTCTAGTGGCACAGTCAAACTACTAGTTTAAACCACCATTAGCTGTGCATTTCAGTAACCTCCTAATTAGTCTCCTCATTTCCTTTCATGACAGAAAGATCTTTTCCTGACTAAAAGTCTTTGTTTGCTTTGCTGTGGTTAGAATGAGATTCAGATCCTCAGACACCTGCATGGTTCACCCTGCCTTCCTCTTACCTCCTTTGAACCACTCTGCCCTCTGCACTCCAGCTACACTGCACTTCGGGTCCTGAAACGGGGCAGGCTCTGTAGCACACATGCTCTTTTCTGCCTGGAAGCTCGCCCTCCTCCCCTTCAGGTGACTGACTCTTTGTCCTCTCTCTAATCTCCGTAGCTCTAGGAAAGGGAAGGGGATGTAGCTGTTTACAACAACTAATTGTGATGTGTCCTAAAGCTTCAATTTTCATCTAGAAATTCTTTAAACTTCATGATAGCTTTATTCTAATTCACTCTAATAAAAGTAGAGCTTCTGGAATCTGTAGTCTGTGATTATACACAAATCAGTTTCCTTTGAGTTAAAATCAGAGAAAAGTCACTTGTATACTCACACACACTGTTGATCCAGACCTTTTAGAGGGCAGTTAGGCAGTATCTTCCCATTGAAAATGCTGTCTTCACAGACCCCAAAGTTCCTATACGTGATACTGGCACAAGTATATAAAGATATCTGTCTGTCTACCTACCTATCTATCTATCTATCTATATACACACACACACAGTTTTCAGTATAGTGTTGTTTGAAAAAATGGAAAACTTAGAAATTGCATTAATGCCCATTAAAAGGGTTGTCAGTCATGACCCATTAACACAGTAGAATATTACGCATCTTTTAATAAGGATGAGGCAGATCTCGAAGTACTGATGTTAAAATATGTCTGGGGTCCTTAGTAAGTTGCAGACCAGTATTATATAGTGTGATCTCATTTTGTTTTTTAAAGTACATAGATACTTGCATTGAAAGTGCAAGAAGGATGCACTTGGAACTGTTGTTAGAGGCTACCTCTAGGTCATACGGGGTAAGGTGAAAGGAGGACTTTAAAAAAATATATGCTTCTAAAATAAAATGATACTAGGATGTCTAGACTAAATTAAAATGGTGCAGTTATTCAAAATAGTAATAAAATGGGCTTTAGTGCAAAAAGATAATCTACTTCTATACTAAACTTTAAAAAAAACCAATATTTTCTAGTAAAATACATCTAAATGACCCAGCAATTCCACTCCTAGTTATATATGCAAAAGAAGTGAACACGAACATTCAGACAAATACTTGTACATGAATGTTCATAACAACACTATTGACAATAGCCAAAACGTAGAAACGAGCCAAATGTCCGTCAGCTGATGACTGGATAAACAGAATGTAGTATATCCACACAATGGAGTGTTATTCAGCCATGAGAAGGAATGAAGTACTGATACATGCTGCCGTGTGGATAAACCTTGAAAACATGCTAAGTGAAAGAAGCCAGACACAAAAGCCACATGTTGTAAGATGCCATTTATATGAAATATGCAGGATAGGCAAATCCAGAGAGACACAGAGCAGTTTGGGGTTGCCAGGGGCTGGAGGGAAGGGTAGATGGGAGTGGCCGCTTAATGGGTACTGGGGTTCCTTTGGGGTGATGAAGATGTGGAACTAGGTAGAGGCGATGATAGTTGTACAGATTTGTGAATGTACTAAATGCCATTGAACCGTACATTTAAAAATGGTTAACTTTCTATTATGTGAATTTTATCTCTAAAAAAATACATCTACACAGTTTTGAATATAAGTACTTGGCTGCATCAGAAGGTCTCCAGTGATCTCCCTCTTCACCTTGCCCCACTGTGTGATGTGCCTGAGTTCATCTGTGTGTCCCATTTTGATTTTAACTTGGCTTCAGATAGATAACCATTTTTATGTGCCCTCTACCAGAATCTATGCTAAGCCCAAGTATCTAGAAGTGAATAAATTATGGGTCCTACTTTTGAACAGTTCAGTCTAAACAGGGAGACTGACATGCATGCAAGTAATCACACATCCATGGGTTAAGTGCAAACCAGAAAATGCATCTGACATGAAGTGATGAGCTCTGTGGGAGGAGGTGAGAAAAGATGAACAGGGGCCCACTTTCCTTTGTTTAATACAGTTCGAGAACATCCACTATGTGTCATGCTTCTTACCTGATGCAGTTACAGAAATCCTCTTCTTGGGTTTTTTGTACTTGAATTTCCTTGGTTTATGGAGCACTTTAACCACATAAGTTAATTAAATAACGAAAAAGAAGTGACTGGCATAACCAGGGTTGGAAATAAACACAACTACTCTAGGGAGGAAACCACCCACGCAGTGGCTGGACGAGCGCCGACTGCCGGGCACAGGTGTGAGTGTTCGGTGGAGGTCATGCACCAGTCAGGACGGTTTCCAGGGGAGCTGCGAGCATTGGTTCATCTGGTGATCCCTTCAAGGACCAGTTAGGAAAGCTTCCACTGTACCTGATGCATTCATCATTTCCTTGTTTGTTGTTCCTCTAGTTCCAAACCCTGCTGCAGCTGCAATTCCTCGAACGCCTCTGAGTCCAAGTCCTATGAAAACACCCCCTGCGGCAGCTGTCTCCCCTATGCAGGTCAGTGCCTGTGCCCGTGGGGGACCCGGGGGCCTCACATCTAAAAGATAGTCCTCTTCAAAATCATTTACATTTATGTCGGGGCAGATGACTACCTTATGAGGGATATAGTTAGGATTTTTTTCCCTAAGATACTGTGAATATCCTTAATTGAGATAAATTATGTAAATATTAATTGTGCTATTGTTGTGAAAATCTCTAGTAATAGTGATAGCTAACACCTACTGAACACTTTCTGAACACTTGCTATATGTTATACACTGTTCCAAATGCTTTTTGTTTTTGGTGAGGAAGAGTGGCTCTGAGCTAACATCTGTTGCCAATCTTCCTCTTTTGCTTGAGGAAGATTGTCACTTAGCTAATATCTATGTCAATCTTCCCCTCTTTTGTATGTGGGATGCCGCCATAGCATGGCTTGATGAGTGGTGAGTAGGTCCACGCCTGGAATCCGAACCCATGAACCCTGGGCTGCTGAAGTGGAGTGCATGAACTTAACCACTATGCTACCAGGCCAGGCCTCTAAATGCTTTTTGATGTTAACTCATGTAATCATCACAGCAGCTCTGTTGGATATTGGTCCTATTTTATCCCTAGTTTTCACATGTGGAAACTGAGGCCCAGGAGGGTTAAGCAACTTGTCGAGGGTGATACAATTAAGAAGTGGTAGAGCTGAGATTTAAACCTGGGCAGTGTGGCTTCGGAAACCATGCTTTTAACCATTGCACTAAGATACCTCTCTAAATAGAATATGTAGTTGGCATGTTTCAGCCTTTGTTGCATAGCAAATCACTTCAAAACTTAAGTGGTTTAAAACAGCAATTTTATTATTTTTCACATTTCTCTGGGTTGACTAGGCGGTCGTTTGCTGCCTTTGCCTGGGCTCCGCCTGCAGCTGCACTTAGCTGGCGGGTGGGCTGGCACCTGCGCTCAGCAGGCATCCATGGAGAGCACTGGGCTGCTCTCTCTGCGTGCTCTCTCCTCTCAGGCTTCTTTGTGGCAGGGAGTCTCAAGCTCCAAGGGAGTGAAAATGGAGTTAACAAAGCCTCTTAGGACCTGGGCTTGGAACTTTGACGAGGTCTCTTCTATCCCGTTCTTTTGGTCCAAGCAAATCGTAAGGCCAACCTGGATTCAGAGTGGGAGGGGTCTGCGCAAGGCATGAAGTCAGAGAAGCACGGTTCGTTGTGGGCCATTTTGTAGCGGTCTAGCGCAAGGGCATTGCTGATGCATGAGAAACAAGTTTCAGAAGGTGCCCTTCCTTGCTGCTGTGGAAGTGCAGACCAGAAGCAGGGCAGATGGTTGTTCCTCTGTTCCTCTGTAGTGCTTGAGAGGCCCTCTCCTCGTGCCCTTGCTAGTAAGCCAACTTGTGGAAAGAGTAGCTGAGGTGGAGTTTTTCCACGTGATTGATAGTAGCCAAAGGAAAAATAGCATAAAACCTAGTTCCCTGGGATTTAGGGTAGCCTTGGCTGCACCTCTTCCCTAAAAAATAGGGCTTGGGAGCATTTTCTTTGAATGGAGACTTGTGCTGTGTGAGTTACTGGTCATGTATTTTGTGAGTGAACTTTTTAACTTTATCCTTTGTAAAGTTTAGGGTAAAACTGTGCTCCCTCCTCATTTGTAATGTTGCAAATTAGTGGCTTTGCGTTTACGTTTATGTAGAATTTGCATTTATATTTATGTTATACTCTTAATTTAAAAGGAAGGCAAGGGGAATTCCATATTCGATCTGTAATGAGCTTTTTATATGCTCTATTAATCACACTTTTTCTAAAGACCTGAAGATGTAAATAAAAACAAAGTAAGTGTGCAAAAATAAACTTCAGATAAGGTGGAGTTTCTCTAAGTAGTGTTTGTCAGTTGAAGTTTAATATACAAGGCATCACTTTGTAAACTTTGTAAAGGTAAGAGGGGAAAAATCTCCTCTTTCTAACTTGGAAAAAAACTAATAATTACAAGCCACAATCAGTAGCTTTTTAGTACTTGATTAGTTAGCACAGTGTTTCTCAAACCTAATTGTACATAAAAATCGTGGGAGAGTTTTTAAACAAATAGATTCCCAGCCTTCATCCCAGTGAACAAGAATCTCTGGGAAATATGGCCCAAGACTGGGATTGTTAATTTTTCAAAACTCCCTGTGGGAATTTCACTTCTGGCTATGAGGGAGTAACGGGCTGGATTATTCTGCCAGCGTAAGCTACTAGAAAGCTGGACAAAATATAGGACAAAATTCTATTCAGATATTGTACACAGGCAGTGCATGACTGTGATCCATAAATAAAAGTTAAGAAATGAGGTAAGTCCTACTTTGGCCCACACTTTTCCTGTAGGCAGTTTCCAGATGGTGGTGCAGAGAGGGTGAACCCAGATGGAGCACGGAAGGGGAAACCAGTTGGACCTGAGGAGACACAGATCAGTGTTCAAGGAGAATGAGAGTGCTAGAATTTACGGGGCTGAGTACCTGGGAGGGGGGAGTCTATGCAGAAAAGGGGGTCTAGAACTTTGCAGAGACGTCCCTTTGAGTCTTGGCCTGAATGCCAGTCTGCACATGCACAGGGTGAACCTTTACAAGGCTGAGCGAGAACAATTTACCAGGAAAGGACAGTTACCAGGGAGCTGTCGGACAAACCATAGTTTCCCCAGGGCAGGGATCATTTGAGTTCCCACTGGCCACTGTGACAGAACCTCTTTGAATATTTGAGCATTCATTAGACACCTCCAAGGGCCACACCGTAAAGTAAAACTAAATAGCCCTAGAGTGAACTCTCTTCTAGACCTGCCCTAAATGACCTTAAAAATAAGCCTCAAGACGGCCAAGGAGATCCATAAGTCCCGGGGAAAGGCAGCCTCTGAAATGCTTCCCAGTGATCCGCACCTCCTGGTAGTCCTGGTCTGTGTAGTCTGCCCCTCCTGAGGGCTGGCTGGTCTTCCTGACTAACTTCTGATGAATGGAATGTGGCAGCAGTGCTGGGATGTCACTTACAAGATAAGGTTATAACGAGATAACTTCTGGCTTGAGTACTTAGCTTGCTCTCGCTTAGATCCAGTCACTCCCATGAACAGTCAGAAATTGAAATATTTAGCAATAAATTTAATAAAATACTGTGTAAGACCTGTACAATGAAAACTATAAAATATTGCTGAGAGAAATTAAAGAAGTAATAAATGGAAAGACACATCATATTCATGGATTAGAAGACTCAATATTGTTAATATCTTGCAGTGCTCCCTCACATTGATCTGTAGATTCAACACAATCCCAATTACAGACTCAGCATGCTATTTTTTAGAAATTGATAATATAATTTTAAATTTATGTGGAAATTCAAAAGACTGAATATCCAAAGCATCTGGGGAAAGAAAGAACAAGTTTGGAGGACTCACACTGCCTGATTTTAGCACGTAGCGTAATCCAGACAGTGTGTCACTGACATAAGTTTAAATGTAGACGTGAGATCAGTAGAATAGAGAGTCCAGAAATAGGTCAATTGATTTTCCACAAAGGTGCCAAGGTAATTCAATGGGAGAAGAATAGCCTTTTCAACAAAGGATTCTGGGACAACCTGATATCCATAGGGGGAGAAAAACAGCCACAAGTCTTACCTCATGGCATTTATAAAAATTGAAATTGGCCATAGATCTAAATGTAAAAGCTAAAACTACAAAACTTCTGGATGAAACCATTAGAGAAAACCTTCATGACCTTCAAGAAGGCAAAGATTTCTTTTTTTGTGACACAAAAAAGAATGAACTATAGGAGACTGCCCAGTGGTGTAGTGATTAAGTTCGTGTGCTCTGCTTTGGCAGCCCATTGGTGGCCTGGGGTTTGCAGGTTTGGATTCCTGGCACGGACCTACACACCACTCGTCAAGCCATGCTGTGGCAGCATCTCACATACAAAATAGAGGAAGGTGGGCACAGGTGTTAGCTCAGGGCCACTCTTCCTCAAGAAGAAGAGGAAGATTGGCAACAGGTTTTAGCTCATGGCCAGTCTTCCTCACCAAAAGAAAAAGAATGAACCATAAAAGAAAATTGATAAATTGGGCACAAAATTTAAAACTTCTCTGAAAGACATTAAGAAAATGAAAAGACAACTTACACACTGGGAAGAATATTTTTACAATACATTTATCTGTCAAAAGACTTCTATTCAAAGAAGACTTGGCTTCATCCCAATAAATAACGGACAAAAAATTTTAAAAGTCCCTTCTCAAGAGAAGTTACATAAATGGCCAATAAACACATGAAAAGATGGCCAACATCATTAGTCACCGGGGAGACAGAAATCAAATAATCCACAATGAGATCCCAGCACATACCCTTTAGGATGGCTCAAATTAAAAGACGATATCAGGTGTTGGTAAGGATGTGGGTTTCTACTGGGAACATGACAGGAGTAGATAGAAGTTAGCTAGATAATAAAGCACTAGGGAAAGCTGAGAAAATAAGCAGGAGAAAAAACATACAGGAAACAGCACAGTGTGTGTGGAGAGTAGTAGTTTGGTGGTTTGAGCATTACCTAGAGGTGGCAGGCGGTGAAGCAGAAGAACTGAGAGGTTTTAGGTATTTGGTGGATACTTCTGGCTGCATGTAGAGGGATGTATGTATAAGGCTGGAGATGAGGAAGCCGATGACAAAGTTGTCGTGCTGAATTAAGATGACTAGTTGTATGGGTGCAGTTGTAGTAGGAAAGGGAGTGAGTAGTGACAGAATTGAGATCTACTTGGAACCAGTGCGTGGTTGGCCAGTAAAAGTACGATAGGAGCACATTCGTGTTTCACCAATTGGTATGTGATATTTAAGAATTCTCTTTAAACGAAAGAATACCAGTGGTGCCGGGGGTCAGTGCTATGGGGTCAGGGAAGGGGAGGGAGGTGTGACTGTAAAAGGGCCACGGGAGGGATGCTTAGGGTGATGGAAATGTTCCGTATCTTGACGGTATCAGTGTCAATATACTGGTTGTGATATTATACTATAGATGTTACCATTGGGGAAAACTGAGTAAGGGGCACATGGGATCTTTCTGTATTAATTTTTTCAATAGTATTTTGATCACATTATATGCCTATGAGAGACAGAGAGTGTGTGTGCGTGTGTTGGCCTTACTGTAACAGTATGGAAGGAGTTATGCAAATCCATAACTAAATGTTTACTCTCTGCAACATTTGCTTTCTTTGTGAGGCCCAGCTCTAAATTTAACCTGACTTTGACACCGGTTATCTTCTGATTTCAGAGACATTCCATAAGTGGACCAATCTCTACATCCAAACCCCTGACAGCCCTGTCAGATAAGAGACCAAACTATGGAGAAATCCCTGTTCAAGGTGCGTCTCATCTGTTGCAGTATTTCACTTTTGTTATTAATTTTTTGGTTCTTGTGACATTTTGGGCTAAGTAAATTATTTTCTTTGTTCTAGACATTATTTCAGCCAATCTGGTATATATCTTTATTGGAAGTTTACTAATAATATGTCTTAGTTACAAACGGGGAGATGAGTTATTAATAAATGCATCTTGGAAGACAACTCTCACAGCATTAGCGTGGGTGGTAGAGAGTGCACCCCATTGCTAGGCACTGTATTTCCTAGTTCTTCATAGGGTAGGTGTTGTTATCCCTATTTTATAGATACTAAAAATGAGGTTTCAAAAAGTCAAGTAACTTAATGCAGGTTAACACAGTTAATGAACAGTAGACAGGGGCAGCCTGACTCCAAAGCCCATTCTTTTAATCTCTGTGCTCTGTATTGTTTATAAGAGGAAACTGAGACTCTGAAAGATGAGGTCCAGCAATGCTGTGCATTTGTAAAGGTTTTGCCCATTTTCACACGGCTCTTTGTGGCAGCCTAGGGCTCACTTAGCTGATGCAGGCCAGTCTCCTCCAGGCATTCCTCTGTGTGTTCTCTCGGTTATGGAAGTTAGGCTCTGTGGGTGAGACTACAAGGATTCAACAGATGTGGGGAGGAAGTAAGCAGATTTGTGAGAATTACTCCCTTAAAGAACCTAGGGAGCTGGCTCCATGGGCTCCATGTAGCACCTGTGCGGGAAGATTTCACTGTGGCAGTTGAACTGTCTGGCCCCGTACCTGCCAGTCTTGGATGTTCAGATAAGCTGGTTGTGCACACATTTAGGGACAGTGGAGCACAAGATGGTGCTGCTGCTACCTTCCCTGCACAAAGACTTGCCTTTTACCTCTGCTTCTTGGCTTCTGGTTTATTCGTCAATCGTGACCTGAGGTCTTCTCCCCCCTCAGAAGATTCTCTCGCTAAGGGAACAAATAGTGGAAGCTTTAAAGTCTCTCTTTACATCTTTACCATGTTCCCACTTTCCCCTCCCAGGTGGATCCATCAGGGGCTAGGTATGTGTATGTGGTACAGATCACTGGACTCATGTGTCCTGGCTTTGGCCTCTTGTGGCGCAGTTTCCTTGTCTGTGAGTTGGGAATAGTCTTGAATACCCAGCTCACGGGATTCCTAAAGCCTCCCTTCCAGGCTCTGCAGTCAGGCTTTCACCCTCCCGTTCCACCACAGTTGCTTTCCTTGAGGTTGTAGGTGACACACCAGTCAGCTCTCAGTCCTAGTCTCATGTGACTGTTGGCAGCATTTGGCCCTGTTGAGCACTCCTTATTCCAGGATATTCTTTTTGGTTTCCATGACCCACACTCTTGTGTCTCCTCCTCCCTCCCTGGCCGCTCCTCTGTCTACTGTGCTTGTTTCCCCTCCCTGACCTGTAAGTGGTGGTGTGCCCCAGAGTTCAGTCTCGGCCTCTCTTCTTCTGTGTGTACTCACTCTGTGATTGAATCTGTCTCATGGCTTTAACTGCTCTTTGTCACACTGACGTCTCCAACCTATTCCTCTCCTCTGGACTCCAGACTTGTATATCCAATTGCCTACTTGACGTCTCCATTTTGATATTGAATACTCTCAGACTGAGTGTGTCCAGGACCAGATTCCCACATTCCCCAAACTTGTTGTTGTTGTAATTTGTCTTCTCCATCTCAGTTATTGTCAGTTTCATTCTCCAGAACACTTAGAGTCATCCCTAACTCCTTTCTTTATCTTAGACCCCATATCAGAGACCTGTTCAGTTCTTTAGGGAACCCCATTGGGTCTACTTTCAGGATGCATTCAGAATCAGAGCCTTGCTCTTCCCTCTACTACCACCTCCTTGGACTAAGCCACCATCATCTCTCACCTGGATTCTGGCAAAAGAGTCCTAATCCCCCTCGTAACCTATTCTTAACCCTACAGTCCATGTAGTCTTGAAGAATGTAAATTGGGACATGTCATTTTACCCAGAACTCTCCATTAGCTCTTCATTTCTTTCAGAAGAAAATCTTGAGTTGTCTTAGTGGCCTCCAGACCTCCCAGCCTGGCCTCACTTATCTCTCTGGCTTCACCACTTTTCTTTCTTGGTCCCCTTGCCAAGCCGCACAGGCTTTCTTGTCCTCTGAGCACTCAGGCACACTCCTGACTCAGGAACCTTGCACTAGCTCTTTCTCTGCTGGAACACTCTGCCCAGGTGTCCAGGTGTCTCACTCCTGCTCTCTTTCAAGGCTTTGCTCAAATCTCACCTTAGCCCTGAGCACCATACTTAAAATTATAAACCACTCTCTCCTCTATACGCTCCTTTCCCTGATTTCTCTCCCTTTAAAAAAAAATATATATATATATTTTTTGTGGTGAGGAAGATTTGTAACGTCGTTGCCAATCCTTCTCTTTTTTTTTTGCTTTTTTGCTTGAGGAAGATTAGCTCTGAGCTAATATCAGTGCTAATCTTCCTCTATTTTGTATGTGGGGTACCTCCATAGCATGGCTGACGAGTGGAGTAGGTCTGTACTTGGGATCCCAACCCGCGAATCCTGAGGCACTGAAGCCGAGTGTGTGGAACTTTAACCACTTGGGCATGGAGACAGCCCCTAAAAAAGTTTTTTTAGGTTTAGTGCTTTTCCCTTCTGCCATACTATATAGTTTACTTATCTGTGACTTTTATTGTCTGCCTCCCTAGATTGTGAGGTCCGTGAGGCCAGGGATTTGTGTCTTGTTCACTGAGGCGTCTTCAGCACCTCTACTAGTACAGGCACACACCTCGGAAATATTGTGGGTTCAGTTCCAGACCACTGCAATAAAGCAAATATCACAATAAAGGAAGTCACGAGTATTTTTTGGTTTCCCAGTGCATGTAGGTTACATTTACACTATACTGTAGTCTGTTAAGTGTGCAATAGCCTTATGTCTAAAAAACCCAATGTATGTACCTTAACAAAATGTCACGCAGAGTCAGGAAGTGAGCAAATGCTGTTGGAAAAATGGCACCGATAGACTTGCTGTAAACCTTTAATTTGTAAAAAAAAACGCAGTATCTGTGAGGCTCAACAAGGCGAAGTGCAATAAAACAAGATATGCCTCTATTGGGCTCTAGATAAAAAAATTGTGAGATGAGTGAATAAAATGAGTTAAAGCATGTAAAGTGCTAGCAAAAATTTTAGCCCATAGTAAATGCTCATTGTTAGATTTTATTGCTGTTACGTGTGGATTTTTTCTTAGTAGCACAAGTGGCTGAAAAGGATGGTTCTTTATTGTTTATGAGTAAAAGATTTTAATTCATTGCAAGGCAACCAAAGTCTGCAGGATTTTGCTTAGCTGCCAATAAGTAGCTGTGAGAAAGCATCAATACATGTTATGTTCCGGGCACTTAAAAAGCCACATGTATTGAGGGCAAAGATGGAAGCCAAAGGTTCAGGAGCACTCACTTCGCTGCCTGTTGTGTGCGCCCCAGTTCTGTCAATAGTCAGCCTTTTGACCTGCAGTCGGAGCCAGGAGCCAGGACACCACAGTCTTTGGGAGTATGTGTAACCCTGGACTTGGGACAGCCCTCTGGGGGAGGCTCCCATCTAGAGAGCACTGAGGTGATCCTGGGATACCAGAGAATACCGAGTCCTCAGGCCCCAGTTAGCCTCGAGGAGGGTGGGGATGCTCCAGTGAGAAATGACCCTGGGCCTTTCCAAGCCTCCTGAGGCCGACCCTTGGGGCCTTCTCCCCTTGTGATGGCTACCTTCTAGACTCTTCTTGATCGGGTCACGGTGGGGCAAGGTTTATTGGGGAAAGGCAACACCAGCAGTGTTTCTCACACTTACCTGTTGGTAAGATTTATCTGAGTCAGTTGGTTAAATATGGAATCCTGGACCTCACCTCAGATCTGTTGACATGGACTCTCCAGGAAAGGGAGTGTGGAATCCTCATTTTCACAAGCACTCCTAGTGATTCTTAGGAAAGAACAAATATGGGAAGCTGGGCAAAGAATACCGTTTAATTTTTCCTATTAATTTGGCTTTTGTGGGTGGGGAATGGGGTGGGGAAGGGCCCTGGGCCAAGGTTGTTGAAGACATAGACTAAATGTGTTGTGTCTTTAGGGCTCTGCTGAATTAAACCTTTTCCTGGCTCTCCTCATTTTATTATCTGGTGATGTATCAGATGATAATGCTCTTGGGCTTGGGGTGTGTGCGGTCAGTCTGTGTTAACGCTGCTCTCATTCTCCACTTCACTCTGTTGTTATGCCTTAATGGGGCTTAGTTCAAAGAGTGCAAACACAAGAGGGAGAGGGAAACACACTTAGGTGAATTTTTATCTGAGAATTTGTTGATAGTGTGACCTTTTATTTTAAAGTCACTAGAGAAAGAAACTACTTAGAAAACTAAGAACAACCATGATTCTTGGTCATAAAAAGCCGCTGTGGTTATCCAGCCTATGGTAAGAGAGTAGTATTTTTTGAGCTCTGTTTTGAACTGATTTTCTTCCTTGATTGTCTCTTTTATCTTGGCATAAATCAAGAAACACAGTCTATAATTTTCATTTTGAAAGTTTTGGTGGCTTCATTACTGAAATTTAAGAAGGTGCTGCTGCTAGTTCTACTATGCTTAACTTAGAGAATTTGTGTTTTTTGCAGTTAAGCATTTTATTAGGTTCGGTTTTTTGTTCTATTTTACCATCATGCTTATATGTCAGTTGCAGGAAAATGTTTCAGACTAGAGTAATCTTATTGTAAATGGACTAATCAATGCTCTTTTGTTGGTGTTGTTGGCAGTTGAGTGAAATGGCTAGGGTCTTGACTGGTGCCGCCTCAGTGAATCTTTGTAGTTAGGATGTGAATTAGTATTTGTGGCTTAAGCGGGACAGGATAGATCTCCTACCAGGTACATGGATACAGGTAGTTGAAAGGTCTTCAGTGTCCCCACTTGCACAGTGATCTTAGAAAGTCCGGAGTGCTAAGCAAAGACCTTGGCTGGATGGTGCAGATGGTTGGGGAGCCTGGGGTTGCCCGGTATCAGTGTGACCTTGTGAATGTCACGTCTGTGTGGTCAGCTCAGACATAGGTATCTGAGAAAGTTGATTAGTCCAAGTGTAGTCATGTTCTGTCAAGGAATTCATACTTATTGTCTGTCTAAATTGTATTACTTGAGGCTAGACATGTAAAATTTTTTAAAACAATATTTTGAAAAAATTGATTTATGATAAGGGTACATGTAATAAAGGTGTACAAAGTTAAGAGGTTTTACTAAAAGCCAAACCTTTGTTAAAAGTTATCTCTTTTAAGTTAAAATAAAGAAAAGAAGAAGAATCTTCTATTAAAAAGGTTTCACATCAATTTTCATTCTCCATCCAGATTCTGGCTCAGCTCTGTATGCAACCCTAACGGGGAAATTCCCAGAATTCCGTTAGCTGCCCCACCCACCTGTGGGTACAGTCTAATGGAGATCTGTTCACTTCTAAAGGTTTTTTTCTCCCCCTTTTTCCTTCTCCTTTTGTGGTTCTTGGTGTTTGCCTTGATAAACCAAAGTATCTAGGCTCCTATTTTTTTCCAACATAGTATTATGAAAATTTTCAAACATACAGAAAAGTTGAAAGAAATTGTGTAGTGAATATCCACACTCACGACCTAGATTCTACAGCATTTTGCTATATTCACTTTATCACATATTCACATATTTATCCATCCCTCTATCTTTTCTTCAGTCCCTCTTTTTTTTTAATGCTTTTCAAGGTAATTTGCAATCAGTATACTTCAACACACATAATAATATTTGTTTAAGGTGTTCGCTCTATCTTTAAACTCTTTTGTGATAAGTTTAGACAGATGGAAGAGTTGCAAAAATATCAGAGTTCTCTTATACCCTTTGCTCAGCTTCCCATATGTGAACATTCTCTGTAACCACAGAACAGTTACAAAAGTGAGAAATTAATAGCAGTAAATTATTATTAACAAAACCGCAGACTTTATTTGGATTTCATTTTATTGGGATTTTTCCACTGATATTCTTTGTCTATTCCAGGGTCAAATATAGGATCCCACTTTGCATTCAGTTGTCTTAAGTCTCTGCCAGTTGGCAACACTTCTCAGTCTTTCCCGGTCCTTCGTGACCTTGAGACTTCTGAAGCATACTAGCCTGTTAATTTTTACAATGTTTCTTGGTATGAGTTTCTCTGATATTTTCTCCTCATTAGGTTGATGTTGTGTATCATTGGAAAGGATACCACAGAAGTGGTGTGCCCTCTAAGTGATTCATATCTGGGGGCACATGATGTCAGTATGTCTTATTACTGGTGATGTTGACCTTATCCCTTGGGTAAGGTGGTTGTCTGCCAGAAATTAATAAATCCCATTTCTGCTTAAACTTTCTCTCACTAATTTTAGCATCTGTTTGTGCATTTTGCCTGCAGCAGTCATCACTGTGGTGTTCTAGTGGTGATTTTCTATTTCCTCATTTCTTCTGAAGGAATTATTTATATTATTATACTTGTTATAGCGTTTATTTATATTAGTGTAGACTCATGGATATTTATCTTATTCTTTGGGTTGATTATTTTTTTGCTCAAGTTATTCCAACTTCGGCCATTGGGAGCCCTTTTACACTGACCCCTTGCTCTTTTGGTGCACCCTCACAAAGCACTTTCTTACTTTCAGGCCCCACAAGATGCTCCAGACTTGTTTTTTTCCTGTACCAGCTCTGGTATCAACCATTTTACCAAGGAGCCCTGGTTACTTTTATTAGAGAATAGTATTTAGAAAATAAGATCTGGGTGCTAGCTGTGCTCATTCCTACTGAGGTTTCACTGCCTCTAGTCCTTCTCTGGATAGAGCTAGGAAATTGTATGGATACCAACCCAGGCATACACACATGTACCTATTATTTCTATATCTGTCTGTCAAAAACCATGTGCTTATACTGATGCCTCTGACTCCAAGCCAGCACCAAAGGGTGCCTTCTTGCCTTTTCCCTTTCTTTATTTGTAACTTCTTTCTCCTGATAGTGAGAAACCTGGCTCTCATTATCTACAATATATATGCTTAATTGTTCAGTCCTAGTATACATATGCAGTAGTTTCAAGATTGCTAAATCATAACCCCGTGAGAAGCAAATTTACCAATTAGAGTGCAGTGTTTGTGTACAGTTCTTTGTATTTAGCCTTAGAGTATCCAGTCAAAACACCTGTTTCCCCAAAGTTACTTAGATCAGCTCCTTTTCTCTCCACTCCCTTCAGTGTTATGTTATGGTTCTGTAATACAGTTACATTAATTTTGTCACAGGCTGCATTCCATTCACCACGCCCTTCCCCCATGCCAGTTGATCAAAAAAAATTATAGGGGCCGACCTCATGGTGTTAAGTTTGGCATGTTCCTCTTTGGCTGCCTGGGTTTGAGGGTTCGGATTCTGGGCGCGGACCAACACCACTTGTCAGCCATGCTGTGGTGGTGACCCACATACAACACAGAGGAAGACTGGTACAGATGTTAGCTCAGGCTGAATCTTCCTCAACAACAAAAATTATATACGGTCAATTCACTCTGTTCTGTGCATTATAGGATGTTTAGCAGCATCCCTGGGCTCTATCCCTTAGACAGAAAACGCCTCCTAGGGTACCAGTAGCACCCCCACCTCCCCAGTTGTGACAACCAAAAATACCTCAAGACATTGACCTATTGGCAAAATTGCCACCAGTTGAGAACTTGAGACATGGTTCTCACAGTTTATTTGTCTAATTTCAGCAGAGAGGTGGAAACTTTATGTTTCCATCTTCTTAAATCAAATAGGAAATTCTTGCTGATCTTACGTGTTGTCTGTTTCCATCAGAGGCTTTAACGTATTAATCATAGTTACTTTAATCGCCCTGTCAGATGGTTCCAACATCTGTGTCATATCTGAGTCTGGTTTTATTGGTTATTTTGTGTCTTGAGCTGGGTGTATTGTTTTTTTCTTGCTTTTTGTATATTTTATTCTTCTTTTTTGAAAGCTGGCCATCTTATATAGGATAGTGGATTAGTTTTATACCTTTACACGGGTACCTCTTTCCCTCTGCTCGGTGTTCAATGTGGGGGTTTGAGTTAATCTACTCAGGAGCTGGGCTGAGTTTGAGATTTGGTGTTGCTGTGATGTCCTCAGTGCACAGTAGGCTTCCAGTTGCTCTAGTAATGTTTTGTGTTTAGAGTGGGGCTGGTGTTCCAGAGGATTTCCTCAGTGTCTGCTCCAATTTCAGCTTGAGGCTGTCATTGGCATTGGCATCTCAGAGAGGGCCTGTCTCATACTCTCATAACTTTCAGCTGAGATTTCCTGTTTGTTCATTTCTTGAGAACGTCTTTTCCTTTAAAATGGTGAGCATATTTGTCATAGCTCTTTTAAAATTCTTTTCTACTAATTCCAACACATAGGCCATCTTTGAGTAGGTTTCCATTTCTTTTGAGTATGGGTCACTTTTTCCTTTTGCTTTGTATGTCTAGTAATTTTGAATTATATCCTTGGCAGTGTGAATCACACATTGTAGAGATTCTGGATTCTATTTTGTTCCTTTGCAGAAAATTGGGTTTTGTTAGCAAGCAGTTAACTTGGCTCACCTCCAACTCCAGCCTCTCACCTTCAGTTGAAATACCTGTTCAGTTATTTTGTCCTTAATTCAGCTCCTTGGAATCTGAGTGTTTGTGGATTTCAGAGGTCAGTGAGAGATTTGGGCAGAGTTTATATGCAGAACTGGAGGCCTTTTCCTTTCTGGTATTCTGCCTAAACCCTCGCTTTCCAGCAGCTTTGGTTGTCCCAAGATCTGTCCCCTGCTTCAAGGCAGTAAGGCTGTGGGCTTTCTACCAAATTTTAGCTGCTCTGCGTGGCCTCAGCTGGGGCCTACACTCATGCCTACAGCCATAAAACTGGGAAACTCACCCAATGCTGTTTCCTTCTTCCAAGTGTTAGCCTCCTTTCATTTTCTGCCTGCTTTTGGTTTCTCTTCAGTACCTTTAAGTAGTTGATTTTCATATTTTTTCAGGATTTTTATAGTTGTTTTCGGCAAAAGCGTTGGTCCATTTGGAACTACTCTCTATGAACAGAAATTGGATATTTAGGCTCCTATTTTTAAGCCCACTACTTTGCCTATAAATTTGGTTTCAGAAACAATAGAGGAACAACTGCCTGTACCTATTTATTTCTGTGATTTCTAAAATAAGAGAGAATTAAGTAGCAGACCTAGTATGCTCATATTATTGCTACCTGTGTGTCAGGAGTGAACAGAATATCTCTGTGCAGGTTTATCCCCTTTATCTGAGCCCTGGGTCTCATCCTCTTGAGCTTTCACAGATGCTGTTAACCTCACGCTATCTCCTTCTCCTGTGTCTTCAACTTGACCCTCTCTGCTGGCTCCTGTCCATCATCTTTTAAAAATACTCACATCTCTCCTATGTTAAGAAAGACATCCTCCCTCTCTCCCCACCTCCTCCAGCTGCTATACTCTCTCTCTTACCCTTGCAAGGTAAGGCTTGTCTCCTTCCCATCTCCCACTGATTCCTCAACACATTCTTACCTTAGTTTTGTCCCCACCAATGTATGAAATTGTTCTGACCAAGCTTACCATAACCTCCATGTCACCAAGTTCACTCCATCAGCTATATGCTGGTAATTTCCAAAATTATATATTCACTCTGACTTTTCTTCTCAACTCCCTCTCTGACTGTCTGCTCCACATCTTTCCCTGGGTATCTCCTAGAGTTCTCATCTATTTCTCTCCCATAATACTCTTCTCCTTTCTTATCTCTGGATGTGGAACCTCCTTCCTTCCTGCCTCCATATCCAGTGGGTCAGCAAGTCTGTTGATTCTTCCTCATTGAAGAGTCCTTGAGTCTATTTACTTCTCTCCATCTCCCCTGGTACCACCCAAGTACAAACCATTCTTATCTCTTCTCTGTACAGTCTAACTCATCAGCCTGTGTGTACTGTTACTGCTCCAATCCACTGCAGCCAGAAGGCTGCTCACCTAATCAAACCTTCACTGGCTGCTCATTGCCAACAGGGTAAAGTTCAAACTGGTTAACTTGGCCAGCGTTGTCTGCATGCTTTGCTCTTGCCTGGCCTGGCTCTCCCGCCCTGCCTTTGCAGCCTCACCTGCTCCTCTTTGCCCCGTCCTCTGAACATTGCTGTCCTGGATTTCTTTTGGTGTATGCTGAGCATTCAGCTGAGAACACTCCCCTCCAAGGTCTCGTTTGCCTGTATAGAAGCTATTAATTATCCTTCTAGTCTTAACTGAGATGTTGTTTCCTGAGAAGCCTTTCCGGACCTCCTTTCAAGAGCAGGTCACGTCCCCTGCTGTGTTCCCAGAGCCCCTTGTACTTGTTCTTTCCTAGCGTCCCTTACTTGAAATGACTTTTTAAATGTCTGACTTCTGCTCTAGACTCCGTTCCATGAGAGCATGTTTCCTGCCTCTTTTCTTCCTTTCTCTGACCTTTGCACCAAGCCCAGTGCCTGGCAAGTAGTGGGCACCCAAATGATTTCTGTGTAATGAATGAATTAAAGACAGTAATAGCTCCATATGGTAATAGAATAGACTCTATTGCTATACAATATAGTCTCTCCTGCCCACCACACTCAACTATAATATGCTAAGCTTATTTCCTGAAGAGGGATAAACTGACAGTTGGACATGAAGATGGAACCCAGCCCGCTTAGGCAGTAGTGGCTGGACATGTGTTCTCACTGTGACAAGAGCCTCTGAGCAAGCTTGATTCTCACCATGAAAATACTTCATGAAAAGGCAGCAGACTGTGTTGCCTGTTGAAAATTACTACAAATAATTTGAAAAGAATAACCTATTTGGGCTTTCAGTGCCATTTTGTACGTTTTCAGGAAGTAAGTGTTGGTCTTTGGTAGGAACTGTCTGCCATGTTGAGACGCACTTGGATCCTTAGACATGCTGTAAGAACAAGACTTAGCCAGGTGCTGGGCAAATGAATCAGCAGTAAATTTCGTGACCTTTGTTTCAACTGTGTGCCTAGTGTGTGCAGTGTAAGAGGGAATGAAATAAGGCAACTTAGAAACGCTCTCCATGTAGGGAATGACAGGCGCTTCTGCCTTAGTGGCTCCACTCCTTGTTTTGAATCATTTGTCTTTGTAACTTTTGTTTTCACTTTCTTCATTTGTTCTTGGGGAGAGTAAGATTTTAGGGCAATGACCAGTTTCATAATTGTAAAATGGAAAATTTGATTAGATTCAAAACGATGATTTCTGTATTCTACTATTTCTGTGTTCTACCAACTTTGTTTTGTCTGTCCGACTTTCTGCATGATGTGCCCTTCCTGTGAAGAGGAATGCCAGCTGCCGACAGGGTTCAAAATTCTGATTGATGCCTGCTTGTAGGCTCTTTGCACAGAGGTGATCTTTGTTCCAGATAAGAAGGATGTACTGACCTGAGCTGTGTAAGTCCTGTCTTCATTAGGAAAGTGGGTCTGTCCTTCCCGCTCCCTTCCCCTCCAGAGTAGCGTGTAGTCACAACCAGATGTTCCTCACATGCTTAGAAAATGCGTTTTGGAATGAAAGTGTGCTGTCCTTGAAAGATAAGGTCATATGCCATTACTTTGGACATCATGATATTTTGAGAGGGAGTTTTTTAAAAATTGTCACTTCTTAGAAAGAAGTGTTGCATGACCTGTTTGACTAGTGTACAGTAAATTTTGCCTTTCCCCTTGTCAAAATATGTTTGCTATGGGGACATCTTGGACAATGAGACTAATAGTCTTCATTAAATATAAGGGGTGGCATTTTCCCTCTTCCTCAGCACACATCGCTGACATACCCTGAGCAGGTGAACACATCCAGTCTGTCCTTGTACTTGTCATCCTGGCCTGATGACAGTCTTGTCGGACTTGTAGCCCTAGTAAGAAGTGTGCTGATCTGTGTTTGGGGCTCCCACTATGGGCGTGCAGGTCCTGAGGAAACAGTGTTGAAGCTGGACCCGAAGGATGATAAAGGTAGCCAGGCTAAGGAGGGAATGGAGGAGGAGTATGGAAGGCGAGGGAACAGCTTGTACCAGTGTTCAAGGAACTCAAGAAACTCCAAGACAGCTTGTGTTTGGAAAGTAAGGGAGGAGTAGAACAAGGTGAGGCTACAAATGTAGACAGTGGAGGCAGTCTGACTGTGTCCTTTCCTGAATGCTCAGAAGAGTCTGGGGCTTCCTTGTTGCCATCAGACTAAAGTCCACGTAGCAGGTAATGAAGGCTCTCGTCAGTCAGCCTCATCCTCCCATTACAGCCCCTTTTTCTGCTGCTCTCTCTGTTTTCCATATGCCCAAGTTTTAGCCACACTGGGGTTTTATTATTCTGTGACTTGAATGTCCTTTGACCTTTGCTCTGATTCTTGTCTGGCTGAAATAGCATTTGCCACCCCTCTTCGCTACTAGTAGAGCCCAGCTGAATGTCATTCTATTGTTGAGGGCTTCCTGCTGCCTGAAATCCAAGTGCACGACTGCTCTCTCTCTGGTTTGATGGCACTCGATCATTCTGTTGTTCTGACTATCCATCCTGACTTGTCTGCGGTTCTATGTGTGTTTGGCTCCCCCACTAACTGTAGGCATGTAAGGGCAAGGCTTTTATTTAGTTTGAACCTTTACACCTAGATACAGCAGGGGATCTTTGAATTTTGGTTGAATTGCATCAAAGAGGTAAGTAGCAGTCGATGATTTAGAAACATTCGTCTGTGTCAGATATCTCATCCCTAGAAATAAAACATTGGATGAAACGTTTTCCCATGTTACTTGGCTCTGAAAGTCGTTTTGTGTAAGTTCGTTCTATGGGGAATTGAAGCACCCTGGATTGAGAGAGGAGGAGCCTCTAGGGCGAGAGAGTAAAACTCACCTTCCTGCTCCTTGTGTTACTTCACAGTTCAGGGTCAGTTTGTTTTTTCTTTTCTTTTTTCTTCCTCTTCCTCCTCCTTCTTTTTTTTTGCTGAGAAAGATTGGCCCTGAGCTAACATCTATGACAGTCCTCCTTTATTTATTTATTTATTTATTTATTGCTGAAGATTAGCCCTGAGCTAACATCTGCTGCCAGTCCTCCTCTTTTTGCTGAAGAAGACTGGCGCTGAGCTAACATTCATGCCCATCTTCCTCTACTTTAAATGTGGGATGCCTGCCACAGCATGGCTTGACAAGTGGTGCGATGTGTAGGTCCATGCCCTGGATCCGAACTGGTAAACCCTGGACTGGCCAAGCAGAACCTGCAAACTTAACCACTGCACCACTGGGCCAGCCCCCAGGGGTCAGGTTTCTTTACTGTGACCTTTTCCACTTTGTGCAGAGCATTTATTAAGAACATCTTCAACCAGCCGACCTGCTTCTCTGCCGAGAGTACCTGCCATGGAAAGTGCCAAGAGCATCTCAGGTAATGACTTTTATCTGGAATTTCCATAAAAAAGACTTGTCCACAAGTTTTATTAATGATACTGAATACTTCCTCTTTAGACTTATTTAACTTTACTTACTTCTTTAGCTCTTGAGTTGGTTTTTTTCACTCTGAATTTCCCAGACTGTTGTATCTTCCAGATTCTATAGAAATCACATTTCATGGCACTGATTTTAAAAAACAGAAAACAAAAGCTAGATAGTACCATTCATGTAACAAGTATTTATTTAGTGCCAAGAGTGGGTTAGATGATGTGCTGAAAATACAACTTCATACAAAGTTGATATAGTTGTGAAACACTAGAATATTTATCCCAAGGCATGTCATGACTGTTTTTGAAGAGTTATTTCAGAGCACACTAAAAATTCTCTGGAAACCAGGTTGTTCCAGTATGATAAAGCCATCCTGTAACGATGCATTTGGAGAGCTGCTCTCTTAGTCTCCTGGAGCTAACTGTTCAGTTTATCAGTTCTCGTTGTTTTCCCTTTGTGGCCTTTTCTTACCTTTAATTCCTCTACTGGAAAATGGACCGGGAAAGGAGAAAGTCTTATAACCCTGCCTCATAGAATTAATGCCCCACTTGTACATGGATTTAAGTTAGTACACTTTGTATACATCATGGCTGGGTGTTTAAATCAGTGAGAAGCCCAGCCAAAATTATCAGCCCAAAGCCTTTTCCTTTAACAGTTCTTCTGATTCCTTCTCAGTCTGTTTCCTCTAAAATATATAAAATTATGAAAGATATTCTCATCCAATTTCCTAGCACACCACTTAAAAGAAACTGCTGATTTAGGGCATACAGAGATCTGACATTGAAAGGAAAAACAAGAATAATTATAAAATTATATCAGAGATATGTAAATGCATCATTCTAATAAGATCATGTAATAGGAGAAAGCATCTGTCTCCTCTGGATCTTTAAAGACATCATTTTACTAATGCAGAGTTATAGTCTGCTTGTGGTTATCCTGAAATCATCAAGAAAAATTTAGCCAGTAAAAGGGGGCAGCTTCAGTCTCGGGGAAGAATTAGTGGTGTGTGACACTGATTGCATTGCAGCCAGCCCAGAGGTGCTACAGCTAATGGCTCCTGCATGTCCAGCATCTTCTGAGGTGAGAGAGAGTTTGTCTGAGGTCAGGAACTTCGTCTCATATCTCGCTTCTTACTGTGCTCAGCCCAGCGTCATGAGCACCGCTCGTGCTCGGCGCATCCTTGCTAGAAAGCTGCTTTTGTTGTGGCTCTGTTATCAACGGCTGAAGTGACTGCTTCCACTTAACACTTCTCAAAATTTTCTGTAATTCCGACAAGGCACAATGTCTTACTATGCCAGAGTTTCAAAATAGGACTTTTCTGATTGTTCTTATTTCTCAGTAATTGACTTGTTACCTTTTGGTTTTCTGTCTGACTCATTGATTTATGTTTTTTTAAAAATATGGCCTGACTCAGAATTAAGTGTAGCCCTATCATGAATATCTCTTTCCTTTCCCTTTAACAGTGTTTTTGGCTAAGTTCAGAAAGCTTTGGTTGATTTCAGTTGAGCATGAGTAGTTGTCAGGTACTGCTTTAATTAGCCTTTGGTTTTGAGCTGTATTTGTGATTAAAGAAACCTTTATAGAGTGTGCTGGGTAGGTCTGTGAGTGTTACAGGGGTGGATAAGACACGCTCCTTGCCTTCAGGGAATGTGGGGTTCAGTGCACATTTCAATTACTGTACCTTTTGAATAAAAAGAATCCTTTCAAGTTATCAGTAAGATGAAAATTTTAGTTTTTCCTCTTGTATGGTAATTTCTGCTCTTTTTGGAATCTGCTGAAGAAAATGTCTCAAGAACTCAGTTTAAAATGTTTTTGCTATAAAGTGCATAATGACCATTTCTCACAATCAGTGTCTCGACGAAGTAGTGAAGAGATGAAACGAGACATCTCTGCACCTGAGGGAGCCTCACCAGCCTCTCTGATGGCGATGGGAACCACGTCACCACAGCTCTCCCTCTCCTCCTCTCCCACGGCCTCTGTGACCCCCACCACCCGAAGCCGGATAAGGTAGAGAACAGTTGACAGTGATCTGGTTCATGTGTGCCTTTCCTTGCCTTGTGAGGGGAAGTGATCAGGTTGTAAAATAATGGATTCGAGTTTTGATTTTTTTCTTTGTATGTTATGAAGTGTTTTCTGGTCTCTTCTTCTATGCCCAGTATTAGATAAGATAGCTTAGAAGTAAAAAGTAAAAGGGAGAGTTCCTTTCCCCAAGCAGCTGGGGTTTTGGGTTTTTTTTAAATTGGAGAACAGTTGAGTCCAAACGTAAGTCTTGTGAAATTTGACTCCTGGGTGTGGATGGAAGTAGGGAAGTATCAGAGTGGGGCCTTGAGGGTGGTGGACGGTGAGGAGGGTGGCCGTTACTGGCAAGGTCGATGACTTGGGTGATTGTACAAAAAGGGTGAATAAGCGAGGAGTTGGGGGAGCTCCCAACTGAGGAAGTGGTGCTGCACCTGCAGAGATGACAGGCACAGAAGACCAGAGGAAGGTGTGCACCTACCGTATCTGGGGCAGTAGGGAAAACATGGACTAGATGGGGTGTGGCCAGGCAGTGGACCCTCTTTAAAGCCAAATTGAGTCACTTTGATGTAGTAGCAAGTATAAAGTGGGTTAAATAAATTAGTGTGAGAAGATGATTCAAGGATTATTCTATTTCTGGACAAAAGTCGGGGAAAAGCTACTAAAAGGATAGTTTAATATTTCTAGGACGGTCATCAATTTGGACCAGGGTGATAACAGTGGAAATGATGAAGGGAGCGTTGGACTGAGAGTTTTCAAAGGGAAAGATGATTAATTTTGGTAACAGATTTTTAGAAAAGGAATGAACGAATGAGAGCTACCAAAGGTGGCCCTAATTATTTCAACTGGGAGCTGAGAACATGATGCTGCATTAATAATCGATAAACAGTACATGAAAATGTAATATTTCATTCATATTTCTCTTACATCACAAGCCATTTGGGACTAAGAAGTATTTATAATTTAGAAGAAAAAAATAGATGTCAAAAATTTAGCGTACATTGTTTATAGGAATGACAAAAAACTGTTGAGACATATTAAGAAGAATTGCAGGAGGGATACGAATGGGTTTCAGAACTTTAGCCATATACTGACTTAAAGGTTTGAAGATAAAATGGAATATTCAGCCTCTTAAATTCAATTATATACAGTCAGACAGCATATAAGCGTGTTTCGGTCAACGGCAGACGGCATGTGTGTGGCAGGGGTCCTGTGAGATTGGAATCGTGTAGCCGAGGTCTGTAGTAGGCTGCATGGTCTAGGTTTGCCTAAGTGCACTCTGTTTGCACAGTGACGAAATCGCCTAGTGATGTATGACTATACTTTTACAGCCCTGCCTCTAGGGAACCAACCTCTTAGAATAGTGGTCCCATAAGCCAGGGTGCCCTCAGAGCAAGTAGAGGGTGCCGTGATGAGGCCAGCTCACGCTCTGCCCTTGCTGGTGTGGGGGAGAGCACTGTCTGTGCTTGTCTTTGTGTCCTAGGCAGTGGGCTGCCTGCAGGTGCCTGTGGGAGGGGCGCCGCTCTTCCTGGGTCCCCCACTCACAAGCTGTAATCTTCAAGAAGGCATCTCCTGGCCTTCGTTTCCTCATCTTACAATGAAGAAGTTAGAAGAGAGGACCCTCCAGCTCTAGGAGGCTCTTCTCTGCAGCTTCTCATTGCGTCCGTAGAGTTTACTCTTCTTTGATGCCTTTTAAGCTGTTTCAATGACAAAATGGGCCCGGTGTGAGCCAGAGTAAACCTTTCGCATACATTGATTGTAGTACTTACTTTTATTTTGAGCATGATGGAGATTTCTTTTTGGCTTGCGTTTTGGTGTTCATTCATATATCTTAACTTTATCATTCTCTTTTCCTGTGTTCAGTGGTGTTATAACAAATTTCTTTGAACCCTTTAAACCAAAGCAGGAATCCGGTGGGCTGACATAAAACATAAAAGTATATTTCTTCAAGGCAGCAGTCTAACTGCATGTTGAAATATTTTTGTATTTTACTTTGGGTTCTAAGATAAATAAAAATTGGTGCTATTTCACTGCACCTCTCAATTAGAAAAGCTTCAGTTCTAAATGTGTACTCTTTGATTTCCTAGCACACTTTGAAGGGTAAATACAGACAAAATCGATGTGCTGAAGAATACCAAGCTGCTTGTGACATAATAACCTGTAGGACATTTTTGGGCCAAGTGTATGGAGTATGGGGCTAGAGTCTCCACTTTACTTATAAAGTACTCACAAAAAACAGACCAAGCTTTTAAGAGTATGTTACTTGTCAAGGGGCAGGTTATTCTACCAAGCACTCTCTCTGTTTCCAGGTAGTCCTTAGTGCTCTGGTTTACTTCTAAAGTAGCTGCCAGAAGGAAGAATTTGGTACTGATTGAGAAGGGTTGGATGCCTCCCCTACTCCGTCCTGAGGGTGGTGACAACTGTTTTTTCATTCATTGTCTGGTCTGGGGCAGGATATTTCTTCTGCCTCCAAAGCAATTGGCAGTGCCCTAAAGTTTCCTATATAATTTTAAGAAATCAGTTTTATATAGCCATTGTTTTTTTTTTCAAGCTTCTATACTATGTCCATTCTGTAATAAACTCTGAAGTTCCTTGAGGGTGCAGAGCCCCTGTGTGGTTCCCTGTTCATTCCCCAACACTTGCACATTGCCCAACACAGTGCTCCATAAGGAGGAGGCATTGAATGAGTGCATGAGTTTACAGAAAAGTCCCATTTTCTATGCAATGTAAAATTCTAATTACCTACAGTCAGTAAAGAGTGTACAGCTTAGCAGTAAACACATTTGAGACATTTTTGGGATGTTTTAAATGTTTATTGCCATCTGTTGTCTTATCTGCTTCCCCTGGTTTTAAGCACCTGGATGGCAGGAACTATGCCTTATAATTCTTCACCTTATATAACCTTGTCCTTTGTATTTACAATAAGTGATTTTTTTTAAAGATGAAATGATTGATGATATAAAAGGTTGGAAACAAAAATGAGTAAAATAAAACCAAAGCATAAAGATTATGGAAGGGTAAGATATTGAATGAAAGGCAGCCATGACAAGTTTCAGATGCTGCCAGTATCGGGTTGTTTTCCCCTTTCTGAGTATCCTGGAATGCATTCCATTAATTGTGAATGCATGCTGTACTGACTCTTTGCCAGTTTCCATGAGGATAACAAGTAGAATCCCTCCCTTCAGATAGCAGAAACCCCTGATAATGGTGGGTCTGTGGGGACCCTGTAAAAATTGGTAAGTAAAATCAAATGAATGAAAAGATACATCTTGCTAATGGATGCCCACTGTGTGCATGTGTCTTGATCAAGAAGGCAAAGCAGCACTGTTCTCTTCTGTTTTTTGGATTTCTGGTTTATGATGGTGCTCAAATAAAAGCTATTTCAACTTTACCTTCCTTATTTTCACTTATCAGGGAAGAAAGGAAGGACCCTCTCTCAGCATTGGCAAGGGAATATGGAGGATCGAAAAGGAACGCCTTGCTGAAGTGGTGTCAGAAGAAAACAGAAGGCTATCAGGTAACCATATGGTTCCTTTATCCCACATGAGCAATAGCCAAACCAAGTGCTGGAGTGTCATAGCTCGCTACATATGTCACGTCAAAAGTGGTGAGTCCTATCCCAAGCTTCAGGAACACAAAGTTTACCCCGAACTTGGCTGAGTATCACTTGAATGAAATAAGTTTCTTACCTTTCCAGAGTAGCTAATCTTTGCAATATTTTTATTCAGCTGTTATAGCACTGTTTTATTCAAGTCCTGGTTAAATGCTTTTGTTGAGGTCTCATCTGAGCCAAGAGTGAAAATATGTTTTACTTTCCATTAATATTGTAATTATTGAAGTTTTCTTTTGGCTCAGTTGTTTTTCATAGCATTTCCGTCTCCCCACTGTGCTGTCTTTGTGCCCTCATCATTTCACATCTGAACTATTTTGATAGCCTGCCCTTTCCGCCCCTGTCTGTTGTCTTTCTGTCAGTCTCTTTCTCTCTCTCTTTTTTTCTTTCAATTTTTTATTCCAGTTTTAAGTAATGTTAAATGTGGCATTTGGAGAGACAGACCTAATTCTACACAAAATGGAAACCTCTAAAATATTTCCATTAGGTTGCTGAAAAGTACAATTTAGATTCCCAGTGTCCTCACTTAGGATTTTAGTTACAGAGACTCTTCGCAGCCTGCAGCCAGTGTTCTCGATTGCCATTTCCTATTTTGGTGCAGCTGCACTGAAGTACAACATGAGAAGGGAATTAGAGTTCTCTATTCTTGTCTCATCACCTCAGCCCTCATCTCACCAAAATGACATAAAAGAACTAAGCAATAACATTTTCCAACAATTTTTGTGTAAAAGAGGTAATAAGGTAGTGGAGAAGCAGGTTGAGAAGATCTGCCATCAATAAATCCCTTTTGGACAAATTAGTACATCATTTCAGCAGTGATCCTCAGCTCATTTAGGATAAAAGAGCCAAGTGTATTGCAATCGACTTTCAGTTCTTAGAAAGTCAAATAGTCAACGAGGATTTGATAAGCGTCTGCGTGTCTCCAGCTTGCATTTGATACACAGGAGACTGCTAGCGTTGATGGGGATGTAAAGCAGCCGGAACCGCTGTGCACTGGCGATGGCAATGTGAAACAGTGCTGCTGCTGTGGAAGAAAGTGTGCAGGTTACCGAGATATTAAACACAGACTGACCCTATGATCCGGCAATTCTGCTCCTCGTGTGTGTATACCTTTCCAAAATAATGAAAAACCTGAACTTGGTCAGATGTTTGTACACCTGTGTTCATAGCGGCACTAGTCAGAATAGCCAAAAGGTGGAAGCAACCCAAGTGTCCATCGACAGATGGATGGATAAACAAAATGTAGTATACCCATACAGTGGGCTATTATTCAGCCTTAAAAAAGGAAAGAAATTCTAACACATGCTGCAACATGAATGAACCTTAAAGACATTATGCTAAATGAAACAAGCCATACACAAAAGGACAAATATTTTATGAGCCCACTTATGTGAGTAGTCCGATTAATAGAGACAGAAAGTAGAATGGTGGTTGCCAAGGGCTGGGTCAGGGGCTAATGGTGGGGGGTAAAGAGTACAGAGTTTCCATTATGCAAGATGAAAAAGGGGCTGGCCTGCTGGTGCAGCGGTTAAGTTCACCCGTTCCGCTTCGGTGGCCTGGGGTTTGCTGGTTTGGATCCTGGGTGTGGACCTGGCACCTCTTGGCAAGCCATGCTGTGGCAGGCGTCCCCCATATAAAGTAGAGGAAGATGGGCAAGGATGTTAGCTCAGGGCCAGTCTTCCTCAGCAAAAAGAGGAGGATTGGCAGCAGATGTAGCTCAGGGCTAATCTTCCTCAAAAAGAAAAAAGTTCTGGAGATGGATGGTGGTAATGGTTGCACAACACTGTGAATATAGTTAGTGCCACTGAGCTGTACACTTAAATATGGTTAAAATGATAAATTTTATGTATGTTTTACCATAGTAAAAAAAAATTACTTAGAAAAAAAAGTAAATGATTGGGATACAACTAAATAGAAAATCAGCAAGGACATACAAGACTTGAACTATATACTGTATATATGAACTACATACTAACTAGACCTATAAGATAATCTATAGAACGCTCTACCTGACAGCAGCAGAATACACATTCTTCTCAGGTGCACATAAAACAGTCTAGGATAGGCTATGTGTTAAATCATAAAACCAGTCCCAATAAATTTTAAGAGATTGCAATTATGCGGAGTACCTTTTCTGATCACAATGGAATGAAATTAGAAATTAGTAACAGAAGGAAAATTCACAACATGCCAAAACTTATGGGAAGTATTGAAAGCAGCGCTCAGAGGGAAATTTATATCTGTAAACACCTATCTTTAAAAAGAAGAAAAATCTCAAATCAATAACCTAATTTTTCACCTTAAGAAAGTAAAAAAAGAAGAGCAGACTAAACCCAAAGCAATCATAGGGAGGGAAATAATAAAGTTTAGAGCAGAGGTAAAGGAAATAGAAAAATAGTAGAGAAGATCAAATGAAACCAAAAGTTAGTTCTTTGAAAAGATCAACAAACTGATAAACCTTTAGCTAGGTTGACAAAGGGAAGAAAAGAGAAAACTAAAATTACTAAAATCAGGAATAAAAGAGACATTACTAATGATCTCATAGAAATAAAAAGGAATGCTATGAACAATTATATATGCCAACAAATTGGATAACCTAGATGAAATGGACAAATTCCTAGAAATACACAAACTATCAAAATTGACTCAAGAAGAAAGAAAATCTGAATAGACATAACAACTAAAGAGATTGAGTTAGTAATCAAACACTTCCAACAAAGAGAAGCCCAGGACCAGATGGCTTCACTGGTGAATTCTACCAAACATTTAAAAGAAGAGTTAACACCAGTCTTTCTCAAACTCTTCCAAAAATAGAAGAGAGAACACTTCCTAACTCATCCTGTGAGGCCAAAATTACTCTGATAACAAAGTCAGAAAAAGACATCACAGGTGAAAGAAAACTACCGACCAATATTCCTTATGCAAAAATCCTAAACAAAATACTGACAAACAAAATCCAGCTGCAAATAAAAAGAATTATACACCATGACGAAGTGAGATTTATTCCAAGAATGCAAAGTTGGTTCAACATATGAAACTTAATCAATGTGTAATACACCATATCAATAGAATAGAGGGAAAAAACACAAAATCATCTCAGTAGATGCAGATTTGACAAAATTCAAAACCCATTCATGATAAAAACACTTAAACTAGATAGAGATAGAAGAGAACTTTCTCAACCTGTTCAAGGGCCCACAAGGAAAACTCACAGCTAAAATCATACTTAATTGTGAAAGACTCGATGCTTTCCCCTTAAGATCAGAAACAGGAAAGAATGTTCACTCTCACTATTTAAAATTCAACATTTTAACTGGAAGTTCTAGTGAGGGCAGTTGGGCAAGAGAAAGACATAAAAGGCATTGAAAAGTAAGTAAAACTATTTTTGTCTGCAGATGACATGATTGATACCTTAAAGAATTCACATAAAAACTGTTAGATGTAATAAACATTCAGCAAAGCTGCAGGATACAATGTCAATTTACAAATCACTTTGCATGAAAATTCTAAAAAATGAAATTGACGACACTTCTGTTTATAATAGCATCAAAAAAAATAAAATACTTAGAAATAGGTTTAACTAAGGGGGCACAAGGCTCGTACACTGAAAACTATGAAACATTACTGAAAGAAAATCTAAGTAAATGGAAAGACATCCCTTGTCCATGGATTGGAAGTTTTGACACGTGCTACAATATGGGTGAACCTTGAAAATATGCCAGGTGAAAGAAGCCCAACACAAAACTCCAGCCTGAAGGACTTTGATACTCCAGACGTGAAAGCAGGTATGAAACCGATACTCTCAGCTTTGCTTAGTGGCTGGAACGTCAATGCCGGTGGCTACAAGTTTAATCTGGGACTGAAGTCTCAGGCATAAATTGATATTGTGTAATCTCTTAATTTTTTTTCTTTTAGAGCATTTTTTTATTGAAATCTACTTCACATAAGGTACAATTCACCCATTTAAAATGTACATTTTAGTGGTTTTTAGTGTATTCAAAGAGTTGTGCAACCATCATCAAAATCAATTTTAGAGTATTTTCATCAATCCAAAAAGAAATCCTGTACCCATTAGCAATCACTCCTCATTAGCTGTAGGCAACCCCTGATCTTCATTCTAGCCCTATAGAGTTGCCTGTTCTAGACACTTCCTATAAATGGAGTTGTACAATGTGTGGCTCTTTGTGACTGGCTTCTTTCATTTAGTGTAATATTTTCAAAGTTCGTCCATGCTGTGAATACTCCTTTTTATGACCAAATAATATTCCATTGTATGGATATATACCGCATTTTGTTATCCATTCATCTGTTGATGGCCATTACGGTTGTTTTGGCTGTTACATATAATGCTGCTGTGAATGTGGTATTCAAGTTTTTACATGGACATAAGTAATTTTCTCATCTTCCTGTCCATCTTCTATTCTGCTTCCAAAATAGCTTGAAATTATGATCTTCTTATATCTCTTTAAGCTGCTTCCCTTTTGCCATTCAGTTAAAGTCCAAGGGGAACAAGGCCTCTTATGATTGATCTGGCCCCTATGTAGCCTTATTGACTCCTCCTGCTTCTTAGGAAATCCTCAGTCTCACCTTGGCCCTAAATGCCCACCATCGTTTCATTCCACCTTTCCACCTGAGGAGTCTCTGCTCTGTCAGCTCAGAAGTTGGCGTCTATGCAAGATTGTTTCTGCCCTGCTCCATCTCTGCAAGGGTTCATCCCGTGCACGCGCCGCTCCTCCCGACTCCCTCCTCACAGAGCCCATGGAGCACAGTTCTTCCTTGACTGGAACTCAGTCCAGAACAGAATGTTTTCTGTATTTCAGAGCATTTTCTTTGGGGGTCTTTGCATCTGTAATTCATTTTCCCTCTTTTCCCAAATCACAAAGGATATATCATAAGGGTATCAGAGTTGTCAGTTGGCTTGTCTGTCTTGCTTTCTAGAGTGTAGCCCCTTAGAAGGGCCTGTCTTTGCCTCCTCAGCAACTAGAATAAGGCTCAGCACATGGCAGAGCTGAGTAACTGTATGAACCTGTATATTGAACATAATGGAATACGTTGGAGGGTCATCTTTAGAACAGTGGTTCTCAAATTTGTATGTAAAAACTTGTGAAGATCATGGGAAAAGTGCCTGTTCTGAGAACCACTCCTAAAGATTTGTGGTTCAAGAGGTATAAAGTGAGACCCTGGAATCTCCATTTTTACAGCACTGCAAGTAATCCATAGACCACACTGAGAATCATACATAGAGTAGTGATTAAGACCTTGGACTTGAGTGTCAGGTAAGGTTTGAATGTCAGCTCTGCCCCTTAATTTTGTGGCCTTATGCAAATTACTTAGCCTCTTTGAGCCTCAGTTTCCTCTTCTGTAAAATGGAAAAGTAACTGAGGCAGTCATGCACATTTCCTCGCTTATACTACATGTCTAATAGATTTTTTTTTTTGATGAGGAAGATGGGCCCTGAGCTAACATCTGTGCCAGTCTTCCTCTATTCTGTATGTGGGATGCCACCACAGCATGGCTTGATGAGCAGTGTGTAGGTCTGCACCCGGGATCAAACCCGTGAACCCCAGGCCGCCGAAGCGGAGTGCACACACTTAACCACTATGCCACCAGGCTGGCCCCTAATAGATTTTTAAATTATTATTTTCTTCTATGTTATTGGATGTCCTCTTGTAACATAAGCTTTAAATGTTCCTTGACTACTACTTAAATTGAGTAATTTTAGATAATTGTATAGTACCTCCCCCTTAATTATGGAACTTTGCCAAGCATCAAGTGGATTGAATAATTAAATAATCAAGTTATTGGGGTAGTTTAGGCATTATATCAGTGATTTAACTAAATGTCTCTTCGTTCCTTCCCACTTAAATTGTCTGATTCTGTGATTTTAAGGTAAATTGTGTTAGGTTAAAAAAAATATACACAGGGGCCGGCCCAGTGGCACAGTGGTTAAGTGCGCACGTTCCGCTTCTTGGTGGCCCGGGGTTCGCCGGTTCAGATCCCGAGTGCAGACATGGCACTGCTTGGCAAAAGCCATGGTGTGGTAGGCGTCCCACATATAAAGTAGAGGAAGATGGGTGTGGATGTTAGCTCAGGGCCAGTGTTCCTCAGCAAAAAGAGGAGGATTGGCACTAGTTAGCTCAGGGCTAATCTTCCTCAAAAAAAAAAAAATACACAAATCAATTACTTAAGAACTTAATTTAAATTTTTTTTCATTTACTGGGTGCTTAGAATGCAGGAGGAAATATAATGCAAAACAGTAAATTTAACATCCATAAAGAAAAGTTTTTGTACACTCGACAGACTTGTGCTACAAACCCAGTTTCCCCCTTACTTCCTACGGATGCTTCTATAATGATGTGTATGTATGGCTTTTTTGTTTGTCTGGTTTCTGTTTCCTGTGAGACAGATGTCTGTTTTTGCTATTTAAAAGTAGATAGGATGCTGGTTCTTTTATTTCAAGGTCTGGGAGTTAAAATTGGACAGTCTGAAATGCATCATCTTTTTAAACTGAAAGATGTATCTGATAGAGCTCTCAATTTGTCAAGAGCCATATAAGAAGTGCCAGAGCCTTTTCCTTATCTAGCTGTAAATGAGCATACCCATCCTTTGGAGCCAGCAGTTTGGGACCAATCATTTGGTCTCTGACTACTCACAGTCTGCAGGGTGAGGCAGTTTGTGACATTTGACTAGCTCACTAGAGCAGGAGCTGTTACGTGACACTTAGCACATACTGCTCTCTCAGGCCCCACATGCATCATCACTGCCCCGACCGCGCGTGCTTTATGTCGTTGGAGCTGTCTCATCAACAGAGATGGATTCCCTAATACCGTATCATCTTCCTCTGGCTCTCTTAAGAGTCATCCTAAGATAATTGTGCTAATCGTTGTAATTTGATTAACCCTCCATTACAAAACAAGCCCTGTGAGTTTGCTTTTATCTAACAAATAGATTTTTCTCTTTTAAATTGTGCCCTGTCACTCACTGTTCATTGAAGTTTTAGAATACTAGAGTATTACAGTTGAAAGGACCTTGACGTTCTGATTTCCTGACGTTCAGGTTTACAAATGTGGCCTGGTGGCATAGCACCTAAGTTCACATGCTCTGCTTCGGTGGCCTAGGGTTTGCCAGTTGGGATTCCTGGTGCGGGCCTACTCACAGCTCATGAAGCCAGGCTGTGGCAGGCGTCCTACATATAAAAAAAATAGAGGAAGGTGTGCACAGACGTTAGCTCAGGGCCAGTCTTCCTCAGCAAAAAGAGGAGGATTGGCGGCGAATGTTAGCTCAGGGCTAATCTTCCTCAAAAAAACAAAAACAAAAAAAATGAAAAAACAAATGTGGGACTGAAACCCCCCACAAAGATAAGTGACTACCTCACAGCTACATCGTGAGTCCATGGCATTACATAAACAACCTTTGGAACTATTGCCTTAAGGATTAACTCTGCTTTTTTTTTTTTTAAATCGGTGCCTCAGTTTCTACACAATTACATTTTTAAATTTAAATTTAAGTATACAGTTAACTCTAATAATTCTTAAGTGCTTATAGAGAGAACTGATGATCTGCTGCCCTGTTCCATCACCTCTGTGATTTCTTCTTCCCGGAGGCAGCTACTTTCAATTCTTTCATCTGTTACTTTAGAGATTGACAGTACCAGATTGATAATACAGGAGTAACCAGGTGAAAGGGAAAAGAGTTTATACTTTCAGTAAATTTTTCTTTGGTTCTAAATTTTACATTTAATAGCTTCCGTTGTTCCATTGTTTTCTTGTTCTGGAAAAACCCAACTGAATGTAATCAAGGAGGCTCTGAGGTTAATTTAAGAGAGCTTTTCTTTGGATGAAAAATCTCATTGTTTTCTGATAAAATGCCAGACCTAGAAATGGATTAGTTAGTCCAAAGGATAATGAAATCACTTAATCTAGTACAGAATAGTTTAATAAATGAACAAAACCTTTTAGTACTGCCTGCGGTAATTTAATCTCAAATAAGCATTAAGAATGCAGTTTTATTGGCGGATTTGCTCATTAGTGCTTGGGCCGAAGAAGAAAAGGTTGTACCTTTCTTAGTAGAAATTAGTGGAATCAGAAGAATTGATGGACTTGAATGATTTAGAAGTGGTATTTTTACCTACTATGCTTTATTTGCATTCTAGCAATTTTTCCTAATAGAAAAATTAAGTTACCAAATACATCCTAAGCTGTGCCAGATAGTGTGCTGGGTGTTAAGCAGAAATCAGGATATAAAAAGGTAGCTCCTGTTCTGAGGAAGTTTGTGGACTAGTCAGTAAAATACACATCAGCAATTAAAACTCAATCTGGGCTTCTGTTTATGGTTATGATAGAATATCAAACCAAACTCTGCTGAGAACTACTATAAAAGTTGTTTAAAATACAAAAAAAAAAGAATCTTTGAAGGCTCTGGGGACTCACCAAGGCAGCCAGGACAAATCTGGCAGGACCCAGCAGCGCAGGGAGAAAGAAAACGCGTTGCGTTGAGCCCCATATCTACTCCTGCTCTCTTAAACCCCTGGAGCCTTTGCCAACTCCTGGCATGGGGCAGAGACCACACAGAAAGCAGTGGTTCAGAGTTTGTTTCAGAATCACCGAGTTGGGAGGCTGAAATCTGAACTCAGAGCTACTAAGGCAGCCAGAATTTGAGCATCCCAAATCCCGGGGAAAAGACAGTCTCAGAGTTGGGAAGTCTACAATTGACTGAGCTTTTGCTCTCAGGGTATTTGTCACATTCTGAGCCGTGTGGAGGTAGATTTAGAGAAATTTAGAGATTTATTAGAAAGCTGCTGCCAGGAGGATAAAAACTTAAGCACAGGTTTTGTTCTCACAGTACTAGGGAGACAAAATTAGAGATCAAGGCCAGCCACAGAGGAGTGATCCTGGCAAACAGCCAGGATTTGAGTAGAGACCTCTAAAGAAGTATGCCTTACAAGTAAGGGTTGGCTGGAAGGGATCAGCTTGAAATTCAGCTTCAGAGCTTTCACTGATTGGCTCAAGGTGATCAGCCCTAACTTTAGGTGGCTGCCAGAAGAAACTTAAAACCTCTGGAAGGAGATGACATCATTCAGCCCCTTACACTCTGATACACAGTCTTGCATTCCATCGGAAATACCGGCATGCCAATAAATATGATCAAATGACTGAAAATCAAGGGAAATAACAATAGCAAGAACTTCAGGTGATCCAGATACTGGAACTCTCAGGCCTTTAGAATAACTGATTAATGTGTTCAAGAAAATAGATGAAGAAAAAACCCAAAAACCAAAATGGATGGAGAGAATTTTACCAGAGAACTGGAATCTATAAAATAGAATCAAATGGAAATTTTAAAACAAAAAAAAATAATAGCTGAAATTAGGAACTCCAATACATGTATTTAACAGCACACTAGACACAATAAAGATTTGTGAATTGGAGGATTGATTAGCTAAAAATGTCCATAATGAAGCACTAAAAGATGAAAGGATAAAAATACGTAAGACCATACAGACACATGTAGCACAATAGAAGGTTTAACATATGTGTAATTGGAATCCCAGGAGAGGGAAGGATGGAAGTGTCATAGTAAAACTGCTGAAAGCAAAGTCAGTGAGAAAAATCATAAAACAGAGAAAAAAAGAGATTAGCTTCAGTGAAGTAGTGATAAGATTGGCAGCTGACTTCTCCATAGATCAGCAAAATCAGAATTTGTCACCAGCAGGCCCACTCTGAACAAAAAAAGGGAAATTTTTTGAGCAGAAAGAAAATAATCCCACAGGGAAACAAAATTGCGGGAAGGAATAAAAAGCAATGGAAAGAATAAGTATATGAATAAGTATAAATGAATATTGACTGCGTGGTATAATAAAAATGTCCTGTTTAAGGATATATTTAGGTTAAAAATATAAGACAAAATGTCTCAAGAGGTTGGTGGGTCAGTAAATGTAATTAACATGTTGTAAGGTCCTTGTATTGTCCAGAAAGTTATAAAATTCTTAATTTATGGTGTGTGTTAATAAGGGTCACATGCTATAAATCTCTAGGGCTGCACTGTCATGATACAGTGGCCATTGACTGCATGTGATTGTTGAGAACTTAAAATGTGGCGAGTCTGGGGCCAGCCCCAGTGGCCTCATGGTTAAATTTGGCGCGCTCCACTTTGGTGGCCTGGGTTCATTTCCTAGGCACAGACCTACACCACTCATCTGTCGGTGGCCATGCTGTGGTGGCTCTCACATAGAAAAAGAGGAAGATTGGCAGCAGATGTTAGCTCAGAACAGATCTTCCTCAGCAAAAACAAAACAACAGAAAAAATATGGCTAGTCTGAATTGAGATGTGCTCTAATTGTAAAATATACACCAGATTTTGAAGATAGTATGAAAAAATGATGTAAAATATCCCATTTTAAAAAAATGGATGCATATTGAAATGATCATGTTTTAATATATTAGGTTAAATAAGATATTAATATTATGTGTCTTTTTATGTGGCTGCTGGAAATTTTAAAATTATATATGATGACAACTAAAACAGTAAAAAAATAGAAAATTAAGATGCTAATAGAAGGGGGAAATGAGATAATGACAAATACTCGATTAATCCAAAAGAAGGCAAGAAAGGAGAGAAAAGGAACAAAGCACTAAAAATACAGTAGTAAATTTAAACCCAAATATATTACAATTGCACTATATGTAAATAGACTGAATATTCCATTAAAGGATAAAGAGTTTTGGGTTATAAGCAGCAAACCCAACCATGTTTTGCATACAAAAGACACACTTTAAATGGAAAGACTGAAGATAAAAGAATCGAAAAAGATACATAATATGCAAACACTAATGCAAAGCTGGGAGAGCTATACTAACTTCAGACAAAGTGCACGTCGCAGCAAGATATGTTACTGAAGATGCAGGGGGCATTTCATTATGATGGAAGAATCGGAACAACTACAACAGTCAAGTCAGTCTCAGGAAACAAAGTTGGCAGACTTACACTGCCCACTAAGAGACTTCACGGGCACGCAGGGCATCCTGAGGTTGTGTGCGTCTAACATAGCCCCAAAGAACATAAAGCGAAAACCGACAGACCTAAGAGGAGACAGAGACAGGCCCTCAGTCAGACTTAGAGATTTGAACACACCTCTTTCAGTAACTAATAAAAAGCAAACAGGAAATTTCAGTAGAGCTGTAGAAGATTTGAGTGACACTCTTAACTAGTTTGTCCTGACAGCTGTAAAATGCTGCACCAGACAACTGCAGACCGCACATTTCTTTCAACTGGCCACAGGATGTTTATCAAAATTGGCCGTATGCTGAGCCTTATAACAAGTCTCAGATAATTTCAAAGAATTAAAATCTTTCAGAGTAAGTTCTCAAAATGAAAGGATAAATATGATCTGATCTCAATAGGTGTAGTAAAAGCATTTGATAAAATTCAGCAACTGTTCATTATTTAAAAAAAACAAAGGAAGAAATTTCTAACAAACCAGGGATAGAGGGAACTTTCCTTAGTCTAATAAAGGGTATCAAGAAAAAAATCTATAGTAGACATCAAGCTTAATGGTAACATTGAAAGCTTTCTTCAGGAGAGGAGGAAAGCAACAAGACTGTCTGGTCCCCCCCCGCTTCTCTTCAGCATTGTATTGAAAGTCCTAGCCAAGGCAGTAAGACAGAAAGAGAAATAAAAGGTGTAATGACTGGAAAGAAAAAAATAAAACTCTTTATTCATAAATGTAATTATGATGTCGAAAATCCTAACAAAGCTGCAAATAAAATACTAGAATTAATGACAAATAATTGAAAAAAATTAAACATCTAATTTTTATTAACATTTAAAAATCAAGAACATAAAATAAATCTGAGAGAAGTATAGAAGAGAGAAAAACATAAAATATAATTGTCAGAAATTAAAGAAGACCTAAGTAAATGGCATGATATGCCAAATTCATTGATTGGAGGAGCAGATAATCTATAAAGTAAATGTAATCCCAGTCAGAATGCCAGCACGGTTTTCTTTCTTTTTTTTTAATGGAAACTGACAAGCTGATTAAAACGTTTTTATGGAAATCCACATGGCCAGATGGCCCAGGCAGTCTTGGAAAACAAAGTTGGAGGACTTACACTGTCTGCTAAGAAGACTTCACAGGCACTTCATTGAAAAAGGATATCCAGTGGCCAATAAACAGCTGAAAAAGTGCTCAAATCGTTAATCATCAAGGAAATACATATTAAAACCACAATGAGATAATACTACAGCAGATTAGATGCACAGAAAATGCGTCATTTTAAAGCTGATAATACCTAGCGTTGAGAAGGAAGTAGAACAATAGGAACAGTAGACGTTACTGATGGATTGTGGAGCGTTCGAGCACTTTGGAACATTGTTTAGAGGTAGCTGTTGAAGCGGGATATTCACGTATCAGAGGAGCAAGCAGTTTCACTCCCAGGTGTAAACGCAGCAGAAGTACATACATGTGTTCACCAAATGACACGTATGAGATCATTTACGGTCTTGGTAAGAGTCAAAAACTGAAGGCAACCCAAATATTCATCAAGGGGTGAATGGATAGATAGCCTGTGATGTCTAGCGTACTGTATTGAAACACAAAAGAGCAAACTACTGCAGCATGGATGAATCTCACAAACAGAATACTGAGCAGAAGCAGCCAGATTGAGAGTACAAGCTGTGCGATGCAACTTAATTGAAGCCCCTAAAGTGGCAGGATTGGTCTATTAATCTGGTGGTGGTTACAGCAGAGGTTACTCAGAATAGTGGTTAGTTTTAGAAGGGCCAAGGGAGGCTTCTTGGGTTGTAAGTACTAGGTAGCTAGTACTCCTGAATACGAAAAATGGAAAAAATATGTTTCATCACATTTTCTACATTGACAATTTGGCCATCTATAACGAAGACAGTTTTAATTCTTCCTTTACAATCTAGATACTTTTTATTCCTTTTTCTTGACTTATTGTACTGGCTGGCAACTGCAGTACAATGTTGAATAGAAGTCATGGGAGCAGATATCCTTGTCTTATTTCTGATCTTAGGGCAGGGGTCAGCAAATTTTTTTCTTAAGTGACCAAACAGTAAATATTTTAGACTTTGTGGGTCACAAGTCTCTATTGCAACTGTTCAACTCTGCTGTTGTACCTCGAAATTAGCCATAGGTAATATGCAAATGAATCAGCGTGGCTGCGTTTCAATCAAAATTGGCAGGCGGGCCGTCATTTTCTGACCCCTTTCTTAGAGGGGAAGCATTCAGTCGTAAGCATACTGTTAGCTGTAGGTTTTGTCAATGGCTTTAATCAGGCTGAGAAATTTCCCTTCTATTCCTAGATTGCTGAGAGCTTTTATCAGGAATAGATGCCAGATTGTTTCAAATGCTTTTTCTGCATCTGTTGAGATGTTCATATGGTTTTTCTTTTTTGGCTTGTTAATATGGAGAATTACATTCATTTATTTACTTTTAAAAATATTTTTATTGTGGTAAAATACACATAACATAAAATTTACCATCTTAACCATTTCTAAGTGTGCACTTCAGTGGTATCTCATTGTAGTTTCGATTTGCATTTTCCTAGTGATTAGTGATGTTGAGCATCTTTTCATGTGCTAGTGGCCGTTGGTATATCTTCTTTGGAGAAACGTCAATTCAAGTCCTTTGCCTGAAGTTTTTGATTAGAGTTGTATGATTTTTTGTTGTTAAGTTGTGGAAGTTCTCTATATATTCTCGATATTAATCCCTTATCAGATATATGATTTGCAATTATTTTCTTCCATTCTGTGAGTTACTCTTGCAAAGTCCAGTTTGTCTATTTTTTCATTTATTGCTTGTGCTTTTGGTGTCATATCCAAGAAATCATTGCCAAATCTAATGTTCTACAACTTTTGCCCTATGTTTTTTTTCTAAGAGTGTTATAATTTTAGGTTTTATGTTTAGGTCTTGATCCTTTTTTTTTTTTTTTTTTTAAGGTTGGCACCTGAGCTAACAACTGTTACCAATCTTCTTTTTTGTTTCTTTGTTTTTTTCTGCTTTTTCTCCCCAAACCCCCCCAGTATATAGCTGTATATTTTAATTATGGGTCTTTCTAGTTGTGGCATGTGGGACGCCACCTCAGCATGACCTGACGAGCGGTGCGATGTCTGTGCCCAGGATCCAAACCAGCAAAACCCTGGGCCACTGAAGTGGAGCGTGAGAACTTAACCACTTGGCTCCAGGGCCAGCCCCTATCCTTGATCTATTTTGAGTTAATTTTTGTATATGATGTAAGGTAAGGGTCCAACTTAATTTTCTGCCAATGCATATCCAGTTTTCCCAGCACCATTTTGTTGAAAAGACTGTCCTTTCCCCATTGAATAGTCTTGCCACCCTTGTCAAAAACCATTTACATTTATTTATTTTTATTTTATTCTTTTTTTTTTTCTGCTTTATCTCCCCAAACCCCCCCTGTACATAGTTGTATATCTTAGTTGCAGGTCCTTCTAGTTGTGGGATGTGGGACGCCACCTCAACGTGGCCTGATGAGTAGTGCCATGTCCGCACCCAGGATCTGAACCCTGGGCCACTGCAGCAGAGCACGCGAACTTAACCACTCGGCCACAGAGCCGGCCCCTACATTTATTTATTTTTAAATAAATAAATAACCTCATCATTTATTTCCAGTCTCTCTATTCTATTCCATTGGTATGTATGTCTGTCCTTATACCATTACCACACTGTTTTGATTACAGTAGCTATGTAGTAAGTTCTGAAATCAGGAAGTGTGAGTCCTCCAGCTTTGTTCTTTTTTGAGATTGTTTTGGCTATTTGGGGTCCCTTGAGATTCCATATGAATTTTAGGATGAGTTTTTCTATTTCTACAAAAAATTTCATTGGAATTTTGATAGTTAGGTTGAGTTGAATATGTAGATTGCTGTAGGTAATATTACATTAACAATATTGAGTCTTCCAATCCATGAACATGGGATGTCTTTCCATTTATTTGTATTTTCTTTAATTTCTTTCTGCAGTGTTTTGTATTTCTTATTGTAGAAATCTTTCACCTCCTGGGTTAAATTGATTCCTAAGTTTTTAGGGGTTTTTTTGATGCTGTTGTAAATGGAATTGTTTTGTAATTTCCTTTTCAGATTGTTTATTGTTAGTGTATAGAAATGCAACTGATTTTCTGTGTTGATTTTGTGTCCTCCTGCTTTGCTGAATTCATTTATTAGCTTTAACAGTTTTTTTGTGGAATTTTTAGAGTTTTTTGCATATAAGATCATATGATCTGCAGAGATCATTTTACTTCTTCCTTTCCATTTTTGAATGCCTTTTATTTCTCTTTCTTGCCTAATTGCTCTGGCTAGAACTTCCAGTACTGTTTTGAATAGAAGTGATGAAAGTGGACGTCCTTGATTTGTTCCTAATCTTAGAGTAAAAGCTTTCAGTCTTTTACCACTGAGTATGTTGTTTGCTGGGGGTGGTTTTCAGATATGGCTTTTATTACATTGAGATAGTTTCCTTCTATTCCTAGTTTGTTGAGTGTTTTTATCATGAAAGGGTGTTGAATTTTGTCCACTGCTTTTTCTGCATCAGTTGAGTGCTCATGTGTTTTTTTCCCCTTCATTCTATTAATGTGGTATATTATACATTAATTGATTTTCATATCTTGAACCATCCTTACATTCCAAGAATAAATCCCACTTGGTCATGGTGAATGATCCTTTTAATACGCTGCTGAATTTGGTTTGCTAGTATTCTGTTGAGGATTTTTGCATCAGTATTCATAAGGAATGTTTTGTTTTCTTGTTGTCTTTGTCTGACTTTTTTGTATGAGGGTACTGTTGGCTTCGTAGAATGAGTTAGGATGTATTCGCTTCTCATGGGTTTTTGGAAAAAGTTTGAGAAGGATTGGTGTTATTTCTTCTTTAAATGTTTAGTAGAATTCACCAGTGAAGCCGTTCAGGTCCTGAGCTTTTCTTTGTCAGGAGGCTTTTGATTACAGATTTAATGTCTTTACTAGGTGAAGGTCTGTTCAGATTTTCTATTTCTTTATAATTCAGTCTTGGTAGGTTTTGTGTTTCTAGGAATTTGTCCATTTCATTTAGGTTATCCAATTTGTTGGTAAACAATTGTTTATAGTTCTCTCTCATAACCCTTTTCATTTTTGTAGAATCGGTAGTAATGTCCTCACTTTCATTTCTGATTTTTAGTAATTTGAGTGTTCTCTCTCTCTTTCTTAGTCTCTAGCTATAAATTTGTCAAGTTTGTTGATCTTTTCAAAGAACCAACTTTTGGTTTCATTGATTTTTCTTTGTTTTTCTGTTCTCTATTTTATCTCTGTTCTAATCTTTATTATTTCATTCTTTTTGCTAGCTTTAAGTTTAATTTGTTCTTTTTCTAGCTCCTTAAGATATAAAGTTAGTTTGTTGATTTGAGATCTTTCTTATTTCTTAATGTGTAAGAGTTTATAGCTATAAATTTCTCCTTTAATGTTGCTTTTGCTGTGCCACATAAGTTTTATGTTGTGTTTTAATTTTCATTTTGTCTCTAATTATTTTCTAATTTTCCTTGTGATTTCTTCTTTGATTCTGTTGGTTGTTTAAGATGATTTATTTTTGAATGTGAAACCAACTTTGCATTCCTGGGACAAACTCCACTTGGTTATGATGTATTATCCTTTTTCTATATTGCTGGATTCAGTGTGTTAAAATTTTGTTTAGACTTTTTGCCTCTGTGTTTATGAGGAATATTGGTCTAAAATTTTCTTTGTTTATAATGTCTTTACCAGGATTTGTTATCGGAGTAATGTTGACCTCATAGAATGAGTTGGTAAGAATTCTCTTCTTTAGTCTTCTGGAAAACTTTACAGACAATTGATATTATTTCTTTCCTTAAACATTTGGTAGAATTCCCCAGTGATGTCATCTGGGCCTGGAGTTTTGTTTGTGAAAAAGTTTTTAACTACAAATTCAATTTTTTTAATAGATGCTTCTTGAGTGAGATTTGGTTGTTTGTGTCTTTCAAGGAATCTCTCCATTTCACCCAAGTTGAATTTATTGGCATAAAGTTGTTCATAATACTCCTTTATTTTCCTTTAGATATTTGTAGAATCTGAAGTGTTGCCTTTGCTCTCATTCCTGATATTGCAATTTGTAGTGTCTCTTTTTGCCTGATTAATCTGGCTAAAAGTTTATTAAATTTATCTTCTCAGTGAACCAGTTTTTTTAGTTTCTTTATTTATTGTTTTCATTTCTCCATTTCATTCTATTTTCAGATCTGTATTCTGGTCTTTATTTTATTTATTTTTAAGAGACTGATTTTGTTTTTATTGAAGTATAGTTGACATACAATATTGTATTAGTTTCAGGTGTACAACACAGTGACTCACCATTTATTTACATTACAAAATAATCACCCTGATAAGACTGGTAACCATTTGTTGTCATACAAAGTTATTACAATATTGTTGACTATATTCCCTGTGCTAGACATTACATCTTTGTGACTTATTTATTTTCTGACTGGAATTTTGTACCTCTTATCTCCACCTCTTTTGCCCTTCCGCCCACCCCCTCCTCTCTGGCAACCACCAGTTTGTTCTCTGTATCTGTGAGTCTGTTTCTGTTTCTGTTTGGTTTGTTCATTTGTTTTGGTTCTTTTTAGATTCCAAATATAAGTGAAATCATATGGTATTCTTATTTCTCTGTCTGGCTTATTTCACTTAGGATAATACCCTCTAGATCCATCCATGTTATCACAAATGGGAAGATTACATTCTTTTTTTATGGCTGAGTAATGTTCCCATGCATATCACATCTTCTTTATCTGTTCATCTATTGATAGACACTTAGGTTGCTTCCGTTTCTTGGCTGTTGTAAATAATGCTGCAGTGAACGTGGGGATGCATATATCTTTTCTAACTAGTGTTTTTGTTTTCTTCAGATAAATACCCAGAAGTGGTGTTCCTGGATTGTATGGTAGTTCTATTTTTAATTTTTTGAGGAACTTCCATACTGTTTTCTGTAGTGGTTGTACCAATTTATATTCCCATCAACAGTGCACTAGGGTTCCCTTTTTTCCACATGCTTGCCAACACTTGTCATTTGTTGTCTTTTTGATAATAGCCATTCTGAAAGGTGTGAAATGATATCTCATTATGGTTTTGATTTGCATTTCCCTGATGATTAGTGATGTTGAGCCATCTTTTAATACATATTGGCCATCTGTATGTCTTTGGAAAAGTGTCTATTCAGGTCCTCTGCTCCTTTTTTTTTTGAGGAAGGTTAGCCCTGAGCTAACTGCTGCCAATCCTCCTTTTTTCAGTGAGGAAGACTGGCCCTGAGCTAACAGCTGTGCCCATCTTCCTCTACTTTATATGTGGAATGCCTACCACAGCATGGCTTACCACCCGGTGCCATGTCCGCACCCAGGATCTGAACCGGCGAACCCCAGGCTGCCGAAGCGGAACATGTGCACTTAACTGCTGTGCCACCGGGCTGGCCCTTGCTCCTTTTTTTAATTGGATTGTTTGGTTTTTTGATATTGAGTTTTCCATATTTTGGGGATATTAATCCCTTAACAGATATATCATTTGCAAATATATTCTCCTATTCAGTAGTTGTCTTTTTGTTTTGTTGATGATTAACTTCGCTGTGCAGAAGCTTTTTAGTTTGATGTAGTCCCATTTGTTTATTTTTGGTTTTGTTGCCATTGCCTGAGGAGATAGAGTAAAAAATATATTGCTAAGACTGATGTCACAGAGTTTACTACGTATGTTTTCTTCTAGGAGTTTTATGGTTTCAGGTCTTACATTGAAGTCTTTAATCCATTTGGAGTTTGTTTTTGTATATGGTATAAGAAAGTGGTCCAGTTTAATTCCTTTGCATATATCTGTCCGATTTTCCCAACACCATTTATTGAAGAGACTGCCTTTTCCCCATTTTATATTCTTGCCTCCTTTGTTATAAATTAATCGCACATATAGGTGTGGGTTTATTTCTGGGCTTCTTATTCTGTTCTGTTGATCTGTGTGCCTGTTTTTCTGCCACTACTGTACTATTTTGTTTACTATAGTTTTATAGTACAGTTCGAAATCAAGGAGCGTGATACCTCCAGCTTTGTCCTTCTGTCTTAAGATTGCTTTGGCTATTCAGAATCTTTTGTGGTTCCATACAAAGTTTAGGATTATTTTTTCTAGTTCTGTGAAAAATGCCATTGGTGTTTTAATAGAGATTGCATTGAATCTGTAGATTGCTTTGGGTAGTATGGACATTTAAACAATGTTAATTCTTCCAATCCACAGGCATGTTATATATTTTCATTTATTTGTGTCATCTTTAATTTCTTTCGTCAGTGTTGTAAAGTTTTCAGTGTACAGGTCTTTCACCTTTTTGGTTGAATTTATTTCCGAGTATTTTATTCTTTTCAACATAACTGTAAATGGGATTTTCTTAATTTCTCTTTCTGATAGTTCATTGTTAGTATATAGAAATGCAACTGATTTCTGTATGTTTGTTTTGTCTCATGCAGTTTTACTGAATTCATTTATTCTATTAGTTTTTTGGTGGGGTCTTTAGGGTTTTCTATATAATATCATGTCATCTGCAAATAGTGACAATTTTACTTCTTCCTTTCCAATCTGGATGTCTTTTATTTATTTATTTTCTTGTCTTATTGCTCTGTCTAGGACTTCCAACACTGTTGAATAAGAGTGGCAAGAGTGGGCATCCTTGTCTTGTTCGTGATCTTAGAAGAAAAGCTTTCAAAGCTTTTCACCATTGACTATGATGTTAGCTTTGGTTTATCCTATATGGCCTTTATTATTTTGAGGTGTGTTCCCTCTCTACCCACTTTCTTGAGGGTTTTTATCATAAATGGATCTTGAATTTTGTCATCTGCTTTTTCTGCATCTATTGAGATGATCATATGATTCTTTAATCTGATGTATCACATTGATTTATTTGCAGATATTGAACCATCCTTGCATCCCTGGAATAAATTGCACTTGATCATGGTGTATGATCCTTTTGATGTGTTTTTGAATTTGGTTTGCTAATATTTTGCTGAGGATTTTTTCGTCTAGTTCATCAGGGCTATTGGCCTGTAGTGGTCCTTTTTTGTGACGTCTTTGTCTGGTTTTGGTATCAGGATAATGCTGGCCTTGTAGAATGAGTTTGGGAGTGATCCTTCCTCTTCATTTTTTTTGGAGTAGTTTGAGCAGGATAGGTATTAACTGTTCTTTCAATGCTTGGTAGAATTCACCTGTGAAGCCATCTGGTCCTGAACTTTTGTTTGTTGGGAGTTTGTTGATTACTGATTCAATTTCATTACTAGTAATGAAACTAGTAATTACTAGTGTTCAGATTTTCTATTTCTTTCTCATTCAGTCTTGGAAAATTGTATGATTCTAGGAATTTATACATTTCTTCTAGGTTGTCCAATTTGTTGACATATAATTGTTCGTAATGATCTCTCATGATCTTTTGTATTTCTCTGGTGTTGGTTGTAACTTCTTCTCGTCTTTCATTTCTGGTTTTATTTGTTTGAGCCCTCTCTCTTTTTTTCTTGATGATTCTGGCTAATGATTTGTCCATTTTGTTTATCTTTTCAAAGAACCAGCTTCTAGTTTCATTGATTATTTTCCTGGTTTTTTTTAGTCTTTTCATTCATTTATTCCCCTTTTGATCTTTATTATTTCCTTTCTTCTACTAACTTTGGGCTTTGTTTATTTTCTTTTTCTAATTCCTTTAGATATAAAGTTAGATTGTTATTTGAGATTTCTCTTATTTCTTGAGATAGGCCTGTGTCGTTATAAACTTCCCTCTTATAACTACTTTTGCTGCATTTCATAGATTTTGCACTGTTGTGTTTTTGTTTTCATTTGTCTCAAGGTATTTTTTTTATTTTTCTTTGATTTCTTCGTTGACCCATTGGTTGTTTAGTAGCATGTTGTTTAGCGTCTCTGAGTGTCTGTGTTTTTTCCAGTTTTCTTCTTGTAATTGATTTCTAGTATCATACTGTTGTGATCAGAAAAGATGCCTGATACGATTTCAGTTTTCTTAAATTTATTGAGACTTGTTTTGTGGCCTAACATGTTATCTATCCTGGAGAATGTTCCATATGTTACCAAAAAGAATGTGTATTCTGCTGTTTTAGATGGAATGTCTTAAGTCTGTCTGGTCTAATGTGTCTTTAAGGCCAGTGTTTCCTTATTGATCTTCAATCTGGATGGTTTATCCATTGATGTAAGTGGAGTGTTAAAAGTCTTCTACTATTATGTTACTGTCAGTTTCTCCTTTTATGTTTACTAATATTTGCTTTATGTATTTATGTACTCCTGTGTTGGGCACATCGATATTTGCAAGTGTTACATCCTCTTGTTGGATTGTTCCCTTTATCATTATGTAATACCCTTTTTTGTTTCTTGTTAGAGTTTTTGTTTTAGAGCCTATTTTGTCTGACATAATTATTTCCTCCCGAGCTTTCTTTTCATTTCTATTTGCATGGAATATGTTTTTCCATCTTTTACTTTCAGGCTGTGAGCATCTTTTTATCTGAAGTGTGTCTCATATAAGCAGCATATATATGGGTCTTGTTTCTTTATCCATTCAGCCACCCTGTGTCTTTCAATGGGAGCATTAGGTCCCTTTACATCTACAGTAATTATTGATAGGTATGTACTTATCGCCATTTTGTTACTTGTTTTCTGGATGTTTTTGTAGTTCTTCTCTGTTCCCTCCTCTCTTGCTCTCTTCCCTTATACTCTGGTCTTTATTATTTCCTTTCTTCTGCTTACTTTGGGTTTTATTTGCTCATCTTTAGTTTCTTAAGGTAGAAATTGTCTTAATTTGAAGCTTTTCTTTTTTCCACCATAGAGATTTATTGCTAGAAATGTGCCTTAAGTACCACTTTAGTACCCACAAATCTTGATATAGTGTGTTAATTTTTATTCAATTTAAAATACTTACTAATTTAATTTCCCTTTAGATTTCTTCTTTGATCTATGGATTATTTAGAAGTATATTATTTAGTTTCCAAATGCTTGAGGATTTTGCAGAGATCTTTCTGTTTTGATTTCTAATTGTGGCAAGAAAACATACTCTCTATGACTTGAGTCCCTTTTAAATTTATTGAGACTCTTTTTTGACCCAGAATATGGTATATAGTTGTAAAAAATGCTCTTCTGCTCTTGTCGGAGAATAGTTCATTGGTTGAGAGTGCATTTCTGTATTGTTAACTATTTTCTGTCTACTTACTCTGTCAATTGTTTAGCAAGGGATATTGGAATCTCTTGACTATAGTTGTGAATTTCTCTATTTCTCCTTGCTGTTCTAATAGTTTTTGCTTTGCATATTTTGAAACTGTTATTAGATACACAAATGTTAAGGATTATGTCCTCTCGAGAAATTTACCTCTGTCATTATGAAGTGACCTTCTTTAACCCCAGTAATATTCTTTGCTCTGAAGTCTCCTTTGTCTGATATTAATATACCCACTCTGGCTTTCTTATGATTACACTTAGCATGCTATATCTTTTTCTAGTGCATTTCTTGTAGGTAGCGTGTAGTTGCGTATCACCATATTGCTATTTTTTTAAGGTTATTTTCCTAATGATTACACTTGGGGTTACAATATACATCTTATCACAGTTTAAGGTTTTTCTGACTTAACTCGGTAACATATAGCAACTTTGCTCCAGTGTAGGTCCATTTCCTCCCTCTTCCTTTGTGTTATTATTGTCAAATATATTAGATTTATTTGTGTTATAAACCCAATAGTACAGTGTTATAATTATTGCTTTATACAGTATTGTGTTTTTTCAAAAATTAAAAGAAGAAAAGTGATGAGAACAGCTTCAGGCAAGAGGACCACAGCCTCCCACTCTTCTTGCCTGAAGTTTTAGATCGTTTTCATGAATAATGCTTCTCAATGTATTTGCCTTTGAATGATTTCCCGAGCCCTGAAATGATTATTTTTGACAATTTTGTCCAGTTTTATATTTGCTCTTTAGGGAGAGGATTTGTCGACCTCTGCTCCAGTACAGCCAGTAGTTTCCTAGCATGCTTCCTTTTGGGGTTCTTTTTTGTTTTCCCAACCCTCTTTCACTAAGCAAGAACAAAGGAGCACTTATCCTTTATTCTCCCAGAATCGCGTGTCCCCATGGATTGAAGAGAGTCAGTAGAGTAAGAACTGATGGACAGATAAAAATAGCTCAGTTCTTCACAGCTTCCTTTGAAATGTTAGGCTATCTGTAGACAAATAGGAGAAAAGGAAGTTCTCTTAATAAGTTGTTTGAAGTGTTCACATGATACTTGCTAATGTCTACCTTGGTAACGCAGGCTCTTGGTGTTACCACACCCCCCTGGGCCATTACTCCTTCCGAGCATTTTGAAGCTTGTAGAGTGAGTGAATTTCCTGCATGAAGATAGATTTCTTCACCTGAAGAGATTGACCCCCAAAGCTCAGGAGTCCTGTGATTTTCTTGGTCACCGCATGCTGGGAGGAGCTGCGGGATAGAGGAGCATCCTCTGCACACGTGACTCCTCTTCTCATCTGTCCAACGTTGAGGGTGGAATGTTATTTCTATTAATACTCCTCCCCACTAAGGAGGTCTTCACTCTCTCTCAGGAAAACATTACAGAGTGCCACTTTCCTCCGATCCTTTCTTTTCTTTCTTCCCTTTCCACCTTCCTAGCATCCTCTTGTGATTCAAGTTAGGACTAGGATAAGGGAGGGTGAAATGGGAAAAGTTAGGAAAGCTGGGAGTCCTGCCAGGAGACAGTGCAGCTAAAATAACGCATTCGAAATTCCTGATAGTCACAGCAAAGTTGAGTTGGCTTAATTTCCTCTTCTATAACTGGAATCTTAGTTCATAGGATTGGCTTGCCAGAGTTAAAAAATAAAAAAGGTGCAGGCAGTAGATAAGGGTTTTGACCTGAATCTGATGTAGGTTGAAAGTCTGAATTTTTTTATTTTGCATTGTCACTTTGTGTGGAAGCTGTTTCCATACAGAAAGATCTTATTGTTCATAAATATCACTGTGTTCCAGGGGTTAAAAATACTTGAACAAAGGGGAAAAGAATGGCCAGATTTGTAGTCACACCCATTCTTTATGGGCTTGCATATAGTCAGAAGTTCTCTACAGCAAAGGGTCAGAACCGCCACAGTCTAATCATTCTTTGTCCTGATGACACGATGTCTTCATCCAGAAAGCTCTCAGCGGCTGGGCAAGAAGTTCACATATCTACAAGGAGCCACCAGGGAATAGAACTCACATTGCTGGGCTCTTCTTCCTGGGCCTGTGTCCTCTGTTCCACACAGCGGAGGTCAGACGATTGCCTCATGGTCACAGTGGAGGGAAAGAACTGTTTCCTATTTTCGGGGGATCCTTTTAGTGCCAAACATAGCAGCTGGGAAACAAAGTTTTCCCAGAATCACAATGTATTTCTTGTGTTCTGTTTAAACATGATTTGACAGCAACTATTAACATTTATTTCCAGAAATGTCAGGGCTGTAATTTTTTAAATTAATTGTTTAGTGCCATTACTATAAGTTAGTTTGATCAGTGTTTTAGTGTGCGAGAGTTAACACTGCTCAGTCAAGTTTTTTTTTCCACTGGCTCACACCAATTAGATATTTCTATACGGGTGAAAGAGTGGAGGAATTACATACAGCACCACTTCTTAAATGCTGATGCCTCACTTTTCTCACTGTGAGCATCTTTCAGAGCTGCACTCAGGGCCCATAAATTTGGAAAGATATTCAGTAATGGTGACGCAGCTCCCTGGTGGAGGCATGGGCTGCACACAGCAATAGCAGTCTCTCCATTTCATCAACAGAATGAGCCCGTGAAAGTGCTGGGGGTGGGAGGGACCTGAGGAGTTTTGACAGGCCCTGGAGGCTTGTTGTTCTCCTGAACTTAGGGTTCTGTTCCTCTTGCCTCCCTTCTTTCCCCATTTGACTCCCACTGATATGTAGAGAAAACCTGGTGAATGTAGTAGAGTGGTGTGATTGCCAGTGCTCTCAGTTAGCTTTGAGACACTTGTCTCAGAAGCTCATTTGCTTCGATAAAATTTGAAGTGCTTCATCTGAATCAGCACCCCAAACTCCATTCTCAGAAGTTGGAGAAAGTCAGACTTGAGACAACCCCTAGAAATCATGCAGGTGCAGGTAGGAAACTACAGATCAGAAAGATGACGTGCTGCCTGAGGTCCTACAAGAGGGTCTCCATGTGCCCAGCCCCAGGCTCTTTCTACTGAGCCATCCTGCCTCCCCAGCAGTGCTCCAGACTCTTCAGGAAGTTTCCAGTAAATAGGTATTTTCATTATGAGTAATACTGAGAAATGGAAGTGAAATCAGATAAGTAACATTTTCAAGAGCTGCGTAATTTTCTTGCTAAAAGCAGAGTCATGAAATTGTCTGGGTCAAATAATCTTTATATATCATCTCAAATAGCGTTCATAGTCCTTTATTTCCTTACATCATGGGAAATCTTTTTTTCCTTCTGCTTCATGCACTTTGGATGGGATGCTAACATAACAATGTGAAGTCTACAGAGGAGTTGAAATTTGACAGGTTAATTTCATTATATACATGATGCTCTGGCTTCTCGCAAATGAGTTTAGCCTGAGGTCATTCAGGAAATTTAGGATGACCTCTCCGTTTGTGGAAGCAGGTTATTTGTAAAGATGCTCTATTGCTGTTTCATGACATATAATTATGGAAAGGGTAATTAACCATTAGATACTGTAGGGGAGGAGGAAAGAGAAACTGGTTTCCTTCCCGAATGGGCTCTTTAGATCCAGGAGAAAGGAGGCTGGTCTGGTTATCTACTGCTACATGACAAACACCACCCCAAAAGTTAATGGCTTAAAATAATGATGACATTTATTTAGCTCATAAATGTACGGTTTCAGTGGGGCTTAGTGGGGACAGCTCCTCTCTATTCCATGCATCTCATCCAAGGCCCTGAGGGGCTGGAACCATCTGAAGCTCCTGTCCTCAACTGCCTGGTAGTTGGTGGTGGCTCTTGGCTGAGATTTTCACTGGGCCATGACTGGAAGTCTATATGTCGCTTCTCCATGTGGCCTCAGCTTCCTCACGGAATGGCTGTGTTCCAGGGCAAATGTCCCAAGAAGGAGAGACAGGCGAAAGTCCCCTCCCCCTTTTTGACCTAGTCTTGGAAGTCATGAGTATCTCTTCTGCCACATTCTGTTTGTCAAGGCAGTCACAAAGGCATGCCCAGTTACAAGGGGAAGGGAAATGGATGCCACTTCTTGATGGGGCACAAGGTTCTGAAGAGGAGGTAGGGCCAGAAATATTGCTATGGCCATCTTTGAAAAATGCAGTCTGCCACAGAGACTGTTGTCTCTTATTTAAGTAAATAGAGAAGCTAATAACATGACACTAAGCTAGCAGAACCTTAGAATGATTTTTAAAAAAACATTGCCTCATAGATGAGAGGGAACCTGGGTAGAGCAGTGACCATCTGGTGAAGAATTAAGTAAGCTAGCTGTGTTTGCAGGTCCAGGTAGCGAATCGCCTAGGTATAGCGTGTGTCCTGGAGCACTCCGAACCTGAACGTCTGCCTTTTGGAGCCCACCCAGGGGTATCTTCCATCAGACAGCACCGTTCCGTCAGAGTCACTTGGTCTGGATCTGCCTGCATCTGGTCCCACCGTGGTTTAATGCTGTACTGCGTTCAGTTACAAACTCTGAAATACTGGGACTAAGAAAAATGCTTAAAAACTGAGAGCACCTATGTGTTACCTAAATGTGTTTGTGGCCCTGGGATTCCTTTTTTCTTTTTTTAAACAGCTGTATTGAGATAGAATTGACATACAATAAACTACACACATTTAAAGTTTAGAATTCGATGACTTTTGACATATATCTGCCTGGAAACTGCTCCCATATGATGAACATACTGCTCTCCACCAAAGTTTCCTTGTGCACCTTTGTGCTCCCTTTGTCCTGCCTGTCCCAGCCGCCACCACCTTCCCCAGGCAGCTACTGATGTGCTGTCACTGTGTGGTGTTGCCTTTTTTATAATTTTGTATAAATGGAATTCATAGCATGTACAATTTGGGGAGGAGTCTGGCTTCTTTCACTTGGCATAATTGTTTTGAGATTCATTCCTATTGCTGTGTGTGTCAGTAATGCATTCCCTTTTTTTCCTGAGGAGTAGTCCATTTTGTGGATACATCACCATTTGTTTACTCGTTCAGCTGGTGATGGACAATTGGGTTGTTTCCAGTTGTTGCTTATTGTAAGTGAAGCTCCTGTGAACATTCGTGTGCAGGTGTTTGTATAGACATCTGAAAAGTGGATTGGCTGGGTCATGTGGTGGTAGGTACAGGTGTCACTTTTTGAGAAGTTTCCAAACCGTCTTCAGAGTGGCTGGAACCATTTTACGTTCTCACTAGCAGCGTGTAAGAGTGCTAGTTCCTTCACATCCTCACCAAGACTTGGTCCCGTCGGCCTCTGGCCATTCTAATAGGCATGTAGTGATGCCTCATCATGGTTTGAATTTGCAATTGCCAATGAACTGTGCTGTTGAGCATCTTTCCACGTGCTTATTTGCCATCTGTATTTTTTTCTTTAGTGAAGTGTCTGTGCACAACCAGAGAGGTCATTAAATATAAGGAAAGGTATAATGCAGTTTGGAGCGCGACCTTTGCAATCTAGGAACTTTCAGAATTACTTCTGCAACATAATATTTCCGGGCCTTTTAAAATGATGTCTTTTCCTGGGCATATTGAACCTTTTCATGACTCGGATTTGTAATCACAAGCAGTCATTACGGTGCTTCGTAGAGTCCAGTTTTGAGTGGCCTTTATACTTCTTCTGCCGGTTAGCCCTCCTTATGGCCCTCAACCCCCTCTCTCTGGCCACATCCTAATGTGTTTTCTACCAGGAAACCAAGAAAAAGAACTTGTAACCAACTCGTATGTAAAATAAACCAGCAAAGTAAGTATGGGGTCAGGAGTAAAGTGCCACTTGCAGAGCCCCATGTAGTGCGGGCTTCCCACTGGGGCCCAGTGACAATGCTGTCATATTCTTCCACTGGTGGTATCTGGTTATATCCTACAGTAGTGTTGTACCACTTCCCTCAATCATTTATTGCACTAAAGGAAAGGTAAGTAAACCATTGAGTGTGGGGCTCTGGAGAGAAGTACAAGAGGGTGGTACCACAGGTGTGTTACCTTTTTTAGGTGTTTTGCCATTTTCCCTCTGCCAAAATGGTACCTTGTAGGTGTAGAGACTAATACACTGACAGATTTGAAAGAACACTTCAGTTCCTGCTGTAAGCAATGAAGACAGTTCATCTTAAGGTGAGCACGCTATATTGAGCATCTCTTTCCTAAGATCATTTCCTTCCCGAGCTGCTGCAAGACCGAGGGCCACTTCACGTTTTCACGTTCAGGCTGTACTTGCGTGTCCTGGGTCAGACCAGATACACTGTCTGCGATTTCAGAAATGGGAAGTGCCATGCGGGAGGACCAGTCCTTCCAGGCTCACATTCTGTCTCAGTATGCATTGGAAGGTGTTCTGAGGGGCGGGTGGTTTTCCCCTGAAGTGTGAGTACTGAACAAATAAGGCTGCATCACACAGGCATCTTCCAGGGCGGCGGCTCTGTCTTTGTATTGAATGAACGGTATACTGTAGTCTCTGTGTGGTAATATCTTTTTTTGCATGAATCATATTTTTCAAGTGTAAGATATTTAAACAAGTCCAGATATACTCTGTGTCTATCCTTTATTCTTTATAAAGTGTTGTCTTATCTGCTAGCAGCCCTCAGTTTAGAAGCTGAGGCATTCTTTTTTTTGTTTTATTTGTTCAAAGCCTCTCTCTATACTGAGGCTTTCAGATCCTCTGAACTTTTTTCCTGGATTTTCTCTACTTTCCTCTCCGAGTTTTCTTAAACCAGCATGTTACTCAGCATACCATTATCGAGTGCCTGAAGAGTGTGCCGGGTTGTGGTTCGGTGCTTGGTGAAGGGCAAGCCTGTCCTTGAGGAGCTGTAGCCTGAGAGAAAGGAACAAGTCAGATAAGTGCTGTTCATTGCAGGTGGCGCAGTGGAGAGCCGTGGTAGTCTCTCTGGCGGTTCACAGATCCATCAGGTCTTCATCTCTGGCCGAATGGCAGGTATCCTGAATTCTGGGGTATTACTCGAGGTGAGGGACTGGGAACCAGCGTGGCTGGCTTCCTGGGGCAAGAGGAGCAGTCTCCTGTCTCATGCTTGTTTGTGGTTTAGAAGGTGGAATCAACAGTCTCGAGGGAAGTGGGAGAAGGGGACAGGATATGCTGAGCTCCAGCCAAAGGATCTGTTCCATGTACCTCACAGACGCTGTCTCATTAAATCCTTATAATTGGGCATTTCCCTCATTTTGCATATGAGAAAGATGAGACTCTTCTAAGTTAAACTGTATGCCCACAGTCCTGTAGCTAGTAACAAGTGGCCCCAACATTAAATTCCAGGTCCATGAGACTCTAAAACCCGTGGTACCTCTGCCACACCCTCTGCTTTTCAAATGATGACCTGCAGAGAGGTGGCTTTCAAATCAGAATAAAGAATTTCCTAAGGCTTAAAATGGAGGACCGGTCAGCCTTGTGAGATAAAGACTTCCTTCCTGTCTCCAGAAAGTTCTAGTGTAGTCTGGAGAGCCTTTTCTCAGAGAAGGCATTTGAACAGGGTTTCTGTGTGAGTTGTGGCTGCTTACATTGGGCGACCTTCAAGGCCTGCCTGACGGCAAGGCCCCAGACTGTACTGCCTCCGTCTGTTTCAGAGCCTGAGTACAAAATTGGTGACCTTTGTTGTAAGGATAAACTAAAGGAGGCCGTCCCGTGGACGTTCTGAAATGCCTCATTTTCTTCCCCTCGAAGGCACTGGGGCTTCGGATGAGGAGACACAGCTGCCCCCTCTTCCTCCGTTTCCCGAGCCCTTCCCCAAAGCGCACCCCGGGGGGAGTGTTGCTTGAGGAATACTGTGAGTGTCTCCTTTAGTTGAAATTGCATTTTAGTGAGTAATAACTCTTGCGAAAGCTAAACTAAATGTAGAAAAGGCAGAACCAATTCTTAAGCTGCTAATAAAACTGCTCACAACACGCTCAGGGTTCATGAACCAGCTGTGACCTAGCCAGCGCTTCTTGCCTACCATCTCTTCCTGGTGGCAGTTTCCTGAATTTTCAGAGCGGACATCATGGTTCCTGTGTATTCCTCCACAAAAAGTCTCCCTTTGGAGGGGTTTATGAGAAACTTGGGGATGTTGATCCCATCTTTTAGGAAGACATTTGCTGAGTTAACTCTGAACTGTGCCCTCAAAATAAGTTCATTTGACTAAAAAAGTCATAGCATGTTAAACCCCAAACGTATTATTCCACCTTAGACTTTGGTTTTTGAAGCTTCAGTGTAGTTGGATCTGTGTCCTAGAAGTGCGCTGGCTGCTTGGAGCATACTGGCCGGCATCGCTGTGCTCAGATGGGGCAGCTTCTCTCTCGAATCTCGGGCAGCCTCCCTTTCTTGACTTGGGGTGAGTTTCCTTTTGAGTTAATGGGGCTTCTCGGGTCTCCTAGTGGTGGAGGAAGCTAATTGATATCCTGCCTCCTACCCTTAGCTCCGTGCTTGTTTGTTGTAAGAAATTTAACAAAAATGTAAAGCGGGACCATAGTAAGTCCCATGAAACTGACTCATGAATCATTGATTTCAGCAGTGGAACTTCTTGGGAGACACTCTAGGGCAAGCTTGCTGCTTATGAGATGTCCCTGGTGCATGGAGTTACTGAGTGTAAGTTACTTCAAGACGTCTGCCAATTTTTATTATTGTGGTAAAATAGACAGAACTTTCTGAAATTGACCGTTTAAGCCATTTTTAAGTCTACAATTCAGTGGCATGTAAGTGCATTCCCAGTATTGTACATCCATCACCACTGTCTAATTCCAGAACTTTTTATCATTCCAAATGGAAACCCCCAGACCCATTAGCAGTCACTCCCTAGTCCCCCAGCCCCTGATAGCCACTAATCTGCTGTCTGTCTCTGGATTTCACTATTCTGAGTATTTCATATAAGTGTAATCGTACAGTGTGTGGCCTTTTGTGACTAGCTTTCACTTAGCATAATGTTTCCAGATTCATCCACATTGTAGCATGTGTGGGTACTTCATTCCTTTTTGTGGCTCAGAAATACTCCTTTATGTGAATGGTCCACCTTTAGTTGATCCATTTTCCGTTGGTGGACATTTGAGTTGTTTCCACCTTTTGGCTATTGTGGATAGTGCTGCTGTGAGCATTCCTGTGCAGGTATTTGTCTCAACACCTGTTTTCAGTTCTTTTAGGTGTATACCCAGGAGTGGAATTGCTAGATCCTATGGTCATTCTGTGTTTAACTTATTGAGAAACCTCTGAACTTTTCTGCAGCGGCAGATCATTTTACATTCCTACCAGCAGTGTACCAGGGTTCTGATTTCTCTACATCCTCACCAACACTTGTTATTTCTATTTTTTAAAATAATACCCTAGTGGGTCTGAAGTGGTAACTCATTATAGTTTTGATTTGCATTTCCCTAAAGACTAATGGAGGTGAGCATCTTTTCATGTGCTGTAGGCCGTTTGTCTGTCTTTGGAGAAATGTCTGTTCAGGTCCTTTGCCCATTTTCACATGTGGTCAGTTGGGTTGTTTGTCTTTCTGTTGAGTTGTAGGTTGGCTTGTCTTTAATGGAAATTTTAAGATAGCGCTAAAGTAATTAGACTAGTGAAACGACCCTCATATACAGATCCCACAGCCACAGGCCGTCAGCACGAGGTCTGCTCACTCTCCCACTCCCACCTGGATGATTCTGAAGCAAATCCCGGCCATGTAATGTCATTATACTTAGAGTTCCAACTTCCCGATTGGATCATAGTTTCATGGTTAATTTTACTTGAATTAAGATCTTAATAAGGCTCACACATATATTTGGATAATATTCCTCTTTAAGTCTATTTTAATCTTAAAATTTCCCTCCTCCTTTTTTTTCCCCTCTCACTTTGTCTTTTTGAAGGAAGCAGAAGTAGAGCTTCTGCCTTCGGGTTTTGCCGACTCCATCCCTGGAGTGTTGTCCCTGGTGTACACTGGAAGATAGAGCTACAGGTTAGCTCTGACTCCAGTCCACATTTTTGGCAGAAATCCCTCAGCTGTGGAGTTGTGTCTGTCGTCTGTCGTGTAGAGTAGGACTGGCTCTCGTTCTGTAATGTCAGTGGCCACTGATAATCATTACTGCCAGATGGCGCCCTTCTGATTCTGGCCGTCACTCCTCCTTCCTTCGTTAGAATTCCTCTTTGCAGAGAAACTCCTTCGTCGGCTGTTCGATCAGGAAAGTTCCATCCAGTGCTTGGTCCTCTCCCTTGATGTCCCAGCACTCAGCATCATGAGTGGTTCCCAGGCTGGCCTGGGTGTGCTTCTGTGAACACCATCATGAGCTCACAGATTTAGCCTTTGAGATGTTCCCGTCCACTGTACTTCCACCCACCTTCAGTTTTTTGATTTTTGTTTCTGCAGGGGAAGAGTTGCCATAAGCTAACATCTGTTGCCAATCTCCCTCGTCCTTTTTATTCTCCTCTCTGCACCCCCCACCCCTCGCCCCAAGCCCCAGTACATAGTTGGGTATGATTGTAAGTTCTTCCAGTTCTTCTCTGTGAGCTGCTGCCATAGCATGGCTACCAACAGATGAAAGGTGTGATTCCCTGCCTGGGAACCAAACCTGGGCCACTGAAGCAGAGTGTGCGGAGCTTTAACTGTTAGACCATCAGGGCTGGTGCCCACCTTTAGTTTTTAAATTGGCGGTCCCATCTCTTGGCTGCAGACTCAGGTGAACTGGGATCCTTGAAAGAAATGATGCCCAGACAGCTGGATCAACCTCTCTGGGGGTAGAACTAAGCATATGTCACTTTGAAAGGTTTTACAGGTGATTCTGATGCCTGATGAGGATTGAGGGTCCTTATTGGAACCCCCTCCCCCCACAAGGGGCACAAGATGCAGGGCCTTGTCTTCAGGGTCCCTAGCTTACTCTGGGCTGCCTGCCCTGGCTTCCTTCCTTCCTCCCTCTTTACCACATAAGTCCCAACACCTAGACTTTATGATGAGCAAGCCTCAGACTCTCCCTGACACTTCCGCCTCCTCTCTCTTCCCCTCCTTCTCCTTCCTTCCCCCTCCTTTGACCTAGAGCAGAGTTTGGCTAAAGTTTAAAAAGGACATAGCACCCTTAGATCTGCAGCCAGAGCGGGCCAGTGGGCCTGCCGGTTTACACCGCAGCAACCCTGGGCACCAAGCAGGCTTCTGCTTGTTACTCCCAGGGCCGTCTGGGGCCTTCCGTGTTGAACAGTCACTGCCAGGAACAGTAATAACCATCTCTTGATGGTTTTTCCCTCTCTTTCAGACGTTACACCCCCCCACACACACCATACCACACCGAAAAAGACATCCCCACCTGCCTCACTCAGATCCCAGACACCCTCCAGACCTTGCCGCACGGCCTGGGGCTGAGGCGGCTGAGGCAGGGGTTTTGTTTGTAATAAACCCTACCTCCTGAAGGCTGGGCTGTGACCCCCAGCAGGTGTCATTCCCAGTGCATCAGTCACGGGAAGGACCCTGCCTCTGCCGGTGTTTGGACCTGTGGACACCGCTCTTGACAGTTGAGACAGGCATAAGGAAATTGGTGCTCGCGTCTGTTAGCTGAGAGATGAATCATGGCTTTGGCTTCTTGCCCCGTGCCCGTGAAAGTGGCATTTCCTTAAATAGATCAGAACTTTAGTAACTATTTAAAGAACACGCGGTATTTGGGGGTATATTTTGTGGCCTTAATTAAGCTTCAGACAAATTAAAACATTTTAAGATGTTTTGTGACGTATTTTTTAATCTTTTTGTGTGGAGATTTGTGTAATTTCTGGGCTCTCATACCCTACCCCTCAACTCTCAGTGCATATGAAGCCCACAGACAGAGAGAGCATCGTGTCTGAGTCCTAGGATCAGGAGACGGCTTCTCTCTCAGCTGCAGAAGTGGGGAGCTGGGAAAGGCCCTGCTGCACCCTCGCAGGGGTGAAGGGTGTTGGGCAATCTTAGACGTCTAAGTGTGAGTTCCTGTTAGAGTGAGAAGGACAGCAGATGGCCCTTTGAAACACGTCTGTCTGCCCTGTCACATAGCTCAGTCGGCATTTCCTGGAAGGAGGGATGTGCGCCTTCAGGAGGAAACGGGCAAAGCGCATCTTTGAGTCTGTGCTCAAGGCTTTTTTGAACTTTGTTCTGACACGTATCATAACCCTCTAGTTTCTGTCCACCCTCATGCAAACATAGGCTTCTCTTGTAGAGTAAAGAAGCCCTGAGGTAACCTGAAAACTAAGTGCAGGATCTGAATTTGTTATTTAGGAACTTGCATTATAATTGCTAGTATGTTTTCTGTGTCTCTCTTTGAAAGAAAGTTGTTTCCTTCTTAGAGAGCTTGCCACTTTTGCCTGTGAGTAGTGACTGGTAGAGAGTTTTTCCATCAGTGTACGGCTTCCCCTCGAAACACGCAGTTTTGGCTTTAAAGGGGTGGCTGGCCCGCTGCAGAAGCTGTCGATGTGGGAGGCCGTCAGCCCTGCAGCCCTCTCTTCCCCTGTAGAGCGCAGACGGCCCTCCTGCCCGGAGGGAAATGGGTTTTACAGTCAAGGACTTGCCTTCCGCACTGAAAATGCCACCTTTTAAAAACAGAAATTCAGTTTCTAGACAGCCTGTGTGAAATAAACGTGTTGTAAAAAAGTACATGTGTGAGTTATAAGCCTATTACAAATAACTGAACTTTGTGATGTGGCTTCTTACAACGTAATTTGTGAGTGCTGTTCCCTTAATATTTGTGGCAATCCAAATGTTAACTAAATTTAGGAGATTTTTCAACTCTTCTCGTCCTCTCAGCAGCACTAATGCTGTTGACCTCGCTCTCCTGTTCCGACACTCCCTTCCTTTGGCTTCTGGCCTTTCTCCCGCCCTCTGGCCTTCCCCTGTGTCCCATTGAAGCAGTTCTCCTCTGCATGGCCCATACACGTGGGAGTTCCGGGGGCTTGGTCTGAGGCCTCCTTCCTTTTCACTGTCCCCTCCAGCCATGCCTAGGTGATCCCACCTGGGACGCTGCTCCAGTCACCTTCCTTGCACGTTTGTATCCCCCTACACCGCCTCTCCTGAGCTCCAGACCCTCGAATCGGTGCCACCAGGCACCTCCCTGTGAGCACTGCAAACGTAACCCATCAGAAGTGCGTCTCCACCCTCCTTGAGCTCTGCCTCCGTGAGGGTCCCCACTGGCATCCAGTTCTGCCAGCAGAAAGCACAGTCATCCTTGGCACTGCACATTCCCCCCGTCTTGACATTGTCTGTCACTGCATCCAGGTTGCTTTTGCTCAGAATATCTCTGTAGCCCTCACTTTCCATGCCTGCCACCTCTCACATGGGCCTCTCCAGTTCCTACACTGTGGCCCCTAATGGCCCTGCTCCCAATTCAACCACACTTCCCCTTGAAGCCTGCCCTGGGCCCGGGTCCACAGCAGGTCCACCTGTCGGGCTCTGTCCTACAAGACAGCCCACTCCAGGGAAGGCCCAATCTGGGGCCTGGTCTCCAGTGAGGACTCACTGAACAGGTGCATGAACCCTCAGACGAGCAGTCCATTCCCAGGGCCTCCCCTCGCAGGCTCAGCTGCAGACCCGAGGGTGTCGCCCTGGGGGCTTCAGTGCACTGGCGGCTTCAGCGCCCTGGCTCCTGCTGTCCAAGGTGAAGGGCTCCTCTGCCACTAGTGGGAGAACACAGCCTCGGCACTTGGCTCTGCTTTCATTACAGGCCTGTGGAAGATGGCTCGCACTGGGACACCCCAGCCTCATGACACCTGAATTGAAACAAGAGGTTATAGAGCAAGTTCCCTCTGGTCTGTTTTGAATAGGTACTTAGGAGTCTGGATTTTGAGGTAGCTCGTTATCTGAGTTCCTCGTTCACACCTCACTCAGAGAGAGAGAAGGGGCCACACACCACACACCACGGGGGGCTTGCTTCACGTTTTTGTGTGAAGGCCCCATTGAGTGGCAGGTGGAAGTTTGCAAGTTATGTAAGTGCTGGAAGGGTCAGCGGAACTGTGCCCATGTGGCCAGGAGCAGGAGCTTCAGAGAGGGAAGAGCGGCCTGGGGACATTCTTGGTGACGCTATTGCCTCTTGGTGTCCTGGATGGGATTGCTGCCATCTCCGACAGACTACCTTTCTGTCTCCTCTATAGTAAGTAAACAAGACCATAAAAATCCTTTACGTGTAGGACACCTCATGGTTTCGGAGTGTGTTAACAGCTTTTCCGTCATTTTGCGCAGGCTGGGGTTTATATATCCACTTTACAGGAGAGGAGCTGCTTGCTGGGGGCTGGCGGCCAGTGTCGGGCCTGGCTCAGACCCCGGCCCGAAAGCTTTATACTGGTGGTGTTTTGTTGTTTCTATCCAAGGCACAAAAACTTGAGCTTTTTCGCTCAATTGCCAAGAAAATCCAGTGTCTGCACTGTTCACCTGGCCCTTGCGGGCAGGTAAAGAGATGATGCATTGTATGGACCACGAAGCAACAGACAGACTGAGCTGCACCTCTTGCCACCTTCCTCAAAAAGCAGCAATGGAGAGGCTAACCCCAGATTCGCGCAGGCCTTTCTGCAGGCTCCGGGCGGGCAGCCGAGGAGCGAAGGGGGCAGGAGGCGAGAGGTGGAGGCTGGTGGCAGCCTGCAGACGCAGCTGCCTTCTGATTTCCATCACCAAGTAAACCCAGTTAGGGCCCCAGGGTCTTCCTCCCATCGCTGCTCTTTCCTGGAAGCCTGGAGCCCACTTGTGGTCCTGGCTGGGCCCAGCTGGCCTCCTGCGGCTCTATGTGAGCGCGGCAGTGCTTGAGGGCAGGGTGCCAGCAGGGGCCCCGCTGCGCACTGGTCGTGGCTTTGGACGTGTGCTCTTCACTGAGTGGGAAGGGAGCTGGCTCCTGTGGGAACAGCCATCTCTCTGGCGGTTTAATACAGTTTTGTACCTCTCTGTGCACTTATTCCTGTTAATCCTGTCATTGTAGTAATGGGCTATGGTAACCATGAAATTGAGAGCTGCAGAGAGGAAGCTGGGGGAACTTTCCCGTCTTCCCAAGATTTTGTAGCATCGTGTGTGTCAGCCTCAGAGAGCCAGCTTTGTTGTTTACAGACTTTTCTATATTCAGTCTGCGTTATTTCCTAGTTTGATTTTTCAGCCCTGAACATTAAAAGCAATTCAGTAAACGGTGAGGTGGGGAGCAGAGGTGAGGCCGCACCACCCAGAGGGAGCCTTGCCTGGGGCCTGCTCTCTGCCCGCTCCTTTGAAGTTCCCCTATTTCAGAGCCTGGCTCATTTGCGCCCGAGGTCTCTCTGGGCAGGGTTAGGGGTTAGAGGGGCAAGGGGGCAACTCAGAGGCCTCACTTGGGTTTGGTGGCTGTCGGCCGTGCTGTCCTCTGCCGGATGGGGTGCCGGGCTGGATCCCCTCCAGCTCCTGAGGGGTAAGGGAGGCGGTGACCCCGGCCAGCCTGGGTAAGGGAGGCGGTGACCCCGGCCAGCCTGCCTTGGTTTGGGCTTTAGCTCTTTGGAAGTTGTTTGAGAGTTTGATTGTCAGGTACTTAAAAGTTAACTCCCCCTACCCAGGAACTCAAGGAGCCATTGTTTCTTGGTTGTTTAAATCGCTTTGGCATGTTTTGTAAACGAAGTTGCTGCTGTGACTGGAGGTTCCAGGTTTGGGGCTGGGTTTGTCGTGAGGAAGCTGGGAAAGGCTGGGGTTCCCACAGCTGGGGAGCTGGGGCGCAGCCATTTCCTCTGGTGCAGGAGCCTTTGCTGCGAGGCACAGTGAGGCCAGGCACGTAGGCGACTGCCAGAGCCGCCTGCCTTTCAGGGAGCTGGAGAAGGGGCTGTGCGGCAGGAAGTGGAGATTTGTTTTCCTCCAGAAGTGAATGTGACCTCTGGGGGCAAGGGTCAGAGTTCTCAGCAGTCATATGCTGCCACTGGCCTCACACAGGAGCTTGGACACGTCACTAAAACATTTCTTGCCCTGTTGTCCATGCCATGATGGCCAGTGTCCTTGGCTCTTTCGTCAGGCACTTGGTCGCAAGGAGTAGTCGGGCTCCTAGGAGGAGCACAGACAGGCTTGGGACTGAGCCCTGAGGCTGAACAACTGCACGGACCAGCTACGTGCAGGGACCAGCTGCGTGACCTGGGCCTCCCTGAACCCCAACCTCCTTACTTAAAAACGCTCCTGGGTGATTGTAAGAAATAAAATGACGGACGGCCCAGAGGATGCCTGGGACAAGGATACCTGTCCCTGTCCTCCCTGCTGCCAGCCAGCACCTTGGACAGGTCACTCGCCTCCCTGGTTCTGGTTTCCTCGCAGATGGAGCTCACGCCCCTGGGGCCGCTTCCAGAGATGAGAGATGAACGGGGGCTGCCAGCTCCAGCACTAAGGGGCCGGCACTGCCAAACCCCACTCGTGGCGCGACGCCTTCATGGGAGGTGATGACTGTTACCGTCCACCAGAGCACAGGCCCCTCGGAGGGCAACCCGGGCCCGCGGGGGTGTAGCAGGTGCCTGTTTGGACTGTGTCCTCATGGCCAGGAAGAGTAAGGCCCGCAGCACCGGGGCGGGGAGGGTCTGCCCGGCCCAGTCGTTTGGGGGAGGGCTGGTGTCACTGGACAGTGGTGGGGGCACTCTGATGGCAGCACGCTGGCCACTACAAGCTTGCTGCAGCCTTTCCCTGTGACTCTCGGCAGGTTTGCCTCTCTGTGTGCCTTCGCCTGGTCACTTTCCTCACAGCAGTTTATGAGTCGTGCCTCCGGGCCAGATCAGAGACTGGCAGCCGCAGATGACAAGGTTACTGAGGGGGAATGACCTCTGGACCAGTGGCCACAGAGCTGCTCCCTTCAGAAGGCTCGTGTTTGAGGAGAGGCCCCTGGAGGGCAGTGTTCTGGGCGCTGCCCCGGCCCTGTCGGCTCCTGATCCTCCTAATGCACCAGGGCGGCTGCTGCTGTCTTCTGAATACAGAGGTTTCTGATGTCTGTACATCTTGCCCAGAGTCTCTGATAAGGGAGGTTGGGCTGAATCATCTCTTCTTAACGCAGAGCTGCTATTCCCCAGGGTCCTGGAGGCTGCGGCACTGCAGGGCCAGCTCCCCGGGCCGCCGGTTCTCCAGGCAGGGCTGCAGGCTCACGCTTTTGCCGCTGCTGGGCGGTGATCTGCAGCTGGTGGGTGGGATGGGGTGGAGAACCGATGGAAGAGCCAGTCACAGACACCCGCCAGGACACAGCCCCAGCACACCATGCTTTCTCCAGGCTCACCCTGCCCGGGGTTTGGAGGCCTTGTGGCATTTGAGGCCTCCTGCATCCTCCTTGGGTGTCCTGAGAAGGTCACAGTGTCTGTTGCTTACGTGATTTTCTTTTTCCTTCAGAATATTGACATTACGAACTTCAGCAGCAGCTGGAACGATGGGCTGGCCTTCTGTGCTCTCCTGCATACATACCTTCCAGCCCACATTCCATATCAAGAACTGAACAGCCAAGACAAGGTAAGGCAGGCTGCGGAAGGACTGGCTCCAGGCGTCTCTTCACAAGGTGGGGGGTGAGAAACAGGCTGAGCCGTCCATCTGTGTGTGTTCACAGACCACGTCGCTGGCTCCTGACGGCCCCCTCCTGCTTGGGTCTTACTCTGGGATTGGGTTATTTGTGCTGAGCCAGCCGGTCCCTGACAACTTCGTGTGGGACAGTTGGCAGGTTCCCAAGTGATGACATTCCCAGTGGGAGCCATCAGTCCTTCCTGGGTGGTGACATTTAGGATCAAGGGCTTCACCAAGAACTGGCCAAGGAGAGCTCCTCCAGCCGTGGGTGGTCTGGGCAGCGCCAATGACAGCAGGTCAGCCTCCTGCCACCCCCGGGCCCAGGACTGGCTAACAGCCCAACTCTGCAGTCCAGGCTGTGATCTGAGGCGTCCCGTTCAGGGTGTTCCTCAGGGACAGGGTCAAGGGACAGCCCCGGCCCAGATGGGCACTGAGAGAGGACCCAGGCCCAAGCCCTCCTCTGCTGTACCCCCACATCGGCCCCTCCCATCCTTCAGACAACCTTGAAGGTCCCCATGAGGCAGAAACTCATTTGACAGGTGTTTCTTGCTAGCTTTTGGGGTGCATGCCCAGGCAGCTCAGGGCCGGTGTGTCAGAGGTGGCCATTTTGTAGTAAGGAGAGAACAAGTGTTTGGTGAGGAGCAGGCAGGGCCTGTGAGGGGCAGAAAGCATGGAACCAGGACACGTGGTGTTGGCTGGGAAGTGTGAGGGCCCCTGTGTGGGACTGTTTTGACCACGTGAGGCCAGGTGTCCATGTTTCCCAGCAGCGTGTGTAGTCCAGGTCGCCCTCCTCCTGGCCTGGTCGTGCACTCCAGTCACATGGTTTCTTTTACAGCGAAGGAACTTCACCCTGGCCTTCCAGGCAGCGGAGAGCGTCGGCATCAAATCCACTCTGGTGAGCCTGTCTCCCCTGCATCACTGGCAGCGCCCCTCCTTTTGTTAGGAAGGGGCTCCTGCTTGTTCAGGGACATCCCTGGGTGGGGTGGGGCCTGATAGTAAGGAGGCTACTGGGTGGGCACGGCTCCATGTGGCCCTGCGCCAGTGAGCCAGCCTCCTGTTGTGTGGGTGCAGATGGGGACTTCACCCCTGCCTGGGGGGCGTCTTAGGCCTTACATGAAGCGTCCCAAGGAAGTACCCCCAGTCGGCGGGTGGTCTTGACCGCAGTTCCTGCAACCTCGAGCCAGGTTCTTCCTTAGAGTCGCCTTCTTCCTTAACTGAATCCTTGGCTTCAAGTTTGTAAGTGTCAGTGTCAACGGCACATTCTAGAAGGTCTGTCTGCCTTTTTTCAAACTAGAGGGAGAGGGTAGGATGAGTGCTGAGTCGAGGAAGGTGGCTTCAGAGGCTGGACAGGCGGTCCCCACACTTCAAAGGGCCACAGGAAGCTGGTGCTCATGGTGCAAGAAATGAGTCCTAGGAAACCCGCAGGTTTCAGGGTCCCCTTTGGGCCTCTGCTCAGCACCTGCAGTAGCTCACGACAGACGTGATCCTGCCAGGGCTCTTGCCTCGTTACCAAGCCTCACTTTCTGGGAGAAAATACTGCACCCAAATGCCAAGCCAGTCCTTCCACGCCCAGAGACACTTGGGTCAAATAAACTGTACTGAGGGTTGTGGCACAGGGACACTCGCGGCGCGTCAGTGCACAGCTCGGGGACCTCCCAGAGGAAGAACCCCATGGGGCCAACTCACGGACCCCGGGATCTCCCTTGGGGCCCCCCAGTGCCACCTTCCCACCCCAAGGGTACCATCACCCTGACTTGTAACAGCTGGATAGCTTTGAAGAAGGATTTGCACTCATATTTACACTATATGAGCGTTCATGAATTCATAGAAATATTCTTTTTTAAGGTGGCGTCTGTTCAATTGCATAGAGAGAGAGAAGTTACAGTTATTGAAATATTTTCCATTATCTGGATATTTTACATCACATGTGAAGTTCTAATATATAAAAAGTGGGCAGTTTCCCCACCCTAAGTCCTTGACCTTAGTTGAGATTCTTAGATTGAATAAACATCTTTGCTTTTTCCATACCAACTCACCAACAGGTGGCCCGCTCTGTCCTGCTGGCTCTGGCAGCACGTTCTGTGTCCCTCACCTCTGGGACCACTCAGAGCCGTGCCCTTCAGACTGGCTCGCTCAGAAAGTCATAGATGTTACTCAGCAACAGTGGGTCCCTCTGGGAGGCCTCCTGGCCACATGTCAAAGTCCAGGGTTTCCCACCTTCCTTTCCCTCCATCAGTGAATGTCTCGCAGGTCACTGGACCTAGAGAACAGGATCTTCCAGGATTTCATGGTTAAGGGCATTCAAAGGTTGAGTTCTAGGAGCCCCTGCCCACACAGGTGCTCCCAGGATGATGCCTGGGTGAGAAGGGCTGTCAGAAATGAGCACAGGAGAGGTTTAAGAAGAAAGGCCAGCGATGGAGAGCATCCCCAGAGATGAAAGCCTTCCGGCCTTGGAGGACTGCAGCGGGGAGCAGGGCTGACCCTGGTGTGGGGCTCTGGGGCAGGGCTCGAGCAGGGTGGGTGGCTGGGGCACAGTGCTGACACCCAGGGCAGAGGCGCTTCCCAGGGGCACCTGGGGGAGGTGGAGCAGGCATCTTGGCCAGGCCTTTGATGTGTGTGATCAAGGTCCTTCAAGGCCCCCCCAACCCCAAGAGCCTGTATTGCTGTGGCCAGGAGCCTGTTGGGACAGGCCAGGAGGTGACCTAGAATTCTCACCAGGCCTCTTCTTTCTCTATCAGGACATTAATGAAATGGTGCGGACTGAACGGCCCGATTGGCAAAACGTGATGCTGTACGTGACGGCGATCTACAAGTACTTTGAAACCTGAGCACACCAGAACACCCTGCACAGTTATCAAGCGACACCAACGTCATTAGCTACGCGCCCTGTAAAGCTTTCAGTGACTCTGGGTTGCCCCACAGTGTGTGAGCCTTCAGCCTGGGGCCTCCAAGTTGGGAGAACTTGGGCCTGTGTGGCCCACGGCTCAGACCCGGCTCCTCCCACATGACCTGCCAGTCGGGTCAGCGTGGACTGCACACACATGACACTGATCGGCGGCCAGAGTTTTCCTTCTGAGGAGAATATTGAACTACATGAGTGCTGCGGGGTGTACAAAAAGGGCTCGTGGCCCAGCTAAACTCGGGGAAGGGGATTAATGATGCGGACAGCTCACACGGGGTGACCGACAGCTTTAGCACAGCACTTCCCAACTGCTTGCCGTGCAGGTTCCGTCACCCTGAGAGCCAAGGGACAGTGGGGCCTGTCAGGGGCTCCTGCTTCCTGGTGCCGGGCAGGTGGGCCTCGGCCCTCTACATCGGCCTCCAGGAGTTCCTTGGAGTGCGTCAGCAGTAGGACAGCCACCCCTTCCCTGTGACAGGGCTGTCCTAGCCAGTGCAGTTTAGGTGTGTGCGACACTCGCGCTCCCAGCTCAGGGTCTGCTCCTCTTGACGGTCAGGCGGCTGGGCCTCCATCGAGAGGAGACAGGCTGGGGCCTGCGCGATGCTCTGCCCGCGTCCTGCAGCCTGGAGGGGCTTGGAAGCCTAGCTCTGACTTTAGCTTTCCGGACAAAAGATTGGTCATAAGGAACTCTCTAGTTCAAAGAATATTGTTTTCTTATGAGCAATGTTGGAGGAAAATAGCTCTTGTTCTGTTAGTGCCAAACTTAAATTGTTTTAGTAAGCATAGAGACAAAACACAAAATCTGCACATGAGTGTGGGCGCGGCTTGGCGTGAAGTCGGAAGTAGCAGGAGAAAAAGCTGAACAACTTGAGGGAGCCCAGGCAGTGTGACGTGAAGGCACTTCTGGGTCGCTTGGGCGTTATCTTCCTGGGCAAGAATCGAAGAAAGTGCCTTAATTCTCCTCATGAGGGTAGCCACCATACAGAGGGTCTCCGAGGCCACTGCCTCCACGGCCACGGTAGGATGTCAGTGGGCTCGCGGCACTGCAGCCCAGGGATGGAGTGGTCCCCTGCCGTGCCGCCTGCTCCAGGTCGTGAATGACAGGCACCACAGCCCCTTCAGCACAGTTTGAACAGAAGCCTTACGCAAGGCGTTCTCTTGAGAAGACTCCCAGGCGGCGACTCGGCCCTTCTTGGGGACAGGGAACCCGGTCTCGTGTGTGCCTAACACGGTAGCTACACTACCAGTTTGAACAATGTCAAGACCTGTTGCTTCCTAATACAACGGTGTTTGCACCTGCAAAGTCACATGAGAAGAGCTGCCACCAGTGGAAGCAAGGTCACTGCCCAACCCAGGATGCAGGCAGGGGACTTGCTGAAGGCCTTGCAGCACGTGGGCTGAGGGTCTGCTTGATGTTCTTGACTAGGAGTTTGACATGTCTGTAGCCTAGAAAAGAATGAGGTTATTACGAAATGGGCCGCGTGTGCATGCGGCCTGCAGGTACCAGGTGGCTGATAAACGCCGTCCACCCTGCCCGGATGTCCTAGCCTGGCAGCTCCGGCTGCTGCCCGACTGGAGGTTCTTCGTGGACTGCCCATCTCGTGCTAAGGAAGGAGAGGCCCGGGGAGCAGAGCCCAGCTCCGGAGCACAGCAGAAGACCCTGGCGACGCCTCTGCCCGTCCTCCCTGACCCAGTCTGTCTTGTCTCTGCTGCTCTGTGCACAGTTGTGCTGTGCTGTCAGCTGAGGGACTGTTGGGGGGAGAATCAGTGGTTTTGAATGTCTCTCCGCTTGGTTTTCCTGAGTCCCGCTTGTGCTCTCGTTCGCCCTGGCGGGGGCCCAGTGTGTCAGATCTGCGGCCATGTGTGTGTTTATTTATTATGTTGCGGGGGAAGCTGTGTTGTCTTTTGAAGGAGAAGACTTTCCTGGGTCTGCAGGTCACACGTTCATCCCTTCCTATCCAAGTGAGCCAGCCCTGGCAGCTTGTGCTTTCGCGGGGTCACCAGTGTCTTTTGGAGGACGGTTTTGGAAGGCGGCCACTGATGATGGGCTGTGCCCACAGGGCTGGCATTGCCCAGCATTGTGTCGTGGAGTCGGTGGCTGGGCAGAGAGTGGCCACGGGGAGGGCCTGGCTCGGGCCCAGCCTGTCTAGGGACCCACCTTTGCCTCGCTGACAACAATCCATGCAGGGGTACCCGGCCAGGCTGCCCACATTTGCACGTGGGACCACAGATGAGAAGATTCCAGAAGCATGACTTTCTGCTTTTTCTAACAGAATTCTTATAACACTGCTGGCTTTATGGGATGGTCACAGACGGTCATAGCTACCCAAAAGTGATGCTCTCAGGTGCTGTAGTCCAGTGACACTTGACGTGGAGCCTCCAGGAAGCCATTTGCCTCTTCTCCCTTCAAGCACAAGCCTCACTGCAAAAGGGCCAGTTACGCTTCTGTTTCTCGACCACAGGCTTCTGCGGACTGATGATACTTTTCATTTTGTTCTATGAAATATTCTTGAATGTATTAAAATTGCTGAAACACATCAGGCTTGGCTTTTGTAGCTCGGCACTCCCCGCTGCCCCTCTGACATCCCGTAATGGGATCCTCGCCGCCTCCTCGGACTGGCGACACCTGGCCCAGCCTCCGTCCCCCTGGCTGCCCCTCCCTGTAGCTCACCGGCCAGGAACTGTGTAGGGGAAGGACCTGACTGGGGGTCAGAAGGGGTCCCGCCCTAGCCTGCAGCACAGAGCTCCGGCCTCGGCCAGCTGCCTGGGCCTGAGATGGGGGACAGCCCAAGGGAGCCCAGAGGTTCTGTGACAGGTGCCGAGACCCCAGAAGCACTGTGTGAGTTGCCCTGCAAGGATGGAAGCCCGGGCGTTCCCCAGCCGTAGCCCAGACACGTGCTGTTCTGGGGGAGGGGGCGCGCTTTGAGGTTTTTTGGTTTTTTTAGAAATGTATCTTCTTGGAGATAATTTTCAGAATATATAAAACTATAGAGAAAGAAAAAAAATCGATAATTATACCACTCAAAGGCAACCAACCAGTCAAGCCTTTTTTCCTGTGCATCTCGTGTGGAATGATTATGAATCCATGGAGCACAGCCCAGAACAACACTGCAGCTTGTCACGTTGCACGTGTCACATGCAGAAGGGTCCGTGGGGCTGCCTGCTACTTCATATTGGGTGACCCTGGGCACGCTCCCCAGCCCCAGACCCCATCCCCAGGGTCAGGGGTCCATCCAGTAACTGACTCGTTCCCGGGGTGGCCCGGAAGCCCACTGGCCTGAGGTGAGGTGTGTGTCCTGTGAGTGCTCGCAGGCCCCCTAAATAGTGCCGACAGCCAAGGCCATCGGCTGTGGCCTGGCTTCCAGGGCACAGCACCCGCACCCTTGGGTCTCCTGCCTGGGCATGGGCAGGGCTGTGCCAGGACCAGGCATGGCTCTCACTCCCCATTCAGCAGCAGTGGGGCCTGGTCTGTCACTGGACACAGCTCGTATCCTCCGCTGTAGGATCTGGAGTTGCTCTGCTGTGGGCAGCGCAAGGCCGCTATAACAGGCACATGGGGCCCTGTGCTTAGTGGACACTGATCACAGTGACGGGGGGTGACTCCACCTGGGACTCTGGAGCCACAGGAGCAGTGGGGGCGACACTAGCCCTCTCTACCTCTGCCTCTCAGGTGTGGGGGTGCCCTCCCCAAAGCAATCTCTCCTGCCGGTCATGGCAGCCCCACTTCCTAACCTGCTCAGCGCCTGTGGGGCCCACGAGGCTCTTCTGCCCCGCTGGGCCTTCGGCGACTGGGGACACCTGGCCAGCCCAAGGGCGCTGCTTCTCTCAACTTGGCACTTGCTCTGCCTGTCCCAGGGCAGCACCTCTGAGAAGGGAATCACTTCCACCTTGACTTAGGGAAGGTTCTAGAACCTCTTTGGGGGGTGGCTTTGATGGGTGGAAGCAAGAAAACAGAGTTTCCTAGGAGAGAGGAGAGATCCAGAATGGATGCCACACCCCTCCATCCACAGCCTTCTGGGACTGGGGTCCTGGGCCCAGGTGGCTGTGTCCTGGTGGCACAGTGGCCAGCTCTCTGGCCCCTGCCTCACAGGGCTGCACTTCCTGCAGCCTTAGGTTGGCCTGGGTTCTGTTTGAGGTTGTCTCTTACGTGGAGGACAGGGCAGACATATGGGGTCTAGGGCTTGCAGGCACCGTGGTCTGTGCCAGGTGGGTGAGGGAGTGGATTCTAGTCAGGGCCCCGAGTTGCTGAGAAAGTGCTGGCCGGAGCTCTGACCCTGGCAGGTCAGGACTCTGCTGGGCCACAGCTGGTCATCTGTGCAGGAAGCAGGCTGGGGCCAGGAGGACAAGGCTCCAGGCCCCCTGGGCCCAGCTGGCCCCCCTCGGGCTGTGAGCATGCGGGGGAGCAAGCTGTGTGGGGAAGGGCCAGGAGCTGGGGGCTTGGGGGGTCGGGTGGAGAGTGAGCAGGCACAGCCTGAGCAAGGGAAGGCCCAGCCGCCCCTGGAGGACGTCTCCATTACCGAGTGTGTGTGATTTCGGGTTCCGAGAGGGGGCCTGCAGGCCTAGGAAGAGGCAGAGCCAGAGGGCCCGGGAAGAGCACAGGACGGCACGTCACCAGCACCTGCCAGCAGGTTGTGGGCGGGCAGTCGAGACACCCAGGGCCCCCTCAGGTCTGCCAGCACTTGTGATGGGCTGGGGCTGTTCCACTTTTGCAAAATGGTGACACCAAGAAGGGCCCCTCCTGGAGCTGGTTACCAGGCGTTCTGCTCTCTGTCAGGTCGGGTAGAGGGGTGCCTGGGGGAGGGGGGCATGAGGCTGGGGGCACAGGGACAGTGGGGAGGGGGTGGCCAGTTTGATATTCTGGCAGATGCTACATGCTGGTGGCTGGGCATCTGGCCATTCTTAGGGTGATGAGTGACAGGCCCTGGCATGCAAAGGGCTGTCTCTGCCCACTGTGGAGCCCAGGACAAGTCCCCACCCTGTCTAGGCGTCAGTTTCCACATCTACCCGATATGCCCAGATCAGCTCAGAGGCACGGGGTTCCTAGGAGGGTTGCTGTTTGACACCCAGGAGCTGGCGTGGGCTGAAGCATCTTCTGGGGACTGGGCTGGCAGAGGGGTGGGGTCTGCTCCTGCAGCTGCCGTGGCTGTGGGCGGCTCGGGGGACTTCCTCTGGCGTGATTCTGCTGCTCAGGGCCTGCCTTATTCTGAGCATAAACTGGAGCCCTGTGAGGGCCCCCCCACTTCCTCAGTTCAGAGCCCCAAAGTGTACGGTGCCCCTCCCCTTTGGAGGAGAAGCCGGCGAGTACCTCGGGGTGCCCTGCTTGGTTCCACGTGCTTTGTCCTAGGTCTGACATTTCTTTCTCCCTGATGTGGCCCAGCTGGCCCCAGAGCAAACAGTCAGGGGCCAGAGGCCACCCAGGTGCATCCTGGACAGGAACAAAGCCGGCGGGGCGGGGCGGGGTGGGGAGTCTGAGAGCAGAGTCTGGAGCAGGAGCGAGCCCAGCTGGCCTCGCTGCCTGGCCTGAGGAGCCTGGGCCTGGACGGAAGGAAGGGTGGGTGCCATAGCCTTCAAAGCCTGCCTGGGGCTGCAGGGAAACCGAGGCCCAGAGGTAGAAGGGGGGGGTGCCAGGGCCGTCCCTGTGCCTGCTGAGGAGCAGTGGGCCTGTGCCCAGCCTTGGGCCTGCAGGGCTCCCAGGTGCAGGGACCTGGACAGGGGCCTCCCCCGCCCGTGGCCTGACGCTTGAGGAGTGAGGTGGGGTGCAGGGGGAGCACAGGCCCCTCATGTGGGGCGCAGCAGCAGAGGGTCCCCCAGGGGGGCCTGGAGGAGCAGTGTGGGTCACCCGTGAGCACGTCCGCTCCGTGGCAGAGGCAGAGTTTGTGAACAGCTCTCCCCTGTGCCTGCTTCCTGTCATTGCTGAACTAGAGGGTCCCCAGCGTGTACTGTCTCTGGGCAATGGCTTCCCTGGAGACCTGGACAAAGGAACAGGATGACACGGGACCAATGCAGCAGCTCTCACAGGCAGGAGGGGAGGACTCGGGACCTGGCACTGCCTCGAGGGCGGGTGGGTTCCAGGGCCCTGCCTGACCACCGCTGGCTTGAGGACACAGCTACCCCAGGCCTGGGGCCCCCACACTGAGCCCCAGGGGTGAACTCTGAGGGCGCTGGCACTCTGGCCCTGAGGACCAGCTGCAGAAATGAAGCCTTCAGTCCCAGCTGTGGGGCCCAGCCTATGTGGGGACAGGTGTGTGCCAGCCAGGCCACATGAGGGGAGGTCTGAGTGGGAAGGGTGCTGGGCCCCAGAATGGAATTGGCAGGGGAGAGAATTAGGGGGGGCTAGGGGTTAGGGGACAATAGTGACCCCCGGGATTGGCTGAGTGTTGATCTCTGCCCCATGAACCCCATAATCACTTCGGGCCCCAGGTGACTCTCAAGACAAGCTGTTCCTTGCATGTTTGTTGGGTGAGGACTTGAATGAATATGGGCCCAACAGGTGTGGGCAGGAGCGTTTGTCCCTGCTGTAGGAGGAGTTTGCTCCGAGATGGCCCAGAAGCACGGGTGGGAAGCCAAGGGCCTGGGGGGAGGGTTCCCTGGCCAGGCAGCGCCCCCACCCCATACCTCTTGTCTGATTCAGGAGGTGGCAGGGCAGAAACAAGATGGTACCATTTTACAGGTAGGCAATGGGTCCCTCAAAGCCTGCAGGAAGCCACAGCACCAGGGTGACCTCAGCCGGCAGTCCCGGGGGCAATGTCCCCACCTGGCCAGGGAGCTCCTTCACTAAGAGAGCAGGGGCCGTGGGAGGATGAGGCGGGCTCCTTTGGTCCCCCATCCCCCCTCAATGGAGGTGAGTAAGGGGGAGGACAGCAAGCCAGCTGAGGCGCAACAAAGGCCTGGCCTGGGGATGGGGGGTTAAGGGGGAGACAGGGCCAGATTGAAGATGGGAAAGGCATCCGGGGACAGAGGGATGGTCCCAATTTGAATAGTCTCATGCATACCTTTCTCCATGATGTTGCAGGTTTTTCTTGAGTTGGGGTCCTAACCCCTCCCAGCTGGCCCTCCTCTGCCTCCTTTGGCCTCGGGGGCCCCACTGGACATTAGGAGGAAGGGGCTGGGGAGCTGAGCTGGCCAAATGGGGATGGGCTCCCAGGCTTTGGCTCAGGAAGGAGCCCGGGAGGCTGCCAGGCGACCGAGGCTGAGTCCGGGCAGGTGGTGGGCTCTTGCTCTCAGCAGGACGGCCATCCGTGCTGGCCAAGCGCCTGTGCTCCCCTTGGCCCTGCCCTCACCTCCTGCCCACCCGGCATGCAGAGCTGCTGTGGGAGACATGCTCCCACCCTGGCTTCAGCCCTCAGGGCCAGCCTGGCCCTGGGCGAGCCCCTCTGCCTTGGGCCTCTCACCGCGACCCCGCCGGCCCTGGGAAGTTCAAGCATGCGGCGGTTCCCGCAAGACCTTGGCCACCATGGCTGGCTGACGCGCTCATCCTGCTGTGTGTGGAATTGCCGTTACTCCTAGTCCGTCCAGATTCAATTGTATGGCTGGGCTGGGGCCGGATGTTAGGTTGTTCCCAATTTGAAGTCTCCAGAACATGGGCCTGGGGAGGCAGGAGCCGGACAGGCTCCCAGCCCAAGGGGCTGAGACTCCAGGTTAGTCTGTGGTACAGAAGGCGACTCCCCCTCCCTATGCTCAGAGAAGTAGGGGAGGGGGACAGGGCCTGATGGCACTAGAGGTGGTAAGAATAAGAGGGGCCTTGGCCCAGAGTCAGGGCGGGGAAGGCAGAGGGGTCACTGGAAATTGGGCCCACTTCTTAGAGGTGCCGGTTGAGCTGAGGTTCCACGTCTCCCTCCACCAGCCTGGGGCAAGACTCAGGAAGGGAGGGCAAGGCTGGGGACAGGCAGCGGAGTCCCTGAGGGCTTTGAATGCCATGGTAAGGAGGCTGGACTTCATCCTTCAAGAACTGGGGAGCCATGGAGAGATTAGAGGAGGAACGGGCACTGGGGACTTCCTACGTCACAACTGGACATTGGGGAGGAGATGGCACAGGGGTACGGACCCAGCCCAGCTGCGGTGATGAGGGACAGCAGAGCTTCAGAGGACAGAGCAGCAGGGGCAGCCCTGGGGGCTTCTTGGAGGGGAGAGAGCGCGGGCCCGTGGCCGGAAGGCTTCACCAGGCGGGACGGGCGCTCCTCGAAGGGAGGGGGGTGTGGCGCTGGCGGAGGTGGCTCGACTGAGCGAGCCTCGCGGAGAGCACGCTGGGGGGCCGCGGGCGGGGAAGGCGGCGCGGCCCGGGCCTGTCGCGGCCTCGCCCCGTCGTGGGTATCGGCAGGCTCGCAGGCCAGCTGCTCGCGTCCCCGCCGGCCTCCCTGGCGACCTCGGGGCCTCGGTTTCCCCGCGCGGCGGGGCGGGGCGGGGACAGCGCGGGTCTCGAAGCCGCCTGCAGGGGGCGCCCGTGAGCGGAGCGGCCGGAGCGGAGCGCGAGCGGCCGCCGAGACAGCGGGAGCCGGCGCGCGAGCGGCAGGTCAGCCGGGGTCCCGCTCGCGGGTCCCGAGGGTCCCGGGCGGGCGGCCGGGCGCCGGGGGGCCGTCGGAGGCTGCGGGCCGGGCGGGAGGGGCGGCTCGGTCCCCTCCCTTCGGGGCGCCCCGCCGCTGAGATCGTCTTCCCGCCTCCCGGGAGGAGTTCACGGGCCGGGGTCCGAGCCCTGCGGGCGGCGGGGCTGCCAGGGCGGGCCCGGGCGCGGGCGCACGTCCTAAGCCGGTCGGGGGCCGCGTGCGGACGCTCTGGCCGCCCCGGGCCCGGCTGGAAGGCGCGCGGGGCTTGCGGGAGGGGAAGGGGCGCGGGAGCGGCGGCCCAGCGGCGGGGCGCGGAGCCGGCGCCCGGACCCGCAGGTAACGGGCGGGCACCGTCGGTCGGTGCGTCTGGGCGCACGGCTGGCCCCGGGGTACTCGGCGACCTTCCGGGCGCGCCCGGCGGGGCTGGGCTGGGGGCGCAGAGGCGCAGCCCGGCGGGTGGGAGCCGGGGACGGGGCCCCACAGGTGGAGCCGCCGCGGAACCGGCATTCCGGGGGCGCGCGGACCGCGGCAGCCCCAGCGCCGGGCGCGGCCAGAAAGGGGAGTCTGCCCGCCGGCGCGTGCTGCGGACGGTGGTGGCGGGAGCCGGACCAAGCACCGCAGGAGGGGCCCGAGGCCGGGCGGGTGGGTGCGCGATTCGGACCGGCCCTGGCCGCCTGCCGGGCTCCCCGAGACTGAGGTAGGAATGGCGGGAATGGTGGCGGCCCTCGAGGGATTTGGCGCAGGACGGCCCAGAGGGATGAAGGAGGGGGCCACCGGCCAGAGGAGCAGAGAGCTCTGCGTTCCGGGCACTGCCATCCCGCTTTAGACTTTAATGCCCCCGACTGTACAATGGGAGGAGGGGGTGGCCGAGGGCTCTGCGGCGGGAGAAGCGAGAAGCGGGAGGGTGGGTGTCCCTCCCGGCCTTCCCCAGGACGGGCTTGCGGCTGGCATCTAGGGACCATTAGGCCGCCCCCTTTAGCCGGTTCTCCCTCCCCATCGCTGGCAGCACCCAGGCCCGTTTCCACCCACAGGCCTGTGCGCCCCTCTGGTTTGGAGCTCAGCCCGCCCTCCCCTGGGCCTCTGCTGTCCAGCTCCGATGGGTTCCCAGCCTCTGCACCCTCCCGGAGACTCACCATGTCACTTCCATGTCCAGCGGGGCTGCCCCTGGATGTCCTGGCCCTGGGGCCCTTGAGGGAGAGCTCTTGGAGCGCAGTGGGCCAGGGAGGACCTTGTGGGCTCAGGGGCTGCTGAGGCTCGTTCCTCCTGCTGTGGCTGGTTCTGGAGGCCTTGGGTGGGCTGGAGAGCCCCTGCCCTGTGCACCAGACTCCCATCTCGGGGTCTCAGCAGGTCCATGGCAGGAGCTCCTCACTGCGGCTTGTCCGCTGGCAGTGGTGTCAACACCTCCTTGCTCTGCCCTTGCCCTGTGGGGTCTTCCTGGCTCTCCCAGGTCCTCGTGTCCCTTGGGTCACTGCCCCTCCATCCCCATCCCCTCAGTGCAGATCAGTTTCTGGGCTAAGCCAACTTCCCTGTTCACAGCCTCAGGGAGGCTGAGGGTGGCCAGACATGGCTGGCAAGGGCCAGGCTTTGGGCCAGGCTGGTTCTGGCTGGCCTTTCGGGGCTTGCATGTTGCCTCCCTCATGTTGGGCTGTGAAGTTCAGGTCCCGACCACACCCTGATCCTGCCCCCTGGGAGCCCACAGCCTAAGAGGGCAATGGTTGGCTTCAAGGGCAACCTAATGGACTAGATATTTCAATGCCCAAACCTGGGTTCTGGTCTTGACTCACTCCCTAGTCGGCCTTGGGCGAGTCACTGCCCCGGCGAATCTGCCTTCTCATCTGTGAAACCAGCATGATGAGAAAAGCAATGCTTCACATCCGGGGTTGTGGTGGAGAGTAAATGAAAGGCAGGCCTTGGTTGGGGGGCTGCGGGGGAGGCAGACCAGAGGACAAGTCAGGGTCAGTGCTTGAGCTGGGGAACCTTGGAGGGAGGCTGTTAGATTTGTGGGGTCGGAGGACACCACAAGGGATCACTGTCGCAGAGGGACACGTGGACTAGAGTCGGGCTGGGAGCACGCACTTGGCTTCAGGGCATCACACCCTGCAAAAGTCAGGGCCTCTGGGTGCCCCTGGGCGGTGCCTGCGGCGTCGGGCCACAGCCCCTGCTGGCTCTCAGCGCTGACCTGAGATCCCGCAGTAGCTCCTGCTACCGTGTCACCTGCCTCATTTCCAAGCCACCTTACCCTGGAGGAGCTGCACCTGCCATCGCACCATCTTGTGGGGTCTGTCTTGTCTGCCACAACTCAGATGGGCCCTGGAAGATGTGCACACGGGAGAACCGAGGGAAGGATGACCAGACGGATGGCAAAGGCGTGCAGGCTGGGCTGAGAAGGGCTTTTGGGGTGTGTGTCAAGGGATGCTGAGAAGACTGCCAGACTCAGGTGCTGAGTTGACAAAAGGGACGGCGAGTCCCAGCCCCCAGGGAAGGGGTCTGGGCCCAGGAAAGCATTGGCAGCCACGGAAGGGAGGGTTGCCCGGTGTTCTGGAGGTTGGAGGGAGCAGTGGGGTTGCGGTGCCTGAGGGTGGGACCCTGAAGGTCTGCACGGGGCCAGATGGAGGAGGGGAATTGGGGAATGGGCAGGAGCTCAGAGCTGGGATGCAGAGAGACGCCCCAGGAGACTGCTCGGCTGAACAGAGCCTGGGGGCTCTGGGTGGTGGCAAGGGGCAGCTTAGTGGCAGAGGGGCCCTGCGCTGTGGAAGCCATGGGATCCTGCCAGGGCCAGAAGGGTCTGGATGGAGGGGAAGAGCAGCTGCCCCTCGCTCCAGCCCAGCGAGGGGGATGCCCAGGGAAGGCAAGATGCTCCAGCTTTCCAGGGCCCCCTCAGACCTTCTCTGACGTGCCTCTGAGCCTTGCACAGGCTGTTGTCTTTGCCTGGCATCTCTTCCCATCTCTCCCCTCACCTCCTCATCCTCCAAGTCCGGCCCAATGGCCCCTTCTCTGAGAAGCCTTCCAGATTCCTCTGGGCCCACACCCCCTTGTGCAGGACAGGCCTGTTTTAGAAGTTGCTGGGCAGGGGCTGGCGCACTCTCTCTGTGGCTCCCACTTCTGCTGCTGCTGCTGCTCCCACCAGGCCAGCTGTCACCTAGAGGAAAGGCTGTCTCAGTGCGCCATGGAGAGGCGGGCAGCGCCACTCTGGTGCCTCCCCTGGTGGCTGGGCTGTGGTCCCTGCCCAGAGGCCCCCAGGGCTGGTGTCTGTCTGCCCATCCATCGTACAGGCATTCACCTCCGGCCCCTCAGTGGCCTCTGCAAATCATGAGCCGTGCGCAAGGGGCCACTGAGGGGCCGAGGAGCAGTGGCATGGCCGTGTGGCCCCTGGCCCAGCCCATAGGCTGTGCCCGAGTCAGTCTGGTCACCCTCCTGCCCCGTCTCTTCAGCCTTCAGGGATGCATCATCACACCTTCATCCCAGAGACCGCAGAAGCAGGCCCACCTCCTTCCTGTCCTCAGTATAGTCACCCTCTGGGGCGCCCCTGGGGCCATGGACCTGGCACTGCCCCTTCAACAGGCCAGCCTTCTGCCAGGGTCTCAGCCCAGCCCCGCTAAGGTCTGTGTTCTCAGGGCCATCTAGAAGCTCCCGCATTCCCGTCTTCAGGCACCACAGTGCCTGTCATCCCCTTATTGGAGGGCTCTCTTGAGGGAGGCGCGGGTGCCCAGCACGCATCTCACCACTGCCAGCAGTGCACTTGCGGAACCGCGGTGTGGACGGGAAGCCTCTTGCTCCGGGTCTCAGGGACAGTGGGATGGAGCAGGAGTGGGACCCCGTCTGGGCTCCTTCCACCACAGAGTGGGCAGCCAGCACCTTTGTGTGAGGAGTGGCCCCTTGGAGGGGGTGTCGGCTGTGGTGGCCAGTGAGGGGGTGAGTGGCCACCTCAGGCTGGGGGGGTTGGCCTGCAGCCTCTCTGGCATCTGGCCCGGACACGTGGGGATGGGAGGGGGATTCTGGGCCCTGTGGGAGAAGGGAACGGAGGCAGGCCCTGGGAGCCTGGGGGTCTGGTGATGTGGCGGCCCCTCCGGGGCCAGGCTCAGTGTAGGAGCTGGCTCTCTGCGCCGCCCTGCCCACATCCTGCCCCAAGGAGCTGAGAGCGGCAGCTGCACACCTGAGGGGGCAGTGGGGGAGGGGACACCACTGGGTACGGAGGGCCCAACCTGCAGCAAGTTCCTGAAGTGGGAGCCGCTGGCACCCTGCAGGGAGGGAGGGAAGAGGCGCCAGTGCTCGGTGGTGGCTCGCTGCGGGGCAGCACTAGCAGACACCTGCCCTGCTCCGAGGGATGGGTTTGGAGAGGGGCTTGGTGGGACCCGGGGTCAGGGAGGCTCGTGCCCAGGCCTGGGCCCCTCCACAAGCCGGTCGTGCAGAGCCGGTGGAGGGCTTGTGGTGGGCGCAGGAGCCGAGCTGCCTGGCCAGCTGTTTCATCTTTGCTTGTTGCCCTCTCCTCTCTGACTGAGCTCCCACGAGCCTGATGTCTCCATCTCCCCTCCGTGGCTCTCAACCATCTCCTCAGAGACTTGTCTCTGTGAGGTTTCTGTGAGAATTCCTCCTGCTGTCTTCAGGTCCCCGACTGTCGCTTCGACTGTGTGCACACCTCAAGCGCACCACATCGACTGTGTTCTCTCTCTCAACCCCTCTCTTTTCCATTTCCAGGATTCTATATTATTTCTTGTCCATATTTGCCTGTTCTTATTTTGTTTCTGCCAGCTGATCCCTAAGTTCTCATTCTTGTTTATGGATGCAGTTCCTTTCTTTATCTCTTTCAAGATCCTAAATGTCTTTGAAAATCATCTTTAGATTATTACCTTCACCTGTTCTGGAGTGAGTTAATCTCCATATTTTGGATGCGATTGCTTACAGAGCTCCCCGTGGTCCAGCAGTTGGGATGCTGCCTGGCACAGAGTAGGTGTTCGGGAAACAAGTGCTACGAGAACGTAGTGGAGGATTCTCAGGCCAGCGTTCTGGAAGCCCCGGCTGCGGCAGGTCTAAGTCCCTACACGGGCTCGGAGCCTGGCCCTCGGCCACACCCAGGAGCAGGTGTGCCGGGTCCTGTCTGGGAGCTGGCGGGCCCCTCTGTCCAGCAGGCTCCGGGCGGTACGGCCGCCATCTGGGCGTGTGCATAGAAAGCCTCGCTAGTCTGACGTACAAGGAGCCAGAGGTGGGCCAGGAAATACACGGGTTTTGATTAAGTAGAGTTTTAATTAAAGTGGTCTGGCTGGTGCAGGTGAGGAGGAAGGCAAGAAGAAGTGGCAGTTTTGGGTCTGAGTGCGGGAAATCCTATGGGGTTGTCCTTTCAAGACTCACCATGCTTGTTCCCCAGCTGTGTCCCTAGTTTGTATGGGCCAGCTTCTGCCCTCTGCCCTGTCCCCAACAAGGGACAATCACAGGGAAGTATTACATTATTAATATTTAATTTCCCTCCCTGGCTAGCAACAGATGACTAAAGGATTAATTAGATAGACACAGCCGACGGAGAGGGATAGGAAATTGCCAGATCCCAGCCCCGCCCCTGGCCCCCTCCCCCTGGGCCTCTACCTTCCTGTGGCTCTTGGAGGCCTCTGAAGGGAGAGAAGCGGAGAGGGGCTGGGAGGCCCCAGGAAATCTTCCTGTGGCTGTGGTTGCATGGGCATCTCCCCCTGCTCTGGTCCGCCCTTGATGCTCACGGTAAGGCTGACAGAGGTCATTAACCTCTTTGGGCCTTGGCTTCCTCAGCTGTAAAATGGGGTTCTTGGGGCTACAGCTGACCCCCGGCGCCCCAGCGCCCTCATTTCTCGAGCTCCCAAGCAGGCCGCACAGCTATTTGAGGGCCTGGAGTAGGGTGCTGGCATCCGGGCAGAGAGCTCCTGGAGAGCGAAGTGTCTGGTGGCTCCGTGGTGGCTGGAGCCCAGTGGCACGGGCTCTTGTGAGCTGACTGTGTGCTTTGACTCCCAGTTCCTGTCAGTGACACATTAGTAGCTTGAAATCAGCCATAACGGGAGCTTTTACACTCCGGCAAAGGCCATGAGTCGTGGCGCCCCACCCCTGGGCCGATTTGCTGGCCTGCGGCTGGGAAGCCCCCAACCTTCTGGCAGAGGAGCCGGGTGGGAGGCAGCGCCCTGTCGTCCCTGCCGGGCCGGCCCCAAGGTGCCGCCCACTCCACTGCCTGCTCTGCTCCAGGCTGGGAGAGTCTGGTTTGCCAGGTGCCCAGGTTGCCTGTGGGGCCAGGGAGCCTCGCCCCGGGGCACGCTGGCGACTGGGGGAGCCTGCAGGAGCACTGCTGGAAGGGCAGCGGGGAGCCGACAGGTAGGGAGGCAGCTTTTAGGCGCTGAGCTCCTTGCAGGGCCGACCTGGGCAGGGGCTCCACTGCATCCAGCGACACGGGGAGGGCCCAGGCCTGGTGGACAGCAAAGGCGACTTCGGTTTAGTCAGGAGGGGCGCTGGTACCGGGTGACAGGGGAGCCCACAGCACAGAAGGAGGCGGGGGGACCCTGCGGACCGGGGTGCACAGGCAGGCGCTGGGGATGCCGGGAGAGCCGCACTGAACGCAGGGCTGGGTTAGGCCCTCGAAGGCCCTTCCACGCTGGCATCCGGCTCTCGTGGACTCAGCCCGCTTCCCAGGCGGGTGCTGGAGTGTGACCCATCAGCAGGGCTCTGGGCAGCGGGTCAGGAGGATCTTTGGTGGTTCCACATGTCCACTCCCGGGCAGGGCCCTCTGACCCCAGACGATGCTCTGGGGTGGAGTCAGGCTTCTCGCCTGGGCTGGTCAGCCTGGCAGAGGCTGCGGTGCTTCTTGGTGCAGATTCCCCTGTTGAGGCCGTCGCCGGGGCATGAAGGACAGCAGGCATGAGGAGGAAGGTGGGCTGCTCTCTGGTGGTGGGAGGCAGGGCGGGTCCCTGGGGCTCGCTGGGCCTGGCCAGGCCTGACTGGACAGTGGTCTGCTGCTGCTGCTGGGCCTAGGAGGCCCCCAGGGTGGAGGCAGGCCTGGGCCTGTCATTTCCCTTCTGTAGAATGGGGACAGGACCCTGGACACACAGCCTCTGCAGTTGGGGGGCCCCTGGTGAGCTGTGCTCTGGGCTGCAGGCTGGGAGCACAGAGGGACACTCTGTGTGGCCAGGGATGGCACTCGGAGACTTGGTCTGGCCTGCCTCTGCCAGTGACATGCTTTGTGAGCAGCTGGCAGGTGCCCCATGTGTGACAGGGGCTGGGTGGGACCTGTTCACGGCTCTTGGTGCTGGGCCCCTGCCGGAACTGGCAGAAGCCCGCCGCCCCTGCCACTGGCCGCGGAAACCCCTTTGCTTCTCAGGGGCTTGGCCTCCTCTTCTCTCTCCCCCTGCTCCCTGGTGTTGGCGCTAGACTCTGAGCCTCCTGGTGGGCACAGAACACGCCCCTTGGGTGTGGCTGCAGCCCACGCCCGCCTAGCTCCAGCCACTGAGGCACATTGGAGTTAGAAGGAAACTTGGGGTTCACTTTGCAGCCCTCCATCACCGTCTGGACAGGGTGAGGGAACCCAACCCTTTGAACACGGCCAGGGACCCCGAGCAACCTCCTCCCAGCGATGCCAGTCCCGCTGGATCTCTCGTGTCCTGGAGGAGAGAGGGGGGACGCAGGCCCTGAGCCCACATGCGGTGGCTGAAAGGCAGTGTGGGGCCTCTGGTCCCTGGGCGGGCGGCAGCCGCTGCCACGCACGCCTGGGGCCCCACGAGCACCTGGGCCTGGAGGGGGGTGGACTTGGCGTGGGGCCAGCCTGGGCAGCGCACGTGAGCATGACAAGGTAGGGGCCGAGGTGATGGGGAAAGGCCCTGGCTGGCAGGGGGCATGGAGACCATTTCACAAGCTCAAGGGGGAACACTGGGGGTTTGGGGGAGACCAAGACCTCTGCTCCTGCTTCTGCTTCTGCAGGGGTCAATAATTCCTTACATTTCTATGGCATTTTGACTCTGGGGAAGCCCTTTCAAATCTGTTTATTTCCTTCTTGTAGAATCATGGGTGAGAGCTGAAATGACCCCCAGAGGCTCTCTGGGTTCCAGCCTCCTCACTGTATCAATGGGGAAACTGAGGCCCAGTGCCTGCAGTCCCTCAGCAAGTCCTGGCGGAGCCCCCTGCTTTATGCCCAGCAGCAACTGAATTCAGTCTGTCCCGGCATCAGGCAGGCAGAAGAGCAGGCTGGGGAGCTGTGGGAGGAGGAGGGGAGGGGGGCCGCCCCGCCCAGAAGCACAGTCAGCTGGCGGGGCTGCCAGGGGCCGGGCTCCCTTTGTGCCTGCTCCGCCACCCAGTGCAGCCCCACCAGAAAGGGCAAGGGGCTTACCTGCCAGCACTGGGCGACAGGACCAGGCAGCCCCCAGGTTCTTCCAGATCGGAGCTCTGGGGGTCTTGGCCTGTGCCTTAACTGGGCAGCGTAGGTAGGTGCTGGTAGTTCTCGAGGAGAGCTCTCGGGGATGCAGCAGACTGAGGCTGAGAGAGGGTAGGTGGGCCTGGGCGAGCTTGAGAGGTGAGCAGGCCTTTCTAGGAGGGTCGTGGGGGCGGCCGTGAGCTCAGGGACCCAGGAGACTGGCAGGGCTGTCACAGAAGGCTTGAGAAGCTGAGCATGGGGGACTGACGAGAGTGACTGAACTTTGGAAGCTCCCCAGAAAAAAAACAGAGACTGGGCCTGGTCCCTGGTCCTCTGAGTCCAGGGCGGGGAGGCGGTCCGGCGGGTTGTCCTCAGGCTGGCGCCTGGCCTGTGGGGAGGGCGAAGGGAGCTGGCGGAGGGCTGGGAGCCTCCGCTGGGCCCCTCTGCCAGTGGTCCAGCTCCTCACGAGGCTTCTCCCTTGGCAGGTGCCCCGGGTGCTGACGCTGAGCTGAGCCAAGATGCCGCGGGAGCTGCTAGAGAGGGCCTGGTTTCTGGAGACTCGGAGTTGGCTGTGAAAAAACCCTTGGGGAGCCCCCCACCCCCTGGCACGGACGCTCTTGGCTCCTGTGAGAAGGGGGCTCCGGGGCCTGGGCAGGGCCGGCTGCGCTGCAGCTATGGACCGTGAGCTGGCCTGGCCCGCGTCCTTGCTGACCCTGCCCGTCTGCAGCCATGCCCACCGTGGACTCCTTGGTGTACATCATGGTGGAGCTGGCCATCGCTCTGCTGGCCATCCTGGGCAACATGCTGGTGTGCTGGGCCGTGTGGCTGAACAGCAACCTGCAGAACGTCACCAACTACTTTGTGGTGTCACTGGCAGCGGCCGACATCGCTGTGGGGGTCCTTGCCATCCCCTTCGCCATCACCATCAGCACAGGGTTCTGTGCCGCCTGCCACGGCTGCCTCTTCATCGCCTGCTTCGTGCTGGTCCTCACGCAGAGCTCCATCTTCAGCCTCCTGGCCATCGCCATTGACCGCTACATCGCCATCCGCATCCCACTCCGGTGAGCCGGTGGGCAGGGCGGGGCTGCCCCACATCCTCTCCCCCGGCACGCCTCGTGCTGCGCTTACATCTCTGAAACGGCTGCTGTGCCACGGTCTGATCTGTGCCCGGGGTCAGGGTAAACCCGGGGTCAGGGTGAGCCTGGGGCCAGGGTGGTGTCTGTGGTGGGTCTGTGGTGTCAGCATGTGCAGCTGAGGACAGGGCCACCGGGCTCAGTCTGGGGCTGCCCAGGGCTTGGCACGTGGCCAGCAAGCATGCCAATCTAGCTGATCCCCATGGGCACAGGGTACTGTGGCCCTCCCGGGCCCCACCCCCCGGGAGACTGAGCCTGCTGTGCTTTGGCTGTTGACAGATATGTGTGGCCTGGGCCTGGGCAGTTGCATCTGGGCTGTTCTTTACACAGCACGATGCTGGGGTGGGGCAGAGCATCACGGGAAACCACAGGACCTCAGAGCGAGAAGCCCGCCTGCCGCCTTCCTCCAGCTCCTCCGGGCTGGCCTCACAGTTTGCACATTAGGAAAATGACCCAGAGAGGGGAAGTGACTTGGCCAAATGCCACAGTGAGTCACTTGGACTTACATGCAAATTCTGTGCTCCTAAGGTCACCAAGGCCTCATAGTCTTGGAGACAGCCTGTGCACTCCGGGATGGCTGGTGGAGGGGGTTTTCACGGTGAATCCTTTGTGAAGTGACTTCATGAAGCCGTGTATTGTGTAAATGAGAACTTTCCCTGAGGCTGAGTTTACTTAGCTTGCCCTCCACCCACCCTAGGAGGTGCCTTTGTCTGCTGGGGGCCCTGGGGGCCTCCTTTCCCCACCGTCTCAGAGCTGGGTCCCACATCCTGGGCGGCTGCAGGCCCTGAGGGGAGTCTCAGAGGACTGGGCAGCCGCATCCCATGGCGAGTCTCCCAGACAGGTGGGGTGCCTACCTGCAGAGCAGGCCCCAGCGCCGCACGCAGGCTGAGGCGCCCCAGCAGGGGAGGAGCAGGCTCCATGAGCCGATGGAAACTGAGTGTCAGACCCGAGGGGGCCCTTCAAGGTCATTTCCTCTCATCTTCCGGATGGAAAAATGAGGCTCAGAGAAGGGAGCCAGCCTTCAGGGCTACACGACGAGTGGGCCTGGGCCTGGGAAGAAACGTGGCCTGCCACCCACTGTGACTTTGCAGAGCTGGGTTGCAGGGTGGCCCCTGTCTCCCAGACCTGTTCCTAGGCTCTAGGGGGAGGTGGGCACCCTCATCATTCTGCTCAAATGGAGGAGAGGAGCCCTACAGGAGGCTCTGCATCTTCGGAGGGCCTAGGACTCTTGTCAAAAGAGAAGGGGACCCTGGCTGGCCCTAACAGAGGATCAGCTGAAGTGGGCAGAGCAGAGTCTAGAGTCCAGGCTCGCTGAGGACCAGCTCAGCACACAGAAGCCTGTCTGTGGGCTCCCCAGTGGGCTGGAGAGCAAAGGATTGGCATCCACCTCCGGGGCCCAGCTGAGCATGGGCTGAGCCAGGCTGGCCCTGGCGGGATCACACAGAGGGAGACAGAGGCCTTGCTTTCACTTTCTTCCATGATTCAAAGGGCGACAGCATCCTAAGGAGAGAGCAGGCAGCTGGTCTCAGAAGAAAGGGCCTTGGCTTCTTTTTCTTGTCTCTGTTTTCTGAGAGTCAAAAGAATGACTCCCTCATATAGGTGGATGGGACATGCTGTGTGACCACAGAAAGTCAGCTCCCCCTCTCTGGGCCCATTTCCTTTTCTATAAAAGAGGATAGACCCTCTGAGCTCACAGAGGTGGTGGGAGGGTCTGGCGAGTGAAGGGGAGAGACAGGGCCCTCAGGAGGGCTGACAGCACGGGACCGGTGGGGATTCAGCTCTTTCTTGAGTGGCTGGAGGTTCAGAGCCAGGCCCCTTGATGGCTCCCGCCCCCTCACCTGTAGCCCAAACCCCCACGATCTCCCAGAGGGGCCTAGGTCCCCCCAGAGTGTAGCCGTTGGTGCTCTGCTTGCTGAGACTGTGGGAGGCTCAGCTGGAGCTCTTGGATCTGGGGGCTGACAGGGAGCACGGTGACAATGCTCCTCGTCTCACTCGGGCAGAGGGCATCCCAGTTGCCAGAGGACGTGGGGGCAGCATCTCCTTTGATCCTAACGGCCTGCCCGGCCCTGTGGCCTGGGTGGCTGGGCTGGCCTTCACGTTACTCCTGGGGAGGCCAGAGCAGGAAGGAGAAGTGCCATCTGATGTGATGGACTCGGGGACCCTGCACGCTGCTCCAGACCCCCTTCGTACCCCCGGTGTCCTATTCCTTAAGGGCCCTGGACCAGCGAGGGCCGGGGAGGGCAAGGTGCATGAAGGTGTCCATGTGGGAGCTCCTGACAGCAAGCTGCGCGCGAGGGGCACTGGAGGAGGCTGATGAGAAGCCAGAACTGGCGGCTCTTGGCCCCTGCCCCTCCTCCAGGCCCCCTGCCCTGCCAGTGGGGGTCCCGCCTCCTCTACTGCCCTGTCCGCTCCACTCAGGAGCTCTATCTGGCTACTCCAAGGTCTAGGCTCTGACCAATGCCCTGGCCACCTAGCCCCAAGCCTGCACCGCTCACCATTCATTTCTTTTTTTTTTGAAGAATTCCGTTTCAGAGCTGGCCCAGTGGCGTAGTGGTTAAGTTCATGCGCTCCGCTTCGGCAGTCCAGGGTTCTCCCCATTGTGGAGCTAGCACCGCTCATCAAGCCATGTTGTGGCGGCGTCCCACATAAAATGGAGGAAGACTGGCACAGATGTTCGCTCAGCAACAGACTTCCTCAAACAAAAAGAGGAAGATTGGCAACAGACATTAGCTCAGGGCCAATCTTCCTCACACACAAAAAAAGAATGAATGAATTCAGTTTCAGAAAAATCTATGTTCTCCTTCACAAGTGCAGGGACCTTGGTAGTTAGGGCAGGGCCTAGTCAGGAAGTTGGTGAGAAAGAAGCCTGGCCAGAGGCAGAGATGGGAGCTCTTGGTGTCCCCAGAGGAGGGCAAACCCAGGGCGAGAAATAAGGCTTTCTTTTCCGGGGGGACTTGTGTACCATGGTCTCCTGTCTCTCACGTTAGCCCCTGGTGGGTGCTCTCTCTCCCTGGGAAACAGGCCGAGTAGCAGGCAGCAGTTGGTGCAAAGGCCTAAAGTCATACATGGTGAATCGCTCCGTGGGGACGAAACCTGAGTGCCCAGGCTTCTAAGGAGGGCAGGATGCGGAGAGAGGGCTCCCTGGAGGAGGTGACGCCGGGTGGGTCTTACAGGATGTGTGTGCTTGGAGGCGGGTGTAAGAGGAAAGGACCAAGCCTGGGCAAAGGCCTCATGGAAAAGCATGTGGGCTCTGGGCCAGGGAGAGGGGACAGAGAGGGACGGACAGGTAGGAGGCAGGGTGTGAGGCTGGCTCAGGCCTGCCCGTGCCTGGGAGTTTGGGTTTCAGTCGCGGGTCAGTGGCTCTCTAATTCTTGGGTCATGGCTCCTTTGGACAGCTCAGAAAGCTCCGCCTTCTCGTCGGTGTAGGAGGAGATGCACAGGAAGCCCCACCTGGAATCGTGGGGGGTATTCTTGGATCATAGGACGAGCCCCCAACATGGGTACAGGGGAGCCCCCAGGAAGGGGCAGCCCGAGTCTGTGAGCGGAGGACACAGGTGTGCAGAGGCACTTCCAGATGTGGCAGTCGCTTCCTCTGACGCCTCTGGGCTCCCTGGAATGGCGGAGCCGTGCTGGGCAGCCTCAGCACCCTTCCACCGGACAGCCTGCGTCTGGGGCCCAGGAGGCCAAGATATGGCTGGCTGAGTCGCCGAGGCAGCCTCGGGGATGCTGCTGGGCCAGGCTGCGGCTCGGCTGTGGTTCCATTTGGGCCCTAATGCTGTTCCAGCCCCCCAGGGGCCTGGGTCCAGGGCCCTCAGCCCACAGGGTTTTCTCCTGAATAACAAAAGTAATCTTTTTTTTTTTTTTTTTTAATAAGTAATGCCTGTACATACTAAAACATCAAAAAAGAACAAAAGGGTATACGGTGAAGAATTGTCCCCGTTCCCGCCTGCCCCACCTCCAGCTCCCTTGCTGAAGGGCGGTGTTGGGAATCCTTCCAGAGAGGTTCTTTGCACACACAGGCCAGAGCTCTTAATGTGTGTTTGTTTCTGTCTCCACAAGGGGCTGTCTTTTCAGAATGCAGTGGCAGCCTCTCCCTCCTGGGTTTCCGTGTCTGTAAAAGCAGACAATTGGACAGGCCAGGGATTTTCAGACCGTGTCCCCAGAAGCCCTCAGGCCAAGCCCTGACGTCCCCACCACCTTGTTCATTCAGTGCATATCACTGAGCCCGTCTCTTCCCCACACTGCCACTCCCCTGATTGCCTGGGAATGCAGGTGGGAGGGGCTGCTGCTGGAGAACAATTTGAAAAGCCCCAAAGCAGGTGGCCTCCAGTGTCCTCTACACACTGGATATATACACTGCCTATAACTGCTTGCTTCTGCTTGATTGCCTCAAATGACGGGAAGCTCACCACTACCTGTGGCAGCCCATTTGTGCTGTGAACAGCTCAGCTGAGAAACTCTTTCTTACCCTGAGCCACAGTCTGCCTCCCTGTTGTTCCCACCCACGGATTCTACGTTCTGCCCTCGTGGAGCAGTGCTCACAGGTCCTGGAGTCTTAGTCCCATTTTGCAAATGAGGAAACTGGGGCTCAGAGAGGCAGAGTGACAGAATATGGCTAAACAGGAATAGACCAGCCCTAGAACCCAGGCAGGGATATACTTTTCTCAGGAAAAATATCAACATTGAAATAGCCTCCCGTTCAATGAGATTACATAAATCACTACACGTAAAGCACTAGAAACAGTGCCTGTGCAGAGCCAGCGCCATGTAAGTAGTAAATGGGGAAAAAACCCAAAGCCTGTGCCTTGGCGTTTGGGGCTCCAGGATAGGCAGACGGGCGTGCCTGCGGCCTGGCAGAGACGGGTGAGTGCAGGACCCGCTTCCTGCCAGCGCTGCTGCAGGCGCCCGCACCACGGAGCGCACACGGAGCTCCTGGGAAGGGCCTGCCCGTCGCTGTTGGGATTCAGGGTCGATGGAGATTCGGAACTGACAGACCTACTTGGCCCGAGTTGCCTCTGGGCTCCTGGAACATCTACAGCAAGTCTCTTCCTGTCTTTGGGCCTCAGTTTCCCCACCTATAAAATGAGGGGGTTAGACTAGATAAGGGGTCAGAGGCCACAAGTTTGTTGTTGTTTTCTTTATTTGAATTAGTCGGCAACACTGAAACCAGGGGAGATTTTATGGAGAAGATCCGCTCCCCAGCCCCTGCTGGAGCCCAGCAGCGCCAGGCGCACGTCTTGCCCGGAGGCCAGGGGCTGAGGGCGCCAGCGGGCCCCGCACAGAGGAGGCGCTCTGCCAGCCTGCCTTGCACGTTTGCCAGCTGTAGGCCCCTGGGTTTGTCACCCACGGACTAGATCGTTTCTATGGGTGCTTCCAATTCTGGAATTAAGTAAAGCATGTTTTTTCTTGGCATCCACTGTGTGTCCATGCCTCAGGGCAGAGAGGGATGCAGGAAAGCCCTGCCCCGGGACCCAGGTCCAGTGGGGAAGGAAGAGCGTGGAGCACAAGACACGAGAACCACCGACAGGTCTGATCTGGCTGGTTCCGTCCCCCGACCCAGTCCCCCTCTGAAGGGGAGCCTGTTCCAGCATCAGCTAAGAGCAACACGGAGGTGATAACTTACCCCGAAAGAAAATCACTCATTAATTCCCTCAAACCAAACTAATTAAGTTCCAGGACTATTGGTAATACTAGCATTAATCGTCTGAATGTCTGTGCAGTGGTTGCCTTCTCCAGGGTGCCTGCTCTCCTGTCACCTCCTGTGAGAAAAGGCGAGGCTGGGATGTGCACTGAACAGAGAGGATGCTGAGGCTGGGAGGTAGGGAGTGACTGGTCCAGGCCCTTAGCCCCAGTCACCCGGGGCCGGAGTGCCACGCTGGGTTTCTTACTCTGGGCCCTGCCTGGCCCTGGTTTCTCAGGCCTCTGACGCTGGTCTCCTCTCCCCAGATACAATGGCTTGGTGACCGGCACGAGGGCCAAGGGCGTCATTGCAGTCTGCTGGGTGCTGTCGTTTGCCATCGGCCTGACGCCCATGCTGGGCTGGAACAACTGCCATCACGGGGGGGAGGGCAAGAACCAGTCGCAGGGCTGCGGCGAGGGCCAGGTGGCCTGCCTCTTTGAGGACGTGGTCCCCATGAACTACATGGTGTATTACAACTTCTTTGCTTGCGTTCTGGTGCCCCTGCTGCTCATGCTGGGCGTCTACTTGCGGATCTTCCTGGCGGCCCGGCGACAGCTGAAGCAGATGGAGACCCAGCCTCTGCCGGGGGAGCGGGCTCGGTCCACGCTGCAGAAGGAGGTCCACGCCGCCAAGTCGCTGGCCATCATTGTGGGGCTCTTCGCCCTCTGCTGGCTGCCCCTGCACATCATCAACTGCTTCACCTTCTTCTGCCCCGAGTGCCCGCACGCCCCGCTCTGGCTCATGTACCCGGCCATCATCCTCTCCCACTTCAATTCCGTCGTGAACCCCTTCATCTACGCCTACCGCATCCGCGAGTTCCGCCACACCTTCCACAAGATCATTCGCAGTCACATCCTGAGGCGGCAGGAGCCCTTCAAGGCAGGGGGCACCAGTGCCCGGGCCTTGGCAGCTCATGGCAGCGATGCAGAGCAGGTCAGCCTCCGCCTCAACGGCCACCCTTCTGGGGTGTGCCCCAATGGCAGCGCCCCCCATCCTGAGCGGCGGCCCAATGGCTATGCCCTGGGGCTGGTGAGTCGGGCGAGTGCCCGCGAGTCCCCTGGAGACACAGGCCTCCCAGATGTGGAACTCCTCAGCCACGAGCTCCATGGGGCGAGCCCAGAGTCCCCTGGCCTCGAGGGGCCCCTGGCCCAAGACAGAGCGGGAGTGTCCTGATGACTCCCCGTGTTTGCCCCTTCCTAAGGGAAGGGGGCCTTTCTCTTTCTGGTTGGAGGAACCGCTCACGTTGGGAGATGAGTGCATGTGCTGGGAGACTCTTCTCGAGGCCAGTTCCTGCCACGGACTGAGAGAAGGGAGCCCCGGCTGGAGCAGCATGAGGTCCAGCAGGAAGGTCTGGCATCCAAGGAGGTGGACGCATCATGCTGGGAGGGCCTGCACGAGGCCAGGGCCGCGGCACCAGGGCATCTTGGCTGGGTAGGCCCAGTCCCCGACTCCAGCAGCACGTAGAAGTGCCCCCTGGTCTCTGCAGAGCAGCCGTGGCGGAGCAGGCTGGCTGGCCCTGAGGCTGGGGAGCGGCCCCGAAGGCCCCCCGCCACACACGCACCACCCTCCCCAGACTTTCCCAGGTTCGGGAGCTGCTGTGTCCAGAGGTGGCATTTGACTATTTTTGACCAGGAGAAAATGTAAGCGCGAGGAAATCCTTTTTATTGTATTATCTTCCCTCCCTGGCTGCTGGGTCTGTTGTCAGTCCTGCTGCTAACCTGGCACCAGGAGTGGCCAGGGAGTCCCAGGCAGCCCTCTCCGGCTGCCGTGAGCTGCCATGTGCTTCTCATCCGTCAGTCCTGAGGCCACCTCTTGGGGTGACAAAGCTGGGCTTGGTGACAGGAAGTTGTAATGGAGCGGTGCCAGAGTGCGGGCTCAGGGAGCAGGTTGGGGCTGGCTGGCATGGGGTGTGCCTGGGCGGCTCAGAGCTGCCCAAGTGGAGGCTCTAGCTGACTGCCTTTCCTTCTGAGGGGAATGTTTTTTTCTGAGATACAATAAAAATGAGCCACATTGTGTTTTAAGCTTGTCCAGCGAGAGTGGTGTCTGAATTCCTTTCCCTACGCCGTAGCCAGGCCTGGCACACATATATAAGTGTGTGTGGCATGTGTGAGAAAGCGTGTGCACATGTGCAGGCAGACAGACACCCTGCCTGCCCAGGGAGCGGGGCCTCCCCCGCTTCCCATCCTCCAAGGGCACAGGCCGCCTGCTTGCACCAGAATCCAGATACCCAGGCAGAGCCCCAGACCTGCGTCCCTGTGCGAAGGGGCTATGGGAGGAGTGGGCCCTCTCCCAGCCAGCCTCCCTCCAGAGGCCCTGACCCCTGCAGCTCGGACATTCCCTCGGCCTGGGGACCAGGCTCCTCCCTCCCTCATGACCTTCCAATGTCCTCTGAGGAAGATCTCTTTGTCTGTTACTTTCTCAGAGCTGCGCCCCACCCTCCCACCAGCCTGCTCCACCCCTAGGGTGGAGAAACCACAGAAGGATCTAGAAACAGATGGGGGGGGGTGGCTAAACTGCCTTTCCCCGGAGTCACTCACCTCCTACTCCCAACAAGAAACCTGCGAGGAAGGGAGTTTCCTCCTCTGATGCCTGCCCCTGGGCCCCTGCCTGACAGGTGCTGCCATCTTTCTGTGATGGAGGAGTTTGAGGCCCAGGGGGAAGTCAGCACCCTGCCCCAGTCTGAGGGCCAATCTGGTCTCGAGTCTCACAGGCACACTCAGGCGGGGCTGGGGCAGGGGTGTTAGAGCTTCATGAGCTCCATTGTACAGATGACTGAACAACAGAGAGACTAAATAACCTCTCTTGAACAGAGAGGTTAAATACTTGGCCCAGGTCACACAGCTAGTAAGTGGCGGAGGTGAACTTAAAACCCAGGTCTGTCTGACTGCAAAATCCATGATCTTTTTTTCCCATTACCTTATGATGAACTAATTCAACTAAACCGAAAAGTATAGAACGATACCATGTTCCCACTACTCTGCCCAAGAAATGAAACATTACAACCACAGCGGACGTCTCTGACCCCTCCCCATGTTGTCATCCTGCTCCCGGCACCTGGAAACGAGTGCTTTCCTGGACTTCATTTTGCTCCACAACAAGTCTTTATACTTTTACTGCATAGATGCATACGTGAGTGTCCCCAGACCGACACAGGGCTGTTTCAGCTGTATTTTCCTGTTACATCAGCCACGGGCCTGCAGACTGCTGTATGGAAGAGACACCCAGGATGCTTTGGGAAGCCCCAAAGCCTGTGCCTGTGCTCCAGGGACCCTGGGTGGGCCCAGGCAGCAGTAGTCCCCCAGGGTACCGGACGGCCAGGGCGGAGAACCACTGAAATAAATGCACGGCCCCCGTGTCTGCACCAGCTTCCTCCTCCCTCCTGCTCGCTCTGGGCAGTGCTGGCTGTGGGCCGAGGGCAGAATGATGGCCTGGGTTGTGCTGAGGAGGCCAGGAGCACAAATGCTGTCGGGGCTCACGACCAGTGGGTGGGGAGAGGCCAGAAAGAGAACCTCAAAGGTAGAGAAGGAAGAAGCATCGTCCTCCAGCCTTTTCTGAGGCCTCTTGGGAGCCCAGCTTTGGGTGCTGGGCTGCGTGGGGCCAGGCTTTGGGACGGGGGAGGGACAGGGCCGGGGGCTCAGGAAAGGCTTCAGGTACAACAGAGCCCTGACCCCTCTCAAGGCCAGCCCCTGGGCCGGCTCTGGAGCACAGGCCGACGTGACTGTGGTGTCCCATCTCCACTCCACCACCTGAGGGCTCCCACTGTGAGCCAGGCCTCGAGTGTGAGCCACCTGCACAGACAGGGACGGCGCAGTGTCGCTCCCCAACTTTAAGGGGCAAAGCCCACCTCAGTAGGAGGAGGTGCCCACAGAAGCAGCATCAGGGAGATGTGAAGACTGGCCCAGCCCTGTGAGGTGCAGACACGTGTCTGCCCTGGGCCAAGCTGCGGGGGACACCACCAGGGCCGCCCCGAGACCTACAGCTCTGTCCAAGGGCCCCTCTGCCCTCTCCTTGCTCGTCCCCAAAGCCTGGGGGTGGATGGCATGCCTCATTCAGGCCTGTCCTGAGCATGAAGGTCCCATCACAGAACCTATCCTGGTAGTGGCCCCAGCCCCTCTCCATGGCAGGTAGCCAGGCCCCAGGGAGGCCTGTGAGCAGAGGCCTGGCTCAGGCTGGGTCCTGGCTCATCACTAGCCGCCAGGAGAGACAGGCCTTCTGGAAGGCTCCCTTCCTCCTCCTCCACTCACCGGCTCTCTTGAAACCCTACTTGTACAAACATGGGTGTAAATACAAACCCATTTGTATTACAGCCCTTTCCTCTGCGAGGCCTCACGCAAAATGCCCTGGCTCCCAGGAGCCTGCCCAGGGAGCAGGTACAGCCTCAGTTCTATGCCCGCTGACCAGGGGATAAACTCTGGAGACGAACATGGCAGGGCAGGAATGAGGGGCAGCCTGGGGAGTCACAGGAAACAAGAGGCTGACGCCTCCGGATCTGGGGGCTGGGACTCAGCATCCCAGAGCTGGAACGCTGGCCTGCTTTTCAGCTGTGCTGGGGAAACAGGAACCTGGGGGCTCACGGAAGCCGACTGCTCGGGGAATGGGAATGGCTGTGTGCAGCCTGCCACCACTTCTGGGGCTGGAAAGGCGTGTCAGGATGGCACCCTGTGCCTGGAACTCTCCTATCCTGCCATGCCATGCAGTCCCCTGGCATGACCACTCCTGTGGATTCTCGCCATGGTGCACACTCTCCCCCTGAGCTCCTGTGCTGGGCCCAAGTGCTGCCTGAGTGTGGCGGGTGACACCCCTTGGCTGATGGGGGAGGTTACCTCACAGGGGAAAGAACTCAGGGAGACCTGGGGTCTGCTGTGAGGCAAGTCACTCCCTCCCAGGCCCTTATCGTCTCTGAAAAGTGGAGAATGCTCTCTAAGAGTGTCAGATCACCACCTCTCCGTCCTCCCCACACCTACGCCTCCTCTGTCCTGAGGCGCCCCGCACTCATCATTAGGGGTAACTCTCACTGTGGGGACAGCCCGTCAGGCTGCAGAGCCGGTGGGGGGCAGGAGAATGTCAGATAACTCCACAGCCTCGAAAGAGAGGGATGGACATAGATCACAGAGCCTGGGTGTGGAAGGCAGCTTTCTCGTGCTCGGCCCTGACCGTCTCTTTTGCCAGAGGAGAAAAGAGCAGCTCAGCAGAGCTTCTGACCAGACCCCGGTTCTCCCCCGAGTCAGGCTTGGAGAGGGGTTTGGCATGGGGAGAGGCCAGGCCGGAGCATCTGCAGCACAAAGCTGGGCAGGTGACAGGTGTGGCTGACCCAGTGTCCTCTAAGGGAGGGATTTTCCCTTACCAGTGGGAAAGGCTTTGCATGGAACCATTCACATCTCTTCACCTTGCCCGGGAAAGCATTTGTGTGTGTGTGTGTGTCATTTTGCAGGCTCAGCCATCTGGACTGGCCCCTCACAACCTGTAAGCTCTCAGAGAGGACTCGGTCTGGACGGAGCAGGCTGGAACTTGAGCCCCTTCTCCTGACTCTCCGTCTTCTCTTAGCCACTCACTGAGCACCTGCTCATGAACACTGAGCCTCAGGGGGCAGGGGCCACAGGGCGCCAACAACCAACCAAGGAAATTCAGCCGGATGCAGCCTGTCTTGGGGGCAATGGGAGGTGAGGGCCGTGAGCGGGATGCAGGCTCTGGGAGGGCAGAGGAGGAGCAGCTCTCAGACAACTGGGGGGTGAAGTCGCATCAGCCTTTCACAGGCCAGCGGTCAGCCGCGGGGCCGTCCCTTCAGGGTGTTTGTGAGGAGACACGAGCGAGCAGGAGCTGAGTAAATGTGCACCCGATTTGCATCTGCCTACACAGAATTATGCCATCCTCTTGCAGGCAATTTTCAACTTAAAATGTTGTCAGAGGGTTGTCACAGTTTTGATCTTTCTTTTCTTTTCCTTCTCAATCCACCCACATTTTCTAGTTAAGTTGGAAAGGAGAGTGAGGGGGATAGAGCCTGGTTTAGATTCAGAGATTTTTGAAATTGTTAAAGTTAGATGGGATTTTAAAAAATTTTCTAGTTTTCTCCTAGGAAAATTCAGGCCCAAAGGCCAATGTCACAATGGTCTGCAGAACTTTCAGAGACTGGCCAGGCGCTCTGTAGTCATCTCCAGACTGTCTGTTGGGTTTCAGCTTGATTCTCTTTTCTGCCTGGTCCAGAGATGCCAAAGAATGCCACCGCTCGCCCCTTCCAGCCACCGCCCTGCTCCCCTGAGCTCTGAACGGCGAGTTGGCACCACGTTCCAGCCCTGGCCTTGCCACGGACTTCTTCTCTGACTATGGGCAAGTCACCCTCTGAGCTGCCATCGTGCTTTTACATAAAACGGGGTAGTAAATGTGAAGGTGCTTTGGAAGCTTTTGTAACATAAATGCCCAGGATCATCATTAGTGCAATGACAAAGCCATTCTCCCTTCAGAGCACACAAGAGGGCAAGCGATCAGAGCTCTGGGCTTCCTGCCATCAGAGAGTGGAAAGGAGGCTGGAAGGGAAGAAAGATGGAGGGGAAAAGAGGGCTGCTCCCCTGGTTCCTATATTCTGTGCTCTGACATGGCCCCGCCGGCCATCGCCAGGGAGAGAAGCATGGTGAGTATGAATTTAAACCAGGCACCTGGAAGGCTCTGGGGGCTGTGGGGCCGGGAGGCGAGTGTGGAAACCGGCAGACTTAGGCAAGGGGCATTGACTATGGATCATTTGTTGTCTTCAGCCCCATCCTGTCCTATATATTTATTAAAGTCTCAAATCCAGAGCAGTTGGGGATTATCAAAGAGGTGAACAGAGAAGGGGGCTGAGAGAATCAGGATTCAAAATGACCTCAGGGGGCCAGACAGACAAACTAAGCAAAGACCAGGGTGGAGTCCTGTGCTGAGTTTGAAAAAACAAACGTGCAGGGAGAAGACATCAGTCCATGTCAAAACGACATGACATTTCAGTGGCTAACTTCAGCCTTGGCTAACTCCGTAGGAAATGCCAGAAAAAGAAGCAACTGCAGCCTCAAGCTGCACCCCATCACAGTTAATAGGAGCCCCAGGCTGGAGGAGCTCACGGTCTGGCTCAAGGCAGGAGACTCGTGCTTGGTTCGCAGCACCACAGACGATCATTGACAAACTCAAGCACCACATGTGAAAGTGCCAGCCGTGAGATGGTGGCCTCAATTACACCCAGCAGAACTAACAAGTGGCCGAAGAAAGGCGATCAAGACAGGGAGGGTCTGGACACGGAAACTGAAAATGATCGGAGAAAGTGAGGTCGGAGACGCCTCAGGGAGCACTGTGGCAGCAGGTGAGCAGACCGGAGAGGGAACCCGCTTGCCGTGTGCTGTTCCGGAGGACACACTAGCCTTGGAAGGACAGCCTGTAGGAGTTCCGGGGCTCGCAGGGCTCTGGTGGAATAACTAGTTCATGTCTGAGGCCACCAGGCTGAAAAAATTTCCCAGCTGGGTCTTCGGTGCCCTCCAAGGGCACTCAGACGCTCAGTGGCCTAGAAGGGGTCTGGGCACCCTCGTAGGCCCTTGAGCAGCCTCCCCTGAACCACCAGGCACAAGGCCAGATAAGAATGGCTCGTGTTTCTTGGCCACAATTGTCAGTCTTAGGATCCTGGAAGTCCAGAGCAGGTACGGGGGATAAGACAGGTGATTGGGAGGAGGGGATGACAAAGTATAAAAAAGAAGGAAACCACCTGAATTGAGTGTATGCCTGTAGGTGAGAGGCCAATGCCTGGTGCGGACTGAAAGGAATCAAAGAGGCCCAGTGCCTCTGTGTATCAATGGAATACACCCAAGGCCTGAAACTCCGCCCACAGAACCACCTGCTGAAGTGCATGGCCATCTGTCGGGGGTGGCATGTGATTTACTGGGTCAGCATGTGGACCTCTGGTGGACAAGCCTGAGAGGCTCGGACATAGCAGAAATAAGGTTTCATGCAGCACAGGGTTAAGCAAACTTTGCCATCTTTACAAAATGCTCTCACCCAATGAGGGACAGAGGGCAGAAGAGGGGAGGGTCCTCACCCACCTTCTTTCTACCCCATCCTTCCCACTGCCACTCCTAACTTCTCCAAACCTTTCCATGGGAGCTCCTTTCCTTGTCTTCCAAAATCCAGTCTACAGCATCCTGTTAATTCTTCTTGCCAAACATCTTCTGAATCTGTCCCTGCTGTTCTTCTTCCCAGTGACCCCCAAAAGTCATGGTGTTAGCTGAGGCCTCATCATCGCTCACCCACCTGGATAAGCGCCAAGCCGACCTCTCTGCCTTCGTTTCTTTCGACCACAATCCATTCAGCGCTGCCATCTTCCCACACTGCCCACAGCATGCCTCCATCCTGTTCCTCCCTTGCTCTAGAACATTTAGTGGGCTCTACATGTGTACCAGATGAAGCCTCACCTTTGGTGTGTCATTCAGGGCCACAGCTTTGCTCTCCAGCCTGCCCCCGCCCACCCACTCCCCTTGCCCGCCTGCCCTGACTGAGCCAAACTGAGCAGCTACCATCCCCTTAACCCATTCCCTGCCTTTCCCTTTCAGAGAGGACTCTGCCTGGAATGCTGTTCCTCCGAATCTCCCCTACTTGAAACATTTCTCATGCTTCAGAGACCACCCGAAGAGCCATGTCCTCTGCTGAAAGCTTCTTCCCCCTCTTCTGAGTTCCTGTGGCTCTCAGTGCCTGTCCTCTGCACCGGAAGTTTGTCACCTACTTCTGGTAACACCGCCTCTTCTGCTAAGGTTTGACTTAGCTCCTGGGTAGCATGCAGGTTTTCACGAGTGTGTGCTCTATCTCCCTACCCAGACCCTAAGTTCTAATCTCAACCATAGATTCCCAGAGAGTGGAGTGGGAACGGTATCTCCTCCATCCCAGGGCTAAGCGTAGTGAGCACTTGCTAAGGCGTGCTGACCAGATGTGGTGAGAAAGAGTGTGGCCATGAAGTCGAGAGGGCTGGGTGTTAGTTCTCTGCTGTCATGAATGAGTCCCGTGACTTGGGTATGGCGGCCAAGTTTCCTTCCCTGCAAATGATGAAGCAGATGGACGAACAAAAAATGTGCTTTCTAGCTCTCCCATCCTCTGAGTCTCTACGACTAGGCTGTGCTAGGAAGGAGCAAGGGAGACTATGGACCAGCCCTTGGAGGGAGAGAGAGAGGGAGATGGGGAGCTAATAGCTCTGGAGGAAGGACATGCTGGCTAATGGGATAATTGGATAATCCTCAGAGCTAGGGGCTGCCAGACTGCGGCCAGCTGTTAGAAGCAGACACAAATAGCACAAGCAAAACAAGGGCGCTAGTGCAGGAAGCAGCTTGCTGAGAGATATGGGGGAGGGGTGGTGGTGGCGAGAGAGTGGAGGAGGGGACCGAAGGGAAACTGGAGCCCCCATTCTGTGGGGATGTTGAGCAGTCCTTTAGGGACCTTGCACCCCGACCCTGCAACAAAGATTCCATGTAGGGGCCTTGGGCCCATTTCTGCATTAGGGAACATTCTTAGAGACCATTGACTTATTCTGGCCTCGAGGGTGTCCCTCCACCGAGATGGCCCTTAGGGACCACGATGCCCTCATCCCTGCCCTTGATGGTTATCTGCAGATGGGCCATCTGTTTGACATGCCTGTGAAAACTGCTGGACTCCTGTAAAATAATAATTTTGGATGCAGGTCTCAGGGTTCCCTACGTTTCAGTCTAATAGGTGGATCTGTCAGTGGGGTTGGGCATACAACAGAAGACATTTGGGAGGGAGCTCTGGTCTAGGAGTTGGAAGCCTGGCCTCTGGTCCCATCTCTGCTGGGTCACATAATTCATGATTTGATCTCTCTGGACCTCAGTTAGCCGATCCAGAAAATGCGGGGCAATAAGCAACACCCTCTCTCCAGGGCTGTGGTGGAGGTAAAATGAGATCACGAATGGGAAAGTAATTTGAAATTTACAAGTGCTCTGCAAAGCACTTTTGTCTCAACTCCGTTTCTAACTCTGTATGATTTTAGAAAGGCTGTTTCCTTTTTCTGAATTCCAGTTTTTTCCACTGTAAGGTGGTGAGGTCAAACCAGATACTCTTTAAATTCCCCTCTAATTCTAATGACTCTAATCCTTATAAAAATAGTATATTTATATTTGCATACAACCATAAGGAAAATGTGAGAAAGGGAAATTGGAGGCCAATATTATTCATGAATATAGATATAAAATACTCAGTGTTAGCAAACCATATCCAGCAATGTATAAAAACTAATATAAACTATGACCCATTGGGGTTCATCCCAGGAATGCAAGGATGGTTTAACATTAGCTAATCAGTGTTATTCATATTAATAAATTAAAGAACATTATAGGAGTATCTCATTAGATGCAGAAAATGAATTTGATTAAAAAATTCAACACCGATTCATAGTAAAAACTCTTAGCAAACTAGAAATATAAAGGTATTTTCTTAATCCAATAAAGGATATTTTTCAAAAACCTACAGCAAACATCATACTCAATGGTGAAATATTAGAAGCCTTCTCCTTCTAGTAAAGATCAACCCCCACTGTTCTATTCAATATCATACTAAAGGTCCTAGAGATCACAGTAAGACATGAAAAAGAAAAGATACAAGACTGGGAAAGGAAATAAAGTGACATTATTTGCAGTTGAATTGTCTATATAGAAAAATCCAAAAAATTTCTTTGGGAGTATTATTGGAATGAATGAGAGTTCCCCAAGGTTGCTGGATGTAAGATCAATTTAAAAAATCAATAGCATTCCTATGTGCCAGCAAGAATTATTATAAGAAGTAATTTAAAAATATATAGTTTACAATAGCAAAAGAAACTAGAAGGTACCTAGGAATAAATCTCACATATATGTACAAAAAAGAAGACTCAAATCAATGAAGAGATGTGCCATGTTCATGGATGGGAAGAGTCCATATTGTAGAACTGGCAGTCATCCCCAAATCAACTTAAAATCAAGTGTTATTCTCTTAAAATCCCCAATAGGGTTTTTCGTTGAATTTGACAATCTGGATGCTAAAAATCATGTGAAAAGAAAAAGGGTCAGGGAGAGCCACAATAATTTTCTTCCTTTTGAAGGAGGTCGTGATTTGCCCCCCCAATTTCCCTTTCTCACACTTTCCTTATAGTTGTATGCAAACGTAAATTTAGATAGATACCTAAAGTATAAAGCTAAAGTCACTACAGTAGTGTGAGGCAGGAAGAGCAAATAGAGAAAGTGAGTGGGATATAAAGGTTAGACGCAAATTTGTCTGTGTATGGGAACGTGTTATAGGGTAAAGGTCACACTTAGAAATCACTGAAAAAGGACAGAGTGTTATGAAATGAACAAAATAGAAGTGGAAAAAAAATTTAACACTTTTGAAAGCAAATACAGGAAAGTATCTTTATGATGTCTGGGCAGAGATGGATTTCTCAAAGCAGAAAAGCAAAAACCATAAAAGAAAATGCTGCTGAAATGACTAACGCAAATTTTTTAAAACTTTTTCAACAAAGAACAACATAAAGAAAGGTGAAAGGAAAGCCAGACTGGAAGAAGGTATCAGCAAGGCATATAATCAACAATCAATAAAGGATTAATGTCCATAATATACAAGTCTTATGAAAATAAACAACCTATTAGATAAATGGGTGAGGTTATGATCAGACAATTTAGAAGAAGAAAGCTAGTTGATTGATAAACATGTGCAAATAAGTTCAATCTCCCTGGTAATGAGGGAAATACAAATTAAAATATATTTCACAGCTATTCACAGTCAGCCAATTGGCAACAACTTAAAAGTGTTGGTGGGGACCAATAATGATTTGATTAGAGGATTGGGGCTTCACGCTCGACCTTAAGGGAGGGGAAGGGGTCTGGAGATTGAATTCAGCATCACAGTCAGCGAGTCAATTGATTATGCCTACGTAATGAAAGCCCAAGAAAAACAAAACTCCGGACACCAAAGCTCGGGTGAGCTTTCCTGGCTAACAATACTCTGTGCTGGAAGGGTGATGCATCCTGACCCCATGGGGAGATGACACAGAGGCTTTGAGTCTGGGACCCTCCCAGACCTCGCTCTATGTATCTCTTCTTTTGGCTGGTCCTGATTTGTGTTCTTTTTTGTTATAATAAAACTGTAATTGTAAGTTAAAAAAAAAGTGTTGGTGGGGATGTGGAGAGACAGAAATATGCAATACCTAGTACAGTTGAAGATGTGAATATCCTATGACCTGGCATTTTCCATTTCTAGGCATCAATCTTCAATAAAGACACATACAGTCATGCGTCACTGAACGACAGGGATACATTCTGAGAATGCATCATTAGGAGACTTTGTCATTGTGCGAACATCATAGAGTGCACTCACACCATCCTACATGGTATAGCCTACTACACACCCGGCTACATGGCACTAATCTTATGGGACCATCATTGTACGTGCAGTCCATCACTGATCGAAACGTTATGTGGGGCATGACTGTATATACCAACCGTGCACGTGGATGTTCATTGTGTCACTATAATACTAAAAAGCTGAAGTAACTCTCAGAGGTGGAATGGATGTCTAAACTGTGGTTTGCTTCCTCAGGAGCTATCATACAGAAGGCAAAATGAATGAACTTGATATACCAACACTTATTCGGTACTCCAAGTTAAATTTCTCTAGTATTTCCAGACTAAGCCTTAAATTTCTTCTACCTTGTCTGTCAGTGCTCATGGCTGATACCTTCCCCTCACTTTTAGCCCAACAAATCTTAATGATAGAATTTAAACGCAGCTTCCTTTTAAAACATCCCAGGGTCCTTTTAATTCTGACATTATAGATGTGAAAACCAACACCCAAAAGGTTGAGGTGTGCTAAGTTCACGTGGCAGAGGAGTGACAGAACTGGAACTGGAACCCTGGCTTCTGACTCCTTGTACCAGGCAAGGCTGCAGATCATCTCAGAGAATGCTAAATACAGAATTTACCCCACCTCCCAGCCTGGGGCACTTTGTCCCTCAGACATTGCTGGATAGCTCTGCTCTCAGCTGCTACAACCCCTTCTAGCTGGGGAAGTGTTTAGATCTGGCTTTGCCATGAAATCTCTGGGTGACCCAGTAAGCCAGACTCTCTGCACTTCAGTTTTCTCATCTGTTAGATGCCAACAATCTCTGCCTGGCTATCGCATGAGCTCCTTAATAAAATCAAGTGAAATAAAGGATAAAAAAACTATAAATATGTGAAATAAATGAGAAACTATTAACTTTTTATTATTCTTAGGATGCAGAAGTGCCTGCCCTCTTGCTAAAAGGATCATAGATGTCCAATTTGTAAAGAAAATTTGTTTTTTAACGGTATGCTTTTTGGTGAGGAAGATTGGCCCTGAGCTAACATCTGTTGCTCATCTTCCTCTCTCTTTTTTTTCTCCCCAAAGCCCCAGTGCATAGTTGCATATCCTAGTTGTAGGTCATTCTAGTCATTCTAGTTCTTCTGCATGGGATGCTGTCACGGCATGGCTTGATGAGCGGTGTGTAGGTCCACGTCCAGGATCTGAACCAGCGAAACCTGGGCTGCCACAGAAGAGCGGGCAAACTTAACCACTTGGCCACGGGGCCGGCCCCCGTAAAGAAATTTGATGTGGAGAGTTTTGTTATTGAAGATGAATGAAGCACAGTGGTGGAGTGGGGGCTGCTGGCGAACACCAGAAGCAGGACTCTGGAAGCTCTGCTCCCTTCTGCTGCCTCCTCCTGCTGGTAGCCTCTGTGCCACTGAGTTCTCTCGCGCCGAGGACTAGCAGGCAGTCTGCGGGCCCTGGAGGCAGGGCTCGCCAGCCCTGACAAAATATTGAAGCTCGTCAACTTGGTCTTCAAAATCTCTTCCGTGTCCCTTCTCCTGGTTTAGCTTTCACTACGTCTTTCCTGGGTTACTGAGGGGGGGTTCTATACAACCTCCTCCCCCTCTACCAACCACTGTTAGGTTTCCTGCTATTTGAGACCTACGAGGACCCCGAGGTTGGAAACTGTGCCTGGGCCCATCTTGGCAGAGACTCCGTACTCCACAAATGCTGAACCGAGCCAAAGGGACTGCCTGCATGTCTTCCTCCTTAACCAGAGCTTTGAGCTGAGCTCAGCCCCCTGCTCACAAGGAAAATGTCTGCTGGGTCCCTTCCCACAGACTGTTGGGGAACATTGCCTTTGCCCTCCCCTCCCAGCCTCTGCACATTTTCAAACGGGCCCCTGGGGAGTGATGGTAAACCCAGGGATGGTCACATAAGACTGTGAAGGGAGGAACAACGGCGGCTGCAAGGGTGTAGTGTTTGCACAGGGGACTCTGCTCCCTGCCCTGACTCCTCTGCTGCAGCCCGGAGCTTTCCTACCGCGGTGCACCCTGGTCTGGGCGGCCAGGTGGCCGACGGATAGGGCTCTCGCTGAGAAAGGCGTTGAAGTTGAGCAGGAGAACTATTTCCTGTTCTCTTGCTTCACAGTGCTGTTAAGAATGAAATATGAACTAATTAATGAAGAATTAAAGATTAAATGTGAGAATGAGTAAGAAAAGTGAGACAGGCGTGACATCTCTGGAGCCAGGCTGGTAGTCTGGGTGCTCCTGCCTGCGATCCTCGAGCCACTGCCAGCTTGGACGTGGGTAAGACTGCCCAAGGCCACCTCTGGTGGTCCTCCTCTCACCCGGACCAGCGACGTAAAGACTAAACATGGGAGGCCCTGCCCTCCTGAGTGACGTTGTATCCACACCGGGTTGTTTTCTCTGTCAAACAGATCAAAAGAAAGGAAGGCCAGCAAGACATAAGTTCTTTTCTTAGCCCCTAAATGGCTGACATTTCCGGAAATCAAAATTCTGAATGGGACGGGAGGGGACTCAGTCCACGCTGCCTGTCTGCAGGCACGGTCATCCTGACATGAGGACTCTGTTCCTCAGGGTGTACTTTCAGAGGTTTAGGGGAAGCCCTTGTCCAGGTCTCCAAACTTATTTGCTCATGCTTGGAAATCCATCATTAGGCTTTATTTCTTTGGCACTAGCCGAACGTGAGTTATGCCTTCGCTTCGGTACAATCGCACAAATCACACATGTAAAATCATGTCAGTCACTGCAGTCCTTTCCTGAGGGCAGGCTCAGCTGGAGAGGCAAGAGTAGAACAGTGCAGGCGGCAGCCCCGGGGGCAGGAGGAGGGAAGATGGGAAGCATGGAGAAGAGGAAGGATGTAGAGGGAGGTAGAGCTGGTGAAGCCTTTCCACCTGGCCAGTTAGGTATGGCCTCCAAAGTACCAGAAAAACCGCAGGTAAAACAAGCCAGACGAAAACAAGGATCACACTCCATGATTCCATTCATATATAGCAAGTGCCAACTAATCTCTCGAGACAAAAAGAGATCAGTGGCTGCCTAGGCAGGGTTGGCAGAGGGAGGAGTAAAAAAGGGGCATGGGGAAATTTAGGGGGTGGTCAATGTCTTGATTATGATGATAGTTTCAGAAACATATGTATACGTCAAAACTTATCAAATCATACACTTTAAATACGTGCAGTTTATTTATTGTATGTCAGTTACACCTCACTAACACTTTTGGAAGAGAGTTTAAAAAAAATACTACATGGGTACTGTGTGCTTGCCAAATAATGCATCTCACACGTCTTTGTTTTCTGAGATGACACGTCACCTCTCTGAGAATTGGGTTTTCTCTCTGTACATTGATAGGGATGAGCTAGATGATCCCGAGGTCCTAGCCAGATATCACAGTCTAGGTTGTAGGGGTCAAATATGTTAACTGATAGGAAACCGTTATGAAAACTTAAAGGATTTGACACAAACATAAGGTAGGAATTATTAAATAACCAGTGTATACAGAGATACTGGATAAAAATAGTAGATTAAACACGTGCATCAAACTTCACTATATCTAAAACTCCACTCAAAGGGATTTTTTTTCCAAAGGCAAAGTCTACAATGGGAGCTCTTGGAAAGAAAAAAATATGACATTAGATATGAAAAACTTAATGGAAGTATTGGAAGATAGATTGAGGAAATTTCCCAGAAAGTAGAAAGACAAAGATAGAGACTAGGAAAGAACAGATGAGAAATTCACCCCAATCGCTGAATCTCAGGGGTTTTAGAAACACACAAAGAATATAAAATATTCAAGAAAACACTCCAGAATCAAAGGGCATGAGTTTCAGATTGAAAGGGGCACCAAGGGACCAACACAATAGGTATATCACTGTGAAACTTCTTAACACTGGGGACAAAGGAATCCTACAAGGTCACACACAAAGAAGGCTTTGGCCTTAACAGCAGCCCTGGAAGCTTGAAGACAATGGAGCCACGCTATCAAAGTTCTGAGACAAAGTGACTTCTTATCTAGAATTCCACACTTCATCAATCAAGGGTTGGACATTTTCAGACATGCAAGCTTTCAAAATATTTCCCTCTCATGAACTCTCGGGAAGCTCCTGGAGAATGTATGTCATCAAAAACAGGGAAGAAAGCAAGAAATGAGAAGACACAGGAAAGAGGCAAGGGAATTCCCCGGATCATGGTAAAGGGAGGTTCCAGGGTGGCAGCTGTGTGGCGGTGCCCCCAGAGCAGGCGAGAAGGTGCCAACATATTGGGAGGAGATCTAGATAATTGATAGAGTTTATGGTTAATTAGGGATAAGATCTTAGAAACTTAAGTGTATGAGAAAACAAGATAATCAAAACAAAAAGATATGTTGGAAAGGAAAAGCAATCATAGTTGACTATACGGGTTAGCTGTGAGTGGCGTTTAAATTGTCACAATAACAAGCACACTAATTTTAGATCTGCCAAAAATTACACTATGACTCTGTTGGGAAGAGGGGGCATGGGAAGTGTGTATGTGTGCTGAGGGACGAGTGGAGGAAAGGGAGCTGAATCCTCATCTCCCATGGTCAGAAGCAACAGATAATGCCTGGATTGAAAAATCAGGAAGTAGGAATACAAACATGTTATTTATAGACAGGTAAAAGAATTGGTTGAACACGTTGAAAATGGTCCCTCTAGAGAAGGGGAAGTGGGGGGAGTGGGTGGAAGGAGGCTGAGGCCTGCTCTTTGTCTTAATAAACCTTGTAGAACTAGCTGACTTTTTTTTTAAGATTTTATTCATTTTATTTATTTTTCCTTCTTCTCCCTAAAGTTGCTCAGTACAGTTGTATATTTTTAGTTGTGGGTCCTTCTAGTTGTGGCACGTGGCACGCCGCCTCAGCAAGGCTTGATGAGTGGTGCTAGGTCCACGCCCAGGATTCCAACCAGTGAAACCCTGGGCTGCCAAAGCACAGCACGCAAACTTAACCACTCGGCTGCGGGGCCAGCCCCAAACTAGCTGACTTTTAAATTATGTGCCTGTGTAACTTTGATAAAATGTAAAATAATGATAAAAAAAAATGTGTGGTAAAGGGGTGATGAAATTAACATTTATTGAGGGCCTACGGTGCAGTTGCACATACAGGCGCTAACCTGGTGGGGCCGGGTTTTCTGAACTGCTGCGGGTCATGCAAAACACACGTATGAAGGCGCTTCCATTTGGGAAGTAACCACACCTGCGCTTACTGCCACCTCTGTAAGTTACTTAGCCTAAGTCTTAGCGTCTCACCTTGAGAAACCAGACTCAAAAAGTGGTGACATCCCACAACTAGAAGGACCAGCAACTAAGATACACAGCTGTGTACGGGGGGGTTTGGGGAGATAAAGCAGAAAAAAAAAAGAAGTGGTGACAGTTTTGTGAGCAAATGTCTATAGAATACCGAGTGGGGAGGGCCTATGTCCATAGCTAGCTGCTTCAGGTCCTAATTTGGAGAAGAGCAAGGAGTAGAAACGTAGTGAGTGGAACAGAAAAACATGCGATCTGATAGCAGCCGACTCTGGCCCTGGCAGCATGAAAAAAACAAGGAGGTCCTGCTTAGCAGAGCACAGCTGCTTATGGGTTGGCTCACACCGAGTGTAAGATTTTTATCCTTGTACTCTTGCATCTTAAATTTCAGTGGAAACTAGAGAGTTTCTGCTTCAAGATGTTGAAATGGAGACTCCAAGAGGATGGTTTCTGAGCGTGAGTCCTAGCGTCAGCTACCATCAGCAGCAGCAGCACAGCACGGAGCCAGATCTCGGGCGTAGACACTCATGGAGAGGCCACAGTTTAATCAGCAAGCTGAGGCAAACCATGTTTCAGGAGAATTCACAATATAAGGTAGAATGCGCAAGAAAAACACCCCGAATTAGGAATGAAAAGACCCAGCTTCCCAAATCCCCTTTCTGACACTTCTTGCTTTGTGACCCTGGGTAAGTCACTCACCCTCATGGCTCACTTTTCTCTTCTGTAAAAGACTTGCTTTCACGGGGCCATTCCTGGCCTGTGAGAAAGCAAACTCCCCAAGGGCAGGAACCACGTCTGTCTTGTCCCTTGTGGATTGTATATTGCATTCTGTAATGCTGCAGTGGTCCCCTGGTGTGCAAATTCACATGGTGAGGGGGAGGGAGAAGCTATTGCAGGAGTTTTTTTCCTTCTTTCTCTCTTATTTTTCATTCTTTTGGGTTTTCTCTTCTGTTTTGTTGTTTTATGTTAGCAGGACACACCCAAACATCCAAGTTTGTATTAAAAAGAAATGAAAAAAGAAGTAGCTAGCACAGTGCCTGGCCCATAGCAGGTGTTCAATAACTGTTTGTTGAATGAATGAAATGGAAGATAAAGACAATCAGTTTACCAGACTCTTAAAGCGGGAAAATGACCCCAGTCAATGTAATTAATCACAGATGAAGAAACAAAAGCCTAGCAAGGAGGAAGAACTGTGTTTGTGGTCCCCCCAGGTGAGCAGGAAAGGAGCTGGGATTCAAGTTCCATCCCTGTGGGAGCTCAACAGAGGGCGGGTCAGGACAGACTGGACTGGGACGCGGAGGGGCCACGTCTTTGAACATTTAGAGGCAAACGTCAGTGTAACAAAATGCTATTCTGAACTAACTGGTAAAGTTTGGCGGTGGAGCAAGGTACAGTAAAAAGAGCACACAGTATTGGGTTCGAGTCCCACCTCTGCCACTTACCTAGGTGATTCGGGACCATCTCATCTCTGAGTCTCTTTCTTTTTCTAAAAAGCAGGGATAATAATAGCATCCACTTCACAGATTTTTTTGTTTGCATGAAAGTCAGTTAGATGTGGAAGGTGAAGAAAATATTTTGCAAGCTATAAAATATCATAGATTGTTAATCTGGCCGGGATCCCTCCTGAGTAATCTCCGACTCACTAACAAATCAACGTGGATTATTGACAGTTTTTTCAGCCAGATTGTCGTCACTTTGAAAATCAAAAGGAAGGACCTTAAAGGGTAGCTAAGTTTTGATGGAGGAGGGCAGGAGGAAGAAGTGGGCAGTTAGAATCTAGGTGGGGGCGCCGCAGGGGCTGGTCCTGAATGGTCAAGAGCAGATAACGCCAAAGCAGAGCACAGAGAGGGCTGGCCCAGGAGCCAGAAACCAGACTTTGTGGCTGGGAGAGCCTGTGAACCCTCCTGGTTGGCTTCCTCATCCGTAGACGAGAGATAGCAACACCACCTCTGCTAATTTAGAGGCTACTGTGATGTCATGTGAGATGGTGGATGTGAGGAATTTTTAAGAATTATCAATCGCCATCTCTACAAATGGGAGATTATCATTCCTTTAGAAGAGCATGGCTGAGGGGACAAGAAGCACATGTATGATAAACCTTGCCCACTGTTATGGACTGAATTGTCCCCCCGCCCCCAAATTCTTATGATGGGGCCCTAACCCTCAATGTGACTGTATTTGGAGATAGGGCCTTTAAAGAGGTGACTAAGGTTAAATGAGGTCCTAAGGGTGGAGCCCTAATCCAACAGGACTGGTGTCCTTATGAGGAAGAGACCCCGGGGATGTGACACACAGAGAAAAGGCCATGGGAGGACACAGCAAAATGAGGGCCACCTGCAAGTCAAGGAGAGAGGCCTCAGGAGAAACCACACCTGCTGGCTCTTTGCTGTTGGCCTCCAGAACTGTGAGAAATACATTTCTGTTGTTTAAGGCCCCCAGCGTGTGGTCTTTTATCACGGCAGCTCAATCACACTGATATACCCACCTGACAGTTTTGCCTCCTTTGCTCCTTTCCCCGGCACAGATTCTCCCTCCATCCGGAAGGGTAATGCACATGGATGGTTTGGGAGGCATTCTGGCCAGCCGGCAAAGGGAAGAGGCGGTGGCCAATGGTCAGGACCAGGTGTTAGGAGCGTGCCTGGTCTATTGTGGGCTACGCTCCTGAATTGCCGAGTGAGTGGAAACCAGTTTTGTCTGCTCTTGGATACCAAGTTGGTCTTTTATTTGCCTGTCTACCAAGATTCTGAGGCTCGATAGAAAGATAAGGTGTTTAAAGAGCTTTTAGCCCAAGGGAAGGATGTGGGCTCATGATTAAAGCTCAGCTTTCCTCTTTGTTAGGTGCTGGGTGATTTGAATAATGATACCTTAGAAATAGAGGACAATATCGAAATCTTGGTTGGGAGCTCCAAAAGTAACTATGTGGGCTTCTTTTGGGGTTGAATTCTGTCAAAATTAAAAAGACAACTCTGGCAACTCTGCACTACTCCTTACACATTAACTTCATAGGTTATTCATTCAACAAATTTTCTTGATCACCTACTATATGCCAACTTCTACTATAAGTCATAGAGATATAAGAAGAATAAAATAGACATAGTTCCTGTACTTAGAGAGCTTACAGTTGAGTGGGGGAATATAGGCAAGAGCCTGAGGATAAAAATAAAACCCTTTGGCTTGGCGTTTGAAAGTCCTGTTCAACCTGAGCCCAGTCAACCTCTCCAGTTTCCTTCTACACTCCGACTCAAATGCCCCGCCCCACCCAAATCATCCCAGTCAACTTTTCTGCCCTCTGTGCCTTCACTCTTATTCCTTACCTGGAAGGCTTTCTATACCTTATTTAAATCCCATCACTCCAGCAAGGTATGGTAGGTGGCCCCTAAGATGGTCCCCAGTGACCTCTGCCTCTTGGTACTCACACCCTTGTATGTGGGCAGAACCTAGTGACGTGCTTCTCATGAAAAGAATCAGCAGAAGTGATGGGATATCACTTCTGAGATTAGGTTACAAAAGGACTGTGGCTTCCATTTTAGTCACTCTCCTCTCTCTTGAATCTCTCACTCTGGGGGAAGCCAGCACCAAGTCTTGAAGCAGCCCTGTGGAGAGGTGTGTGTCATGAGGGACTGAGGCCTGACAAGGACCACTTCAGTGAGCTTATTAAATTGGAGTCCCCTCTTCTCCCCACTGGGCCTTTAGGTTGGGAGCTTGACTGCAACCTCATGAGAGACTTTGAGCCAGAGGCATCCAGCTAAACTGCACCCAGATTCTTGACCTATAGAAGCGGTGGGATCTTAAATGTTTACTGTTTTAAGCCACTAAGTTTTGAGGTAATTTGTTATGCAGCAATAGACAATCAATACGCAAAGTGGGGTGGTTTGTCACGCAGCAGTAGATAACTAATACACAAGACGTGGTTCAAGCTGCTCCCCGGGATTTTCTTTGACCTCGCCTCATCCAGAGTAACCTCTGCCTCCTTTGAACTTGATGTAGACCTGTTCCTCTCACTGGTCATTTGGCACTTTTGTAACATTACTTACCTTCTATCCTCTGTGTTTCTGGTCCTTTCCAAGTAACCCAAGGTCAGTAGCTGCTTAAGTTTCTTGTGTGTCCCTGCTCAGAGCAAGTATTTGGCAAAGGAGAGAAAGACGTTCTGTGAGACTGAATTTTGTATCAGAAAGGGGCTTTTAGTTCATGTTTGGTGACTTACAAATGACTCGTAGGTGGAAAACTGAAGTAGTCAGAAGAGGGACTTAGCTTGGAAGAGCTAATGCTTGGTCTTCATCAAAGTGAGGCATCAGAGGCCAATACCACCAGCCAATCCTCCTTGTAAATTCTTTCTGGTGATTTCCTTCTTACTGTGTGAGGAGCTTAGACTTGTGTTGGCAGTTGTGAGAGGCAACACAGAGGGCGGCTCTAGGGCACTGAGGTCACCTCAGAGGAGGGAAGCCAATTGTTTTCTCAGGGCCCCTCTCTCATGTTTACTCTTTTCAGGGCCTCTGAGCAGGACTGGGCTGAAGCCCACTTCCCACACGTAGCACCATTTATTTTAAACACACACCACATATATACAAAAGGCCAAATGCAAAGGAAAAAGGCTGCTGAAGACCAGAGTCATTAAAAGTTCAGGCTAAGAATAGACAAGGAACTCTGAGAGCTGCTCGGCTATGTGACCTCGTGCAGGGGCTTGGCAATCAGCCCGTCCAGCTTTGTTTTTTCTATGCCTTCGCAAAGAAAAAACATTAGTTTGGGGGTCAGGAGACCCGGATTCTAGGCCTGGCTCTGCCAGTACCTTCTCTTGTGGCCTTGGGTGAGTCCTTCCCCTCTCTGGGCCTCAGTTTCCCATTTGTAAAATGAAAGAATTGGACTAGACTCCAAGTCTTTCCAACTCCAATATTGAGAGAACACAAAGGAAAATAGAAAGAATGCTGGCTGGCCTGCGAACCAGAGACCTGACTCCTTGTCCCAGCTTTGTCACTAAGAAGCCCAACCTCTTTGGGCCTCTGCCTCCTCATCTATCAAACAAGGTGATATACTCCTTCATCCATTCCTTCAACAAACATTTCTTGAGCAGTCACTATGTACCAGGCTGGAGATATGATGGTGAGTCAAGACAGACGTGGTCTACGTTCTCATGGAATTTCCCGTCTTTTGAGGGTGGGAGGGAGGAGGAAAGAGGAACTGTAATCAATCACATAAATGATAGTGTCATTAATGCCCAGATAAGTGCGACAAAGGAAAGATCATACTTGATTCTCAGTGACTGAGGGCTACTTACCACCTCCATCAATTCCAGTGTTCTGTGATCTAGTAGGCATCTCTGCTGGAAGGCACAGAGAAACCCTTTGAAGAACTCACATCTCATACCATAGCTTTTGTCAGAACAGCACAGCTCAATTAACCCAATCGACCATCAGCCATCTATTGAGTACATTCTACAGGGTATCAACCACCCAATTCCTGTCTTCCTGGAGATCACACTAGTGGACAGCATGGACTCACAAACTGACATAGCTATAAAATGTCTCATACCATTCTCTGATTGCTAATTATGTGTTTTAAATAATAATGTTTATGAGAGTTAAGAATCAAGTGGGAGGGGCCGGCCCTGTGGCCAAGTGGTTAAGTTCACGCACTCTGCTTCCTCGGCCCAGGGTTTTGCTGGTTTGGATCCTGGGTGTGGAGTTAGCACCACTCGTGATGCCATGCTGAGGTGGTGTCCCACACAGCAGAGCCAGAAGGACCTGCAACTGGAATATGCAACTATGTACTGGGGGGCTTTGGGGAGAAGAAATAAAAAAAGAGATTGGCAACAGATGTTAGTTCAGGGCCAATCTTAAAAAACAAAAATAATCAAGTGGGCATTTGGATGTGCTAGGGCAATCAGAGACATATGCTTAGAAGTAGAAATTGAGATAGGTCCTGAAGGTTTGCTGCAGTTTTAGACAAACAGAAACACTGCTATCAGGGAGCAATGGCCCCATTCCCTACTACCAGACAGCACAGCTACATAGGACATACAAGAAAGATCTACAGTGAGAACTCCTAGATCCTCTTTTGGGGATACAAGGAGCGATACAAGCCCCATTTTTTGTCAAGGAGCAAGAGACCTCTTCTGTGACTTATTCTGAACACTGTCCCTGGAGTGGGAGGCCTGCCACTGAGAAGCTTCTCCACATGGGGTGGCCCTTGCACTTCTGTGAATCTGTTATCTCATTTGTAAAACGAAAGGGTAGATGATACCCAACATCCCTCACAGCACCCAGAAAGATCGTTACAATTTGATTCTTTGTAAGAATTTTTATTATTTCATAATAAAACTGTTGGTTGCTGCCATGGAGTATGAGCTGTAAGATCTTAGACAAGTTATTAAATTTTCTAAACCTGATTTACCTTTTTTTAAAATTAGTTTTCAGAATAAAAAAGTAATACATGCACATGATTTTAAAAAATCAAATACTACAAAAGACCATACTAGAATGGTTACAGAGTTTCTGTTTGAGGGATAAAAATGTCTTGGAAATAGATAGTGGTGATGGTTGCACGACATTGTGAGTGTAATTAATGCTGCTGAATTGTAAACTTAAAAAGTCGAATTTTATGTTATATATATTTTACCACAATTTAAAAAAGTTAATATAGCAAAACTCACTGAACTGTACACTTTAAACGGGTGCATTTTATGGCATGTGAATTGTAGCTCAATAAAACTGCTAAGAAAGAAAAAAGAGTATACTATAAGAATATATTCTCCATCCCAACCCAGAACCTTTGGTGCCCTCCCCAGAGGCAACTACTTTCTTGTCTCTTCCTCTGGAAACAGTCCAGGCATAAACAACTCTGTGTGTGTGTGTGTGTGTGTGAGTGTGTGTGTATATATATATATATATATATTTTTTTTTTTTTTTGCTGAGGAAGATTTGCCCTAAGCTAACATCTGTGCCACTCTTCCTCTATTTTTTAGTATGTGGGCCACCAGCACAGCATGGCTGCTAACAGAGTGGTGTAGATCTACACCCAGGAACTGAACCCAGGCTGCCGAGGTGGAGCGCACTGAACTTAACCACTAGGCCACCGGGGCTGGCCCATAAACAAGTATATTTTAATCATATATCTTTTTTTTAAATATAATTGGAAGAAGTGACATTCTGTTCTGGACTCTGCTTTATTTCCCTTACTAAAATATCTCATGTTGTTGCATATCAGCATATGTAGATCTATTTCATTCTTTTCTGCTCCTGCATAGATTTCTATTGTGGGCACCTATCACAATTTATTTAATGAGTTCCCTTATGGATGAACATTTTGATGGCTTCCAATATTTTTCTATAGCAAACAGTATTGCAGTAAACATCCTTGTACGTATGCTTTTAGGCACATGAATAAATACATCATCTATAGGATAAATTCCTAGTTCTGGTGTTGCAGGGTCAAAGGGTAATCCATGTTAAATATTAACAATGCTAAATTGACTTCTCCAGAGTCTATACCAATTTATATGCCTACTAGGATTCATTCATTCATTTTTCATTCAACAGTATTTGAGAGCCTACTGTATACCAGCATTATTCTAGGCCCCAAGGACACAGCAAATGAACAACGACAAGACAAAACCCATCCCCTAATGGAGTTTACAGTCTCGTAGGAGGAGAGAGCAAACAAAAAGTAAAATATGTGGTATTTCAGGTGGTAATAAATGCAATGGCTAAAATAAAGCAGAGAAAGGAGTGTGGGCCAGGGGTACAGGTTGGCAATTTAAATAGGGTGGTTAGGGTGTGAGACTTCTAAGCCTCAGTTTCCTTATCTGTAAAATGAGACAATAACAGTACCTATCTCATAGGACTATTGAAAGAATTGAATGAGCTTATGTCTGGTACATAGTAGTGAAGATTTCACAAATGGAAGCTACTGTTGTTATAAACACCCTTACAGCTGAGGAAACCATGGCCTAGGAAGGAACAATTTGTCTCAGGTCCCAAGGAAAATTAGTGGTTAGGTAAGAACCGGAACCCAAGGGCTGGCCTGGTGGAATAGTGGTTAAGTTCGTGGGCTCTGCTTTGGCAGCCTGGGGTTCACAGGTTCAGATCCTGGGTGCGGACCTGGCACCACTCATCAAGCCACGCTGTGGTGGTGTCCCACATAAAATGGAGGAAGATTGGTACACATGTCAGCTCAGCGACAATCTTCCTCAAGCAAAAAGAGGAAGACCAGCGGCAGATGTTAGCTCAGGGCCAGTCTTCCTCACACACACACACACACACACACACACACAAGAAAGAACCAGAACCCAGGCCTCCCGACCTCCATGCAGTGTACTTCCACATATACCAAGGGACCAAAAGTACTAAGAAGCCATTCTCCTGGGGCTGCTAACAGGCACCATGGTTTTAAGCTGAAGAGCTCTCTGACAATGTGATTTTCAACATCAGCAAGAAGGGAGGGAAGATGTGGGAGTACATGAGGTCCTTCTCCAGAGAAGCAGGCCAACTGCCCTCGGGCTGAAGGCTAAGCCTGCTGGCGTTACTCACAAGATCCAGGATGGTGCTCTCGGCCAAAGGCAACAAGCTTTCTGGCTGCTGCTGTCGCATCTGCTCTGATGAGACTCTCCCAAACCCTGATCTCCCACTGGTTTCATTCCAAGGAATCTCCTGGAGGAAAGATAAGCAGCAGTAGAAATAAGATAAATTACAGCTGTAGAAATAATAAGATCTGGAGCGGCGTTTGGATCTGTTTGGCTGGTGAGATTTTCAAGTAGCCCAAGCGTGTGTTGGTGGTCTCTCAACTCTCTGTGCCCTTTTCTCACCCGTGGCACCTCCACTCCCTGCCCACACCAGGCACATGCTGCTTCCCTGGGCCTTCTGCCTTCAGGCAGCCCTCTCCTGGCCTGGGTTCTAACCTCCCTTCAGCCCTATTCTTTCTTCATTGAGGTCTCATTCCCCCCACTCATCCTGACCCCTCCTTTGGGAATATGTGTTTTTTTTAAAAGGAAATGTTTACTAGCTTAACAGAGTCAATATGGAGCAGGATTCAGAGAAGTCAGCATTCTGGGCTTGACTTCTGTTAATGAGCACTTATATGAACTTGGCCAGGTCAATTACCATTTCTGGGCCTCAATTTCTCCACCTAAAAAATATGTATCATTTGCCATTTAAGTACCTTGGAGTAGATTATTTGTTTTTTTAATTTCCCAAACTTTTTTTTGTCATGATGGTATGCAATCCTATGCACATGTGTCTATTTGTCTGGATATTGACAGTGTTGATTTTTTTCATTGAGGTAACATTGGTTGATAACATATAAATTTCAGGCCTACATCATTATATTTCACCTTCTGTATAGACTACATCTACCACCCTCTTACCCTCTGGTAGCCACCAATCTGTTCTCCTTATCTATGTGTTTGTTCTTCTTCTACATTGGAGTGAAATCATACAGTACTTGTTTTTCTCTGACATTTCACTTAGCATAATACCCTCAAAGTCCACACATATTACAAATGGCAAGATTTCGTCTTTTTTTATGGCTGGGCAGTATTCCATCGTGTATATATATATATATATATACCAAATCTTCTTTATCCACTCATCTGTCAGTGGGCACTTAGGTTACTTCCATACCTTGGCTGTTGTGAATAATGCTGCAATGAACATAGAGGTGCATAAATCTTTTCGAATTAGTGTTTTTGTATTCTTTGGATAACTACCCAGAGTGAAATCGCTGAATCGTATGGTAGTTCTATTTTTAATTTTTTGAGAAATCTCCATACTGTTTTCCATGGTGACTGAACCAATTCACATTCCCAACAGCAGCGTACAAGGGTTCCCTTTTCTCTACATCCTCTCCAACACTTGTTATTTTTTGTCTTTTTAGTAATAGCCATTCTGGTGGGTGTGAGGTGATGTCTCATTGTGGTTTTCATTTGCATTACCCTAATAATTAGCGGATGTTGAACATTTTTTCATATGCCTGTTGGCTATCGGTATATCTTCTTTGGAAAAATGTCTGTTTATATCCTCTGCTAATTTTTAGATTGGGTTGTTGGGTTTTTTTGTTGTTGACTTTTACAGGTTCTTTATATATTTTGGATATTAACCCCTCATTGGATATATGCTTTGCAAATATCTTCTCCCAGTCGTTAGGTTGTCTTTTCGTTTTGTTCATGGTTTCCTTTGCGGTACAGAAGCTTGTTAGTTTGATGTAATTCCATTTGTTTATTTTTTCTTGTTTCCCTTGCCTGAGGAGACATATTCAAATAGATACTGCTAAGAGCATACTGTATCCACTTTTGAGGTGGCGTCCATAATCTTACCTGTACCCACAGGGAAAGGTAGGGAACAGCATAAAGGATGGAGACAGGAGATTCTGAATTCTGAAATGACCTGTGACTGTCACTGTATCATTGTTCCTGCCTAGTAAAACAATCTGGACTCCAAACTCTTCTTCTTTGATGCCCCACAGTTGGGCTGACAACAAACTCCCACAGACTTGAGTCTTGCAGTATCGTGGGCACAGCAGAAGCAATTGCAGGCACGTAGTACTCCGGATGGTAAACTACCAAGCCTGCTTAGACCCTCTCCCTGCTGGGACACCAACAGAGTCAGACCTCCAGAGTCAGTGGTGCATCCTAGCAGGGAAACACTGAAGGAGGAGTGGCACTGTTTTCACGGTGACTTCATGAGTCTTCAGTGACTTTCCACTGAGCTGTGGGAAAATGTGACAGTTTACTGTGGCTGAATCATAACCCAGAGGTCCTGACTACTCAGATCTTTGAAGATTCCTTTCATTCCTTTCCCAAAAGGGGAACCTGACAAACTCCAATTGGTTAATTCCATCTACCTTCTGTTCCTTGCAACTAGATGTAGGTGCAGAGTTGTGTGCTCTCAGCAGTGGCAAAAGAGTATCAGATTAATAGCATCTATAATCTATAATTACCATAGCTTATTTTATCTAGTACTTATGTTGTCAGGTACTTGCTATAGATTTTTTCATTGAATCTTCATAACCACCCAGTAGGGCACTTACTATTAGTATCCTTAGTTTATAGATGAGGAAACTGAGGCCCAGAGAGGCTAATAACTTGCCCATAGTCACATAGCTTGGGTGTGAGGTGCTGCGATTTAACATAAGCATTCTGACTCCAGAGTCTGCTCTTCACCACCATGTTATGCCGTATCCAAACACCAGCACAGATATTCTGAGCTCAAAGGCACTTCAGACATCACACATCAACTCCCAGATTTTTTTTTTTTTTTAAAGATTTTAATTTTTTTCCTTTTTCTCCCCAAAGCCCCCCGGTACATAGTTGTACATTCTTCGTTGTGGGTCCCCCCAGCCGCGGCACATGGGACGCTGCCCCAGCGTGGTTCGATGAGCAGTGCCATGTCCGGGCCCAGGATTCGAACCAACGAAACACTGGGCCGCCTGCAGCGGAGCGCACGAACTTAACCACTCGGCCACAGGGCCAGCCCCTCAACTCCCAGATTTTGCAGCTGAGAAAACAGACCTAGTGAGATGATGGGAATCGCCTAGTGATGGAGCCCGGACTGGAGGCAGGTCTCTTCACTCCAGGGTTCATTGCTCTGTCTGCTGTTTCAGAAGGAATCGGGTTCTCTGCACCATCTTACGAACCTGGAGTTCTCTGATACCTTATCCCTTAATCTTTAGGGAATGGTACTTAAATTTATATAAACATAAAAATACTTTCACATTGTTTTTCTACAATATACTGATCCTCCAATTCTTCCTACCCCTTTTAGAGGCTTTTTTTTTTTAAATTCAGCTCCTTTTCACCTTCTCCTTCTTTTTTTAAATACCAAGAAAGTGAAAGCAGTTTCAGATAGATAGGATAAAAAAAAAATCTTTTTTTCAAAATCTTTGAAATTTTTTAACTAAGTTTCCCTTCCTTTACCAAAGCATTTTAAAGACTGCTATTCAGCTATGACTTCTAATTGTCAATCATCCAATAAGCATTTGTTGATCTCCTCAGGCTGCCCTTCCCCATCCCTCCCTCTTAGGAGATGACCGACTAAGGCTCAGTACATCCCCTCAGCTCCTGTGTGTCCATTTCCAGGCCTTACTCCGTGCAGGAGTTCTTCCTCATATCCTGCCTCCTGTCATGGGGATGGTGTCCCTACTGCTCTCCAGGTAGTCTCTACACAGTGAACTTAGCCCCATTCTTTCCCCCCCCTTCTATATCTGAACCAACAAATTATAAAGAGGTGGGTAAGGTGGAAAGAGTTTGGTCTTTGTAGTCAAAATTTCACCACCCTCTGGGCAAGTTAGTTAACCATGCTGAGCCTCACAGGTCAAGTGGAAGGAGACCCCACTTCAAGAGGATCATGAGAATAGAATGAAAGAATGTGCAAAGGGGTTAGTAGACCACCCAGCACACAACAGACACCGCCTTCTCCCTCTCTTCTGGCTCCTTCCCCTTTTTTCACAAAACAAAGTTCAAAAGACCTTCATTTTTAAAAAAGCCCTGTCTCATTCTCAAACAGTGAACTGCTCTTTTTCCTTCCTGTCGGTCCGAGCATATTCAGCTTATCCTCACGGTTGATCCTTCCCGCTCCCTATTCAGCTCATTTCGGCCACTATAGATTGAACTCCTACTCAGGACTAGCTTAGCCCATTTCATGACTCTCCCAAACTCTGAATTCAATATGCACTTGTGAACTGACCCCACTTCAGCGCTAACCGCTGCCCAGTACTCTGACCTCGGGGCCCTGCTTGTTCCTGCGTCTCCTCTAACTTCTCTCAACATTTCTGTCTCTCATCTTTTTGCATCTGGTCTCTGGATGGTCTCTTCCACTCCTGTGGATTCAACAACCACTATTTGCTTAGATTTCCAACCCTCTCTCTCTCTAGTCCAAATTCCAATCCTCAGGCCCCAGACCTGAATTTTCAACAGTTCATAGGGAACTCTCTTTAGAGCTTCCACGAGCATCTAAATCTGCAAGTTTGCCTTTTCACTCATGGCTCCTATTTCCCAAATGTCTTGACTATTAAGTCAATGCTCAAGCAAGAAGCCTGGGTCATCTGGAACGTGCCTCTCTTCTATACTCCGTGTTCTGTATTGGAGTGGCACAAATCCCTTTGATTTTTATTCCCACAGTATCTCCTGAATTCACCCTTTCTATTTCCAGTGCCTTAGTTCAGGCCTTTGTCGTTAGTCTCCTAATACAAAAGGCACATTTTGATATACACACATACATATTCTTTTAATGCAGCAATACTTTCAGATAGATACTATTATCCCCATTTTACAGATGAGGACAATGGAGGGACAGTGTCATTAAGTGACTTGCTCAGGGTTACACAGCTGTGTGCAAGGCCCTGTTCTAAGCAATACTGGTATAGATAACTAAGAGACAGGTACACAAATGAGTACCTCACAGACAGCTACTTATAAGTCAATATGTTAGGCATTGTAACAAATATATATACAAGATGGGAGTGTTATTTTAAGAAAATTAATCTAACAGTACTAATCTTAAAAGGCTCTATCAGAAGACAGAAACACTGAAATCAGAGAAATTAGCTTCTAAACTAATAACAGCCTCCTGGCTAATACAGTGATCAGGTAAGATCCAGTGAGGAAGGTGATGATGGTAGATGCAGTAAGACTCGAAAAGGGGCCAAATGCAAAACATTTCTAAAGCAGAAATGATAGTAACAGGTTTAATGTAAGAAAAGGAATCAGACTTACATTTTTAAGTCTGGGAAACTGAAAGAAGGATGTTAGTAAGAAGAAGAAAAATTCATTTGAAGGTATACTGAGTTGAAGACAAATTAGGACTGCTCTGCTCTGAGAGAATGTAATCTTAATATAGTAAGATTCAGAAAGGAGACTTTTAAAATTGTTAGCACCCAGGCTTGAGTAGTATGTAAACAAAGAATTGTAAAGTATTTTAATTAGGCTCTGTACCAGCAGGATGGCCTCTACATATTTTCTATGGTTTTATTTTCTCCTCACTTTCCACTAGTCTCTATTATGAATTCTGTTCTGCATCATCCTTTCCACAGAAATGAGGCATGGCTATGATGTAACAAAGCTGAAGTCTAAACATGCAAGAACCTACCTACCCAAAACTGATCTGAAAAATGCTGGTTTTGCTCAGCACTCTTCTGGAACTTCTCTGTTGGAGTTACTTTCAGGGTCAATCTACAGTCCAAACTTTACCAGCACACTTTATTTGTTAACATCTCTAACCTGATCACCCGTTAACTTAGCTCTGAGTTAACACTTCCTACGGTTTTCTCCAAAATAAAATCTACTCTCAAAAAAAAAGGGAGAGATTTTTTGAGCACCGAAACTAAGGGTATTCCAGAGGCTGTGTCACAGACTGCAGGCAACTTCAAGAGAGGCTTTCCAAATATTCTGAGGAATGGCAACATCGCTGTGGAGAAGGGGTTCCCCCACTGAGAGCAGGGCCTGTTTCACAGACGTGCCTTTCACGTAATCCTTGAAGCAGCCACACGAGAAAGTACAATCATCTTATGCTAATGGAGAGTAAAAGAAGGTCCAGAAAAGTTAAGTATCTTGCTCAGGGTCACAAAACTAATACATATCAGAGCCAGGACTTTAAAAACTTATGATTTTGGTACTGTATCGTGCTGCTTCTGATAAAATAAGGACACTGCTTTCCAATGGATGGAAAAGCTATTAAACAGTATCACTACTATATAATCCTATCTCATATGGCCATACGTTGAATACTGTCTTAATTTCATTTGTTTCCCCACCACTTTCTGTAATCAATTAATTCAGGATAATATGAGCAACCAGACATGAAAATTTGTCATAGATCTTGAATTAAGTCTACCTTATAGAAATACAGAATGTTAGAAATAGAAATGTCTTTAAATTATCAGGCCTGACTCCCTCTGATTATGTAATATGTAATATAATTATTACATGGTTTAAGTATGTCACAATCCAGGTCAACAAGCAAATAGTTTTCTTCTTCTTCTATAATGTGTTCAACTGAAGGCTATTGTACATTTATCATCTTTTTTCAGGCACTCTTAGTTCAATACAGACAGCAAGTTTTACTTATTCCTCCTTTAAATTCTACTCATTCACCACTGGAACACTATACACATTTATATATAGCAGTCGCTTATACTATGTTAAACTGGGTTGGAAGACTGCAGGCTTGAATTATTTAAGAGAAAAACATTTCCACTTGCCCTGCCAAACGCGTTGATCAATGTTCACTTAAGTGATGTAACCATCTCCTCTCATTTTGTAAGGTCTACTCTCTCTCTTCAGGTGACTAAGCAGTCTGCAATCTTCCTTCCTTTAATTGGATAATTTTCAGGCTTGTCTTATCCTTCCGGTTTTTACAACTTCACGCAATCATTTTCTCCTGTGAATATGGGTGAGGATTTCGTGATTAGTCTTTCCTTAGCACACACGTTTCTAGAACTCTCCAGATATCTTCCCAGACACTGGTACAGTGCAACACTTTATCTACTCTGGTGTTCCAGACAGACTGGCTACTCTTCCACGGCCATCTTTTCTTGCTTGCAGTCTTGCTTCTCCTTCTTGGATTGACCTTCCTGTGTCCTCCACACATTCTTCTGGCTCAGATGTGTCTTCTCCCACCTCCAGACCTGTGTGGCACTTTTGGTAATGTTATCACCTAACATCGTAAACACAGTTACTGTTTATTAAGCACTAACTATGTGCTGTGTCTGGAGCCTTATGTATGTAATACAAACTACCCAGCTTTTCCTCCTACAACAATACACCTCCAGTCCCCTACAAAGCCTGTCACTTATAGGCCTAGCACAGTGCCTGGCACATAGCAGGTGCTCAAGTAGCAGGAGCAACTATTATTATGATTATGAGAACAAGCACCATTTGAGTTATTCATGTTTGACCCCAGTGCCTGGCAGTGTCTGGCACATTCAACACGTTTATAAAACCAACCAATGAAGAGAACAAATATTAATGGCTCTAAGATCCTTATGAGACAAGCTGTGCAGCCAGCCATTGACTGCTGACACTAACTCTTCAGAGTCCAGACAGCAAAAGTACTCAGTTAACAGAGATGGGATTGGGGAGCCCAGAAGCATGGCCTGGAAGTCCAGCAGGATGAGTGGTACCAGATTCGGGAAGCTCATTGGCTAGTGGCTGCAGAGGCTGAGTATGGAAGATGGCTTTCTACGGATTGCTCTGGGCACAAGCCAGTATCAGTTTGGCTTCTCAGGTGTAGATGGCATGGTCAAACCAACTCCCTTGATCAGGGAGAAAAGTGGGACTGTAAGAAAGGCTCCTGACGATGAAGGGGGGCCTGGTTCTTAGAGAATGGAAGCCTACACCTGAGGCACCCACAGAGACCCAAAGGTGAAGCTCTAGGGCCCTGGGATTTAGCAGTGGCCATCCAGGAAGTAGTCTGCTTTAGAGTCCGGCAGGAGCTGTCGGGCCCCGTGACCACAGTGAGACTCAAAGGCAGATTCAAGTCTTTGGCAGTGCTAAGTTGAAAAGGGGATGGTGTAGTGGGATGTCAGAGAGAGACTTGGTTTAAGGAAACAATACACAGCTTCAATTACTGACACGCGTTGCTTAACGACAGGGATATGTTCTGAGAAGTGCATTGTTGGCAATTTCATTGTTGTGCAAACATCAAAGAGTGCACTTACATCAACGTAGATGGTATAGCCTACTGCCCATCTAGGCTATATGGTACTAATCTCATGGGAACAATGCCGTCTACGTGGTCCGTCATTGACTGAAACGTCACTATGTGGTTCGTGACTGTACTGAACTGGAGTGCAAGAAGACTTAATGCCCCAAACATGGCAGACTAGTTGTTTGATTTGAAGACTCGTTATTCAATTTGGGGCATTCATTCTGGCAGGGCTAGCAGCAAGGTTGAGATCTGAAATAGGACTCATATTCTGGGATTAAGGGCAGGACGTGGCCGCGGCAAGGTTGTTGGCGGGCCAGAGAACCTCCACTAAGGGTCACTGGCACACAGTACAGCCTCTCAGAGCACACAATCTGCTTTGCTTCAGTGTTAAGGATTTCGAGATGCCAGCATCTACAGATGGTGAAGTACGGAACACAAGTCTGTTCGCCCTGGCTTAACAAACATCTAATTCTTTCCATACACTTGTGCCCCCTTAGGCTGTGGATAGCTGGGTACCTGCTTGATCTCTTAATCCCCAGACAGTGTTTTTTCCTCTAATTGAGCCCCAGATACAACCACTTACAAGTTGAAATTACTCTTTACAATCACAAGATAGTTGTTTCATCCTCTGATTCTGGGACCACAACTTGTTCCCATTAGGTCCCAGAATCTAGGTCTGCACACACTAGCAATAAAAGTGGTCCTTTTCCTTTAAAACCAACCAAACCAAACAAATACACTACTACTAATAGTAATATTAATAATAATAAAACCTTCCCATCACCTGGATCTTCAGTAAGATCACACCTCTTGACTTTCACTTCTTCAGATACCAAACTGCCTATCTTTTATTGTTCCATGGTTAGTTTACGGTTCTTTAGATTTGATATCCCTAAGTGTTTTTTGCTTCATGCTAAAGCAATATACACAAACCATGGACTATCTGGGTCAACTACCCATCTGATGATTGACTTTCTTCTACAATACTCCCACCAAGTGGTCATCTGGACTGTACTTGAACACTTGGAATGACTGAGAACTCGCTGCCTGCAGAGACAGCATATTTCACCTTTGGATCACCTGTTGGAAATAACTGGTTTGGGCTGAAATATGTCTCCCTGAGTTTCTATCCACTGACTCTGGCTCCTCTCCTTAGGGCCATATGGAAAATATAAACTTATACATGGCCCCCTTCAGATATCCGAATAAAGTGACAATATCCTTCCTGAGTTTGTTTGCTTTGTTTTGCTGGATAGATGTTCCCAGTGCCTTCAGCTATATGTTGTTGTTGTTAAATGTTCTCACCAACGTCATCTCTCACTTTTCTGGACACGGTCAAGATGATCCATATGCCTCCTATCTAGCCCAGAGCTAGATAAATTTCAGGTGTGATCATATCAGCTTTTTTGGCAGCCACAACACACCGCTCCTTCACACTGAGCTTACAGACAATTGAATACCCCTAAATGCCACACGTATTGCTGCTAAGCCCATGGCATATCTATGCAATTGTTTTAGGTGGAGAAGGAGAAAGAGAGGAAGGTTTATTTACCACATTGATATTTCAAGAAATTTGGGTTCCAAAAATTCAACCCGGGATTGTACATTCCTAATGATACACAAGCCTGTGCTCAGTTTGCTAGCCCAAATGATTAGACCAACTCGTGATGAGTCATGAACTAGATTCCAGCTTAGGCTAGTCAGCCTTGCTTTATTTCATGGCCTCAGAATGCAGCCTTCTTCAAAATTACTCATCTTTCAAATATACGCTATTTATCACCAGAAGACCTGGTGGAAAGAGTATAAATGATTCAATGCATTATTACCACTGGAAAAACACCTTAAAGATAAGTACATTAACCATGGTATATTTATGACATCCCATGGGAATATTATATCCAAGTACCTTTTCCTCGATTACAAATAATATTGAGATAACACTGTATAGATTTTCAAGATATTTCAACTTAGCTTATTCGATTCTAAGTGAACGGGGTATTATTATCATTTATAGAGGAAGAAACTGAGACCCAGAAAGGTCATGACTTATCTATGGTTACATGGCTAAAAAGTGGCAGAACCTGGTCTGAACCCCGAGTCCATGGATACCCAGTCCAGCACAGTTCCCACTGTACCCATGGCACTCCAACATAAGTGTGGCCCATCCATGACCTTAAGGCACTAACATCCAAGGAGTTCTCCTCTAGGTCTTAAGCAACACGTGCTCTACTTGCTCTGCCATCCAGATTAAAAAAAAGGTCTCAATGAAAACAGTTATTACAACACTTAACAGACACCAAACTCTAGCAATCATAGAATTTATGAAAATTAGCCCAATACTTTAACTTTAGAGATTAGGAAGAGGTATCAAGTAATTTACCTAAGGCTGCAATTACCTAATAGCAAAACCAGGATTAGAACTATTGATATACCTAATTCAATGTTCTTTCTATTACACTGTACTGTTTCTCAAAATACAAGTAGGCAGCTGTCTGTTACCTAAAGCTAGGACATTTCTGAAAATGGGGTCTGATAAGTATTATCTATAACTCAAGAATGTTACGGCCAAGGATCCCACCAAACTCCTAACCCAAGAGAATATGGATGAGGAGGCCAATCAGAGAGGGATGAACCATGACACACTGAACCAGAACTTCCCAGTAAATATGGCTGTGCTAGAGGAAGTAGCCCCCAAGGGTGGGCTCCCTCCCCCAATATCTACTGTTGTTGGAGTCACTCAAGGCCTTGGACTACTTGTGTCCTAGATGACCAGGGTGCAAAGACAGCTGAGAGTCTTATTGAAAGGAGAAGATTATGAATCTGCCACAGCCAAGGGTGGTCTTTTTAAAAAGCAGGCTAAATAAGCACCTATTGAGTTAATATATGTAAAAAGGACCCAGTAAGTGACTATAAACATTTATAAATACTGATACAGTGTTCAATTTGGTTCAGCAATCATTTATAGAGTACCATTCATATGCAAAGCGCTGAAGATTCAAAGACATGTCATACCTCTATCTTCAAGAAATTTAACAGATTTAATATTATGGCAATACAGAAGTGGGAACTTAGGCCTGAAGGAGCCAGGAAAGGCTTTATTGAAGAGGAGACACTTGAATTGGATCTTAAGGCTTAGGTAAGAATTGTCTAGGTGAAGAAGGAGATGAGCAAAGGCAGAGGCATGAAGTAGTGTGGAGTATTTGCGTGCCTAGCAGTGGTTTCACAATGCTGGAGCCCAAAATATGGGGCAGGGAAGAGTTACAGCATGAGATGAGGCCAAATCAGAGGGCCTTATGCCATACCACCTTGGACTTCGGCTTAAACGAATGGAGAGCCACTGAAGAACATATCACCTTGGGAACCAAGGCTGAGGGAGAATTTGAAGGTGGGAGGCAGGAAGACTGATTATGAGTTGGTTGAAGTAATCTAGGAGATGATGAAAGCCTGTACAAGGAACGTATAAGTAGCAACAGGAATGTATCAGATGCATCAGATAAGCCATACTCCAGAAAAAAATGAGGCTATTGAATGATGTCATCTGAGGGCTGCGCTCTCCTGATCTAAATATTTCTCTCAGGGCCTCTCCTCATGCCTGACACTTTCACCATCAGAAGTTCCTTCTGTAGGATCTTTAAGAGTCCCCGACTAAAATGGAGTTGACTGGTACACTGCGGTGTTTGTCAGCTAGCATTAAGACGGGTTCCAAGAGTTTGCTGGGAGTAAAGGAGGCCTTGCAGGGTTGGGCAGGGCTAGTCATGAGGGGAGAAGCAAGAGACCCAAAGCAAAAACAAGGCACAAAAAGTTCAGGCTGCTAAAATGGAGACAAAGAAACTTCATACGTCACCATTTTGGCTGGGCTGGCCCTGCTCTGCTAAAAAATCAATTTGCAGTCAGCTTGGGTGCTCTGTTCCAAAGTCTACATAAGAATAACAGCAATAAAATAAACCCTAGCAAAGAAAGAACTGTGATTTCCGAGCTAAGGAACACCATGTAGGGACAAATTAACCCAGAAATTGGGCCTTTAAAAAGTTGCTTAGGAATCAGGTCATCTCAGATCTTTTCCACCTTGACTCTAAGTGAAATATGGCTAATGTATTTTCATTTCCAGTAAGTGTCATGTTTAACTTGGAAATCTGACAAATAACAAGAACCTCTGCCCCATAGTTCACAGTATTATCGGGAGGATCAAACAGGACAAAAAGAGGCAAAAGCTTTTGTGTGCAGTAAAGTGCTAAATGAGGGCCAAAGCAGCCCCTCTGGCTCACAGGAGAAAAGAAAAGAGGTGGGATCTCCTTGGTGGGGCCCTTGCAAGGATTGCTCATCAATGACGATCATATTTAGTCATATTTGGATCAAACTTTAGTCCTTCAAATGTTGATGAGCAGAGCCCACAGTCCCTTAAATACCTTCCCTAAGGACTAAAATTAACGCACATTGTGAATTTAAAAGGAACACCTAAAAACAGACACTAATACATTTTTAACAAATGAACTCTTTCTATAAATCCAGCCTCTATAATGAAACTCTTTTGTCACAAGCATGTAAATAGAGGAATTTATATATGACTAGATTATTAGAATCATATTTTATTAGACTTAAGAAAGGCTTAGATCATCTCTATAGACTGTCTTTCTAGCCTCCTTCACTCTCCTGCCTTTCTTACAAAAGGAAAACTGAGGTAACGGTAGACCCCAGATTAAACTGCAGATTTCCTGACTCCTCGTCTAAGGCTCTCTTGTCTATAAAATAATTTTTAATAAAATATTTCAAATGTAAAGAAAAGCAGAATAATAAACACCCAAATTTTTAAAATGTTAATAGCATATGCTTTGAATCTTTTTAAAAAGAGAATTATGACATTATATATCAGCAGATGACCCCCCGTTCCTCTACCTCATTCCCCTACCTCCTTCTCCAGGGGCAACTACCATATTGAGGTTGCGGGGTATTCCATCCTTCCTGTTCATGTTTTCATTCACTTACCAAATGATTATATATCCGTAAACCGCACCATGTTGCCATAGAAAGAGCTGGTCTTCAAAACCAGGACAAGTCCTTCACTCTAGTAGGTTTGCATGCAGTTAAACCTCCGAGGTTTGCCTGGATATTTCAAAAAGAAACTAGGGCAGAGCGTAAAGTCTTCTTTAACGATTACCACAAAAGGATCTAGTGAAGTGTCTTATTATTTAGAGTGAAAAATAAATTGGGCAAATATAAAAATTTTAATACAACCTTTTTTTTATCCTCAGGTTAGCGTTTCATATTTGTGAAACCCTGGCTTATAATGACCTAATGTGAACGACCTGTTACCGAACAATAGGGAAAGATGGATTAAGCAATTTAACTAGTAATAATAGTTTCTACTTCTGCTTCCAGGTCCAGCTCAAATGTCACCAGCTTAATGAATGTGTCCTCGATTCCATCAGAATTAATTCCTTCAACAGCATCTACTGAGTGCCAAAGCTCACGTGGATACAAAATTAGATCAGACCCAGTTCCTGCCCAGAGCCCAGAAATAATTACACAATAGTGTTTGATAAATGCTCGAATAGAGGTCTCCACGAGCGGTTAGTACACTGTAACTTTTCCTAGGGCAACTGGAGAAGGCTTTACAGAGGAGGTGACATTTGCACTGTGTCTACGAGGAGGAGGAAGAGGAGTTCACAAAACACTCCAGGCAGGGAGACATCGAACGAGAGGGTACAAAGGATGCTACGTTATTAGTTTTAGAAAGACAACCAAGGATAGACATTGAAGGCAGAGAGAGAAGTCAGAAGACTGGCAACAAGTCAAGCAAAAGATGACACGAGTGCAGGCATGAGTGGGAGCAGGAAGGGTTTTAACAAAGTTCAGGAGATGAATTTAGCAGATCTTGATGCACGATTGTTCGGGGATAGAAAGAACACGCAGGAGCTGGGCACGACCCCCAAAGCCCTGGCGAACGCGTGGGCAGCGAGGCCACCAACTCGAACAGGAGCCACCAGGCAGCAGGCGCGAGCAGGCCTGAGGAGGGGCTCAAGCTCCCTCGGAGACCTCTCGTGGAAGAGGCGTCACACGAGGCGCTGCTTTCCTTTCAGCGGCCAGAAATCGCCCCTCTGAGCGCCGCAGCACGTTGGATTCTTTTCACGTCAAATTATTTAAATCTGCTGTGCTGACAAGTCTGTCCCCGCCTGAAGTCCTGGAGGAGACGCACTAGCTCTCGCTGGTCTCCTCCTGCCCTCGGCTCAGAGCCTGGACACAAAAGCCCTCAAACCCCGCCTTTCTCGAAGACGGCGCTCCAGCCCACGCTGCCACCGTCGGTTAACATTCACCCAGCAAGGCCCAAAGCGCGAGGCGGCGGCTTGCACAAAGCATTTCGAGCATTCGGCCGGCAGCACCTGCGTCCGGCTCCCTCCGCGCTGATCTTATCTCATGTCACCGGAGGCAGCAGGAGTCCTGTTTCACAGACGCCGCCGCAGAAGCCCAAAGCATCTGCACCCCTCTCCCGGGGCCGCGAGGCCGGCGAGCGGCGAACCCAGGATGGGCCGGCTCGGCCTGTCGCCCCGCTGCCCGGGGAGGCTGCTCGCACGGCCCCGGGCTCCCCGCGCGCGGCCTGCCCGCCCGCCCCGCGCCGTCCACAGCGCCCCCCCGAGGAAGGCGCCCGCACGGCCCTGCCCGGGCCCCAGCACGTCGCGGGGTCCTCTCCGCGGCCCGCGGGTCACCGGACCCTTCACTCCAGCGACACGGGCGCGGCCCGGGCTCCGACTGCGGGGCCGGCCCTCGGGGTTCTGAGTTCTCAGGGATAAAGGCCCTGGAAGACGCGGGGCAGCTGCTGCCCTTGGGACGCGGCACCCGTCCCGTCCCTCCCCTTGCGGGCCCGGCGGCGGCTCCCGTGCTGTGGAGCCCGCCCCGCGAGGGTCTAAGGGGGCGGAGGCGGCGCTGCGGCGGGCGGCCCTTCCCCTCAGACCCGCGCCACTGCCGCCCGGCGGCCGCGCCCCGGCCTCCCTCACCGCCCCTGCAGGTTCTCGTTCTGCCCCGACTCTTCGGGGCAGGGACAGAGAGACGGCAAGAGAACCGCGCCGGGGACCAGCACGAGCGCGTCCGCGGACGACGGGACTCACCCGGCGTGAGGCGAAGGCGCGAGGCCTAGAGGCCGTCCCACCCGCGGAGGAGGCGTGTCCCGGCGCGTGCAGAAGGGGGTGCGAAGGACGGGGGCGGTCCCTCCGCGAGGCTCTGGAGCGCTGATTGGCTGCGCGAGGAGAGGGCGTGTCCTCACGTGAGCCCTCCAGGGAGGAAGGGCGTGCTAGTCGAGCGCAGGGCTAATGCGCGGGGCTGGCAGCCCCCGCCTCCTCCTCTTCTTTCTAGGGGCAAAGGGCAGGCAGTTTGGGTCTGGACGTCTGCAGTTGCGGACTGCAGCCATGGCGGGGCCTGAATGGCCGTCGCTGGAGCAGTGCTTGGAGAAGCACCTGCCGCCCGCAGACTTGCGGGAGGTGAAACGCATTCTCTATGGCAAGGAGACCAGGTGGGGGGCTCAGAGGCAGGGAGGGTGGGGAGACCTTGGGGCGAGCGAGGGGGGTCTGGGGGACCAGGGAGAGTGCTCCAGGATCTGAAGGGCTGCTCTGAGGGAGGGTGATGAAGTCCTGAGTGGGCGAATAGAGACCACAGGAAGTTTGGATGTGACGGCTCTGGGGCTGCACAACTCCGGGGTGACCTTTACAAGCCATTTCTCCTCCCGTTGCCGGGAACCGGAAGGGAAAGGACTGGGTTTTTACTCTCCGGGGCTTTCGCTGTGGCCGCCCAACTCTCCTTCCCTGCTTCCGGTGATGAGCTTCCTCCCCAGAGTCAGGCGTGTGCTCTGGGTGTCTGTCTGGGTCAGTGCCTCCAGCAAGTCAACTGATTGTCCGGTGCCGCCCCTCCTGCCTGTGGTGACTCATCCTCTGGTGGACCCTTGGAGGTAGAGGCTGGCTGAATCTGGTTGGTGGAGGAACTTTGCCCACTGGCAATCCACTGGAGTTAGTTACTGTGCTCAATGCAAACGTTTTTCCACTCCCAGCCTGCTGGACACTGGGTATAAAGCTGGAGGACACTTCCCCTTTCACTCTTGTTTCTCTTCAGGCCACTTTTCTCAAAGCAACCAGAAAATGTAAATCATATCCTCTTGCTGCTTTGCTTAAAACTCTCTAAGGGATTCCCATGGCTCCTAGAATGAAATTGAACCTCTGACCCCATGCAGCTCCTGACTAAATGTCCTTCCACTGCCTTGCCCATTTGCACGTTCCCCCAGTCCAGCCAGACTGTGTGCTCCCTGACCTTGTGGCAGTGACCTTTAGGCAGCAGGCTGATCAACTCGCCTGAGGCTCTCGGGTGTTTTTGGATCAGTGGTTCCCAGCCACTTGCTGCTGTGGAGTTACTGCAGGGAGGCCAGACCTTAGATCTGAAGGTGTTTCCACAGCCCGTGGATGGTAAAGACCGCAGTGGGAGTGGTACAGAACTTTGTCAAAAAGGGCTCTTCATTCCCAAAGAGGGGTATGGGGGACTGGATGACCTTCAGAGCCCCTGCAGTGCGCTGGTGCTGGACTACTACTTTCCACTGCGCCTATAAAGGCTTGTCCTGGGCCGTGCCTCTTCTAGCTGAGTCTCTCAAACAAGACGTCTTAAAGCAAGGGTCGGGGGAGGGTCTCAGGCTATAGTTTCTAGGGATGGGACTAGGTTTGTTTTAAGGGTGAGGTGGGCATGTTCTCCTAGGAAAAAGATGGAGAGAGCTCCTGAGTGTCAGGGGGAGGGAAAACACAAGAGTCTTAGGAAAAGAGAAATATGTATCCCACATAGGTTCCTGGCTGGGCACATTCTGGAGATCAGGGTAAGAATTACTCTGCATGAGGGACCTCATGTGCGCATTTGGATCGCCCCAGAGTGGGGAGGGATTCTAAGGGGTGGTAAAATGGGAGCCAAATTCCATTGACTGATGACTGCCAGGCCGCCTCCTGGGCCTTGGCTCACAATAGCTGAATAAGTGGCTCCCCCTTTCCTCTCTTTTTCCTATTCCCTTTTCTTGGTTCGCTTCCACTCAGCCCTGGGCCCTTCCAGGCTTTACGTCTAGGGTATAAATCCTTGTCCTTGTGATTGGGTGGGATTTGGCTATGAAAGGGATTGCGAACTGAAGGCAGAAAATTATTAGTCATTTAAAAACCCTCCTCCCACTCAAAGCCCTGCTCATTCCTCACAGCCTGACTCAGACACAGCACCTCTGTGAAGGCCTGGTGGAGCGGAGTCCTCAGCCCTTCCCTGGACTCCCTCTGCACTCCACACAAGACCAGCTTCTCTCCCGATTACTTTCTGTATCCAAAACAAAGACAGTGCTTAGTAAATGTTTGCTAAGTGAATGAGGTAAATGGGCCTTTACCTGTGCCAGACCAGACAGATGAAATCCCCAAAGAACTTTGACTCAATTTTAAGACAGTCAGAACCAAGAAGCATTCATTCATTCAACAAACATTTATTGCGCGTTTGTTTTTCTCTCAGGCACTAGGGGTACAAGGATGAGTAAGCCATGGTTGCAGCCTTTGAGGGTCTTTCCATCCTTTGGTGGTTGTCCTACATTGTGAGAGAAGGATGCAAGGAGAGCTGGAGAGAGTTTATGTGGATGGAGTTGGGGGCAGGTCAGGAGGGCTTCCCAGGGGTGCCGTGCTTGAGCTGCATCCTGGAGGAGTTGGAGGAGTTGGTTTGGAGACAGGATGGGCTCAGGTACTCCAGGCCAAGGCCCAGACCAGGGGACATGTCCATTCGGGGACTGCGGGTGTAGACTACTGTGGGAGTCGCCCAAGAGAGGAGGCAGGAGTAGCTGGAGTGGATCTGGGGGCTCTGTATGTCCTGCAGAGGCAGCGGGATTTGTCCTGATGCTGGTGAGAGCCTTCTAAGAATTTCAAAAGGGCAAGTGAACACTGAGGACGCCGAAAGCACACACAGTGCCTGGGCGTGGGAAGGAAGAAGAGTTCCAGAGGTCTTGGGGAGGTCACTGGATGGTGTGGACAGCAGGTGTGGCGGAAGAGGCGAGGATCGTGCTGGCCTCTGGCTTGGACCATCAAGTGGCTGGTGGATTCATCTGATGAGGAGCAGCTTCGGGGAAGGCTGATGAGTTGAATTTGGGGTGCTGTTTAGTTTCCTAGGGCTGCTCTAACAAATTACCACAAACTGGGTGACTTTAACCAAAAGAAATTTATTCTCCCAGTTCTGAAGACCAGAAGTACAAAATCAAGGTGTTGATGGCCTCACTCCTCCAAAGTGTCTGGGGGAGAATCCTGCCTTGCCTGTTCTAGTTTCTGGTCACTTCTGGCATTCCTTGGCTTGTGGCAGCATCACTCTAATCTCTGTCTCTGTCTTCACATGGTCTTCTCCTATGTCTCTCCTCTGGGCGTCTCTTATAAGAACACTTGTCACTGGATTTAGGGTTTGCCAGGATAATCTAGCACCATCTTTATCTTGAGATTCTTAAATACATCCACAAAGATCCTCTTCCCAAATAATTCTTAGGTTCCGGGTATTAGGATGTGGACATATCTTTTTGGGGGCCACAGTTCAACCCACTACAGGGACCATGTGGAGGTGAGCCTGGGACAGGAAGCCGGGCTTGGGAGCTGTCCTGAGATGGTCATTCCAGATGGAGGAGGGGAGGGTGCGAGTGGGAGAGACCCCGTGGGATTCTGGAGAACACAACGTTAAAGAGTCAGAGGAAGTGGAGACTTTGTGGGAGACTCCAAAAGTGAGGCTGTGGGGTGGGAGGATCCTAGGGCGGGTAGCAAGGATGCTGAGCGGGACAGGGACAGAGTGTCAGATGGTGCAGGGAGGTCTGGTAGGATGAAGGCAGCAAGGAGTCCACTGGCTTCAGCAACCAGAAGGCTAGTGGCATTTTGAGGTGGGGAGTGGGGACCAGGGAACAGGGGGCTGAAGAGGGTGTGGAGATGAGGACTTCCAGGAAGCTCCCTACACAGGGGAGGGAGAGAGAGCGAGTAAGGTAACAAGATGGACCTGTGTAGAGCACACGCTCTCTTCTCTTTTTTTTCTCTTTCCTTTTGTTTTTTTTCATGGGAGAGACTGAAACAGCTTTAATGGTGGATGTGGTAGTTCTGTAGGAGACACAGAGAGATGTCCAAGCTCTGTATATTGTTAAGTGAAAAGGGCAAGTCAGTGGAAAAGCAGGACATACAGAAAGATGACATTGTATGTGTAACACACACAATAGAAAAACATTGGAAAGATACATGAAATATTGTTAAGAGGGGTCATCTCTGAGGTTTGGGACTGGGGCTTGTGGGGGGGTGGTGGATGAAGAGGGGAACTCACTTTTCATTTGATACCCTTTACCATTGTTTGATTTTCTTCCCCCCCCCGTGAGCATGTGTTTCTTTTGTAACAAAGCTCTGGTTTAATTATTTAAAACGCTGATGGTAAAGAGCCATTAGAGGGGGAAAGATGAAGTTCCAGAAGCGACAGGCTGCAGAGGAGGTAGGAGCTGGGCTCTCTTGAGTGAGTCTGCCCTGACCCCGGAGGAGGGACGGGGGGCCTGGGGAAAGGACAGGAGGGTGTGTTGGGCCAGGACGGAAAGTGGTGGGCTTTCCTCCTTGAAGTTGGAGGTGAGGCCACGAGGGGTGGGGGCCTTAGTAGTAGGATGAGGGGCAGAGGGGCAGAAAGCCAACTATAGGGACCAAGGGAGGATTTCGTGGAACCTGGAGGATAACTCCCACCTCCCCCCGACCCCGTGTGAGGTTGTGGCTCATTTGCTGGTCTCTGCCCATTCTGGGTGGTGGCTGGTCTGTGCCCCACCTCATCCCCGTGCCAAGCCCTTGGTGGGCACAGCACTTGTTTATGGAATGGGGCTTGAGTGTTAGTTGAGTTCTCCAAGCCAAGCAGGTCAGGACGCGGTGATGGACCACCTGGATGACGGCCGGTCGGGCACTCCTCGCAGGCAGTGACCAGACAGTAGGGGGTGCTGAGGAAGGTAGACTCCCAAAGGCAGCACTCTGCAAAGGTGAAGAGGGCAAAGCAGCCTGGCTGGCTTCACTTCTGGCCTAGGAGAGTGTCCACAGGGAGCTGGGGTAGGGGCTTGGAGGCAGCACTCAGCATAGACAGTAACGAGGCAGGGAGGTTGTGCATCTGGAATATGGGGCTCCTGGTGGTGGAAAGATGGGGAGAGTGGAGAGCTGTAGGCAGTGGATGGGGAAAGACAGCAGAGGCTGAGGACAGGCCCTGGGATCAATGCCAAAGGGCAGTGTGGCTCCCGGGCCCTCAGGCCTAAGGGGAAACAGACACAATCCTTCTTCTTCTCCTGCCCACCCTGGTGACTTGACCTGGGCCCAGGCCTGCTGGGGTCGGGGCTTTCCGGCTGAGGGCAAGAGGTCTGTCTCAGGCAGTCATTGCAACAGGAGGCGCGGTGTGGGCACTGCTGCTATTTCTAACCTGTGAAGCTGACGGAACCCTGACTAGTTGAAAAGCAAGCTGACTGTCAGGGGTGGAACCCAACTTGGAGCTGTCAGGGCCGTCACATGGAAACCGCCTGGCAGGGGCGGCGACAGGGGGCTTGGGCTGACAGGGCTGTGATTTTGAAAGAAATGTCTTTAAGAAAGTGACTTAAAGTAGGAGAGAAATATTATTATTAGATAATGGCTGTCAGGTTATTTTTTGATGTGTTCTCTGGGTATTTCATAACCATCTCGCCCCAAATGGTAAGGCCTTCCTGGCCAGGGGCCACGTCCTGTGCTCCTGCGGATTTTGCCTCAGCGCTGGACACGCAACAGCCCTCAGGAGGTGTTTGCCGTTTGGCCAATGGTCACTTTGGTGGGAGGTTTCATAAATAATCCACTTGCCTTTGTTAATAATCTACAAACCAGGATGAGCACTTGGGCCTTTGGTCTGGACTCCTGGGCCCCTCCAAGCCCACCCAGCACCAGGCAGGGAGCTGCTGCCTCCCCCACTGGGAGCAGCGGCAGGACAGGGTGGTGGGGATCACTGGAGACTTGTCATCCTTAGTGGCAAAGGGCCACAGGACCCTCAGTCGTGCTATCAGTCCTGGCCTCTCCACTCAGCAGCCTCCTAAGTCTCGTTCTCAACAGCCCCTCGCTCTTATCGCAGCCTGCCCATCCCCCAGGCTCAGCGGAGCCCTCTGACTCTAGTCCACAACATTTTTGGGAATCCATTCCCTCCCTTCTGTGCCGACTGCTGAAACTTAAATCCCCGCCCTGATTTCAGCAACTCTGTAACATCAAGCTTTCGACTAGTCGCCCTGCCACCCCCTCTGCCCGCTTTGCGGGGCCTGACCGTGCGGCCTCCCTGTGAAGTCTCCCCGGTGACTACCAGGTGAAGTCCAGGCTCAGTGACCTCATTCCATTCTTGGGGCCGGGCCCTCCCTCCCTGCACCCGCTCTAGCTTCCCGCATGGGCCCTGGCACTGGACTGCTCTGTGTGCCTTCTTGCCAGGATGCCCCAACTTCCTCTCTACCTGATAAATGACTACAGGGCCGGGGGACGGTGGGGGCCCAGGGCGGGCGTATAAATTCAGCGGACTTCATGCAAATGTCTCCTCTCTTCTTTCCTGCCCGTTAGGAAGCTCGATCTGCCTGACAGGGCTTTCGAAGCCGCCTCCGAAGGGGAGTTTGAGCTGCAGGGATATGCCTTTGAGGCGGCAGAGGAGCAGCTGAGGCCAGCTCAGACCGTGCGTGTGGGGCTGGTTCAGAGCAGAACCCCCCTCCCTGCGGATGCCCCTGTGGCAAAACAGGTGCGGCCTCTTTTGACCATAAATACATAAACGCGGCCGTGGCTGCTCTGAGTTTTGAACACGTCCACAGCCCCCGTCTGGCCGCTCTCTCTGCGTCCACAGGCACCTGGAGTGGTGGCCCTGGCCATCCCCCTTCCCTCCAGTCTGCATCTCTGGCTCTTCTGGCTCTTCTGGCTCCTGCCTTTTCTCTGCTTTCCTCTCCTTCCTCTCTGTTCTTTCCACCTTCCCCTCTACTTCCTCTCCTGCAACTGATCCATTGTTCCATTTACCAATGGGGAGGGTGCCCTTTTGGCTGGCTCATGATCTCGCCATGGAACTCTGCCTCTCAGTCTCCTGCCAGAAGGCCGCCTGCCAGCACAGACCGGTCAGGACCTGTCCGTGTCCCTCCGTGCGTTCCTCTGCCTTGATCCTAAGGGCAGGGACTCATTATACCCCGATGTCTGTCAGCTGATGGTGCCTGTGGGGTTGTGGGAACATGACAGGCATTCTCTTATGACCTTACAGTTAATACGAGTGTGACAGCATCTTGTATTTCCCTAAAGTAACATGTTGTCACAGACACAGGTGATGTGTTGTCTATACATCTTCAGAGCATTCCTCCAGCTGCTCAGACTTTCAAGGCTTTCTCTGCAGAGGATTCCTCAGGATACAGCGTGATTGAGAATTCTTAGGGATTCTCAAGAAACCTCAGGTCAGCTGGAGACCGGGTCTGGTTCCACATCAGCTTTCACCTTGGTCCTTCCTTTGCATTTCTTGGATTAAAAGACTTCTGGTTCTCAGTTCATTTTTTGTCTCTGGATTAGTTGATTGTGAATATGTCCCCTCAACCATCCCCGAGTGTCAGGGGCAGGGATGCTGTCCTCACCCCGCAGCGCCTAGAAGCACACTTTGCACGCCGTCAGCACTCAGCAAACATCGTGGAGCCCTCGCTCGTGTGCACAGTCTCGCAGGAGAGAGACAGCATCGGAAGGAGTTAGTGCTCTCTGGGTTTTCAGCCTGGTTTCTCTCGTCTTTATGAACAAACACTTCTGAATGCCTCTTGGGAGCCAGGCTTTGTGCTGAGGACACTGAGGAGAGGAGGACATTTTCCTCCTGCCCCCAAGGAGCTCGGGGGGTCATGGGAGTGACAGATAGTGGAGGAACATGATGGCACAGTGTAAACAGCGCTGTGGTAGGGGTGTGCCGAGATACCTCGAGACTCGGCCCCTTGCCAGGAGAGTTGCACCTCTATGGGTGACACGTGACACGGATAACACATCCAGTGAAGATTGGGTGGCAGAAGGAAGCACATCCTGGTGGGGGGCACAGCTGGGAAAGGCCAGTCATTTGATGATAAGATACACACAGGAAACTAGAAGTGGCAGATGAGGCGTCCCCGAAGCCTTGAATGCAGGATGGTGGAAAGCGGACTGTGTCCTGGGGCGAGGGAGCAGTTCACCCGGGGGATGGTATGCGGTAGGCCCACTGGGTGTGGGCCCCTCTTGCAATGAGCAACACATATCCTTATGCACACCTCAGCCACCTTACGAGGCAGGTGGTGTTCTCCCCATTCTCCAGGTGAGGAAACTGAGGCTCAGAAAGGCAGAGTCCCAGTGCGTGTGAAACCCCAAAGCCTCTGCACCTTCAGCTTTTGTTGCAGATTTTGGACCTGATGACAGTATGATGTTTCAGAACGTCCCCACCCTACTCATTATCTCGCAGCTGGCTGGGTGGGGGTTGTTGTTCCACATGCATTGGGATCAGTTATGAAAATGATATTAACCAATAGAACTAAATGGGTTCTAATCCTCACTCTTTAAATTGCCAGGTCGCTGCCGCACACAGACGCATGGAGGCCATCGTAGAGGTGGCTGCAATGTGTGGAGTCAACATCATCTGTTTCCAGGAAGCATGGAGTAAGTCTCTCTCTGGGTGCTTTCTCCTCCGCCTGCAAACAATAGTGTATTATCTCCGTGTCACCAAGACTGTCTGCTACTTGATTTTTTAAAAATCTCCTTTCCTTTCTCACCCATAGAAAGATTCTTTGTCAACACCACCAGACACCCAGGAACCCCGGCCTTCCTGCCTCCCACAAACCCCGCAGTTTTTCCTTCCAAATCGTTCTAAATCCATTCGCTCCTTTCTCCCTACCTCTCGCCTCGGCTTCTGTAATCACCTCCAGCTGGTCCCCTTGTGCCCTCTACTCTGGCCCCTTCTAACTGGTTCTTCACACCTTCCTTACAGAATTTGACTCTGCGCTCTGTAGTCTGTCCTTCCCGCACCTCTGTGGCCTCATCTCTGCTGGGCTCTGCCCTGATGTCCCTGATCCTTCACCCCCTAGGGCACCTCTCCCTCCCCCCAGGCCATTGCACCTGACATGTGTCCCCCTCCGCTAGCCGTCTTAACCCTGTTCAACCTTCAGATCTCAGCTCAGAGCCTGCCTCCCTGTCTAGAGTTACATCCCTTTTATATACTCCTGGTACCACGTATCTTTTCTTTATTTCATTTTTATTTTTATCAAAGTTATACATGCTTGTGGGTTAGACTCAAATGGGTCTACAAGATCCGTCACCAAAAAATAGTTCTCCTCCTCCCCAGAGGCAACTACTTTCTACTCTTAGCTGATTCTTTGGGAATTTACCTTTGTTTGTGTTGCCGCTTCCTAATTTTTCAGTTTTGCGTCATCTCTTGACTTCCTGCTGTGGAAGAAGACAGCATACGTCGTTTGCCTCCTTCTACCCCCTCCACACGTGTACCCTTCTGATCCCCCATCCACTCTCTGCCACGCCTTTTTGTAAACTTTGATTTCTTCTCCTGAATAACTTTCTGATTTCCCTGGAGTTTGCTTTGTTTTCTACATACTTATCCAAGATTCTACCCCAGACTTTCTTCCAGCTTCCTAAATCCCCTTCAGAGGTTTAGACACCTGGTCAGTCTGTTAGTTCTACCTCCTAGAAGGACTCTGCCCTGGAGCCTTCTGACTGCCCCGTCTGCTGGCTCCATGGCTGTCGTCCTGGGCTTTCCCCGCACCCCGAGCCTTGCTCCTGTGTTCCTCCTGTCCCACGTCTTCCTTGTTCTCCTTTACTCCCTCATTTTGGTTGAGTAGTTCCCTGAAAAAGAACACATAGGTGGTAAACTTTTTGAGACCTTGCATATCTGAAAATATGTTCCTGCTATGATTTGCTTAATAGTTTGGTCGGGTATAGAATCCTAGGTTAGAAATAATTTTCCTTCAGAAGTTTCAACATGTTGCTCCATTGTCTTCTGGCTTCTGGCATTGTTGACTAGTCTAAAGCCATTTTGATTTATGACTCATTGTTTATAATATGTTTATTCTTATCTGGAAGGATGTAGGAACTCTTTTTCTCGAAGACTTTCAAATGTCCTAATGATGTGCCATTGCATGTATCTATTTTAATCCATATCCTAGCCACTCAGTGGGTTCTTTCAGTCTAGAAACTTGGGTCCTTTGGATCTAGGAAATTTTCTTATATTGTTTCTTTAGTGATTTTCTCTCCTCTCTTCCTAATATTCTTAACTGTTAGAATGTTGGAATCTTGGACTAGATCCATAATTTTCTTGTGTATTTCCTCCTATTTTTTAAATCTCTTTGTCTTTTTGCTCAGTTTTCTGGTAGATTTTATCTAATTTGTCATTTAACCTTCTCTTTAGTCTTGCATTTCTGCAATCATATTTTGAATTGAATTTACAAGAGTTCTTTTGGTCTGAGAGTTCCTGTTTTATCACTTCCTGTTCTTTTTTTATGGTTGTAATATCTTATCTCTGAGGATATTAAGTAGTATTTTTTTTCTCTATGCATGGGCCCTGCTTACTTCAAATTGATCTTTTTTTCCCCCGATTGCTTGTATTTTAAGAATTGGGGATTAAAAAGCTGATTGCAAGCTTTGAGTTTGTGGGAGGGGCTCCTCCACCGAGCTTCATGGTAGGATGACCCGGCCTAGCTGTTTATTAGGTAATCCCTGTGTTGGTGTCTTTGGGTGGTTGTTTTCAAGCTGGTCGGACTCCCCAGAGAAGATTCTTCTAATCTCCTGCCAAGAAGAGAAAGAGGAGAGGAGTCTAGTGTGCTAATGTTTACTTAATCCTTCTTGTTTTTGACACTCTGCTTGCCTCCGTCAGTTCTGGTTTCTCCAAGGCTGGAGACCCTCTGTTTAACTGTCTCTGGAAAATGAGCCTCCAGCCTCTGCTGGGGTGTGAGGAGCACGTCCCAGCCTCTTACAGTGGACGAGGGATCTGGGCTTCTGACTGCTTCTTAAGCAGACTTGTGACCAATCCTTCTTGTTTGTCACCCCGCCCCTCTGCTTCCCTACCTTCAGAGCCACATGGTGCCTCTGGCTCCTGAGCTTTCGAGCGGTCCGTGGTGGAGAGTGGGATGCTTCCTGGCCTCCTCCACTACTGGGAGGACTCAGCGTTGAAAGATCCGCTAAGATCTCTGCAAGTAGCCTCTGCTCTCCAGCCTCCCATGTTTTGTTACTGTTGTTCCTCAGCACCCTGTCATTGTGGGTTTATATCTTTGTATGAAAATCCCTTTACTTCCCTGTTGGTGGGATTTCGGGAAAGAACAAAGGTGTGTGTCCAGTCTTCTATCTGTTCACAGTTCACCTGGTTTTCACGTCTCGTTACACGTGTACTTTCCCTCGTGTTATGCGATGCTCTTGGTTGGTCTGCCTCTTCCGTTAGACTGTGAGCTCTATGAGGTCAGTCCCTAGGTGTTGTTTGTTTATTTTTCCCATCCCAATCCCTACTCCTACTTTTTTATATTAAAAAATTTAATTGTGGTAAAATATACAAAACATAATATTTGTCACTTTAACCATTGGTAAGTGTATAATTCAGCGGCATTAAATAGATTCACAGAGTTGTGTAACCATTACCGCTATTTATACCCAAAACTTTTTCATCATTCCCGACAAAAACTCTGTACTCACTTAACAATAGCTCCCCCACCTCCCCCAGTGCTGGTAACCTCTGTGCTACTTTCTCTTTCTGTGAATTCGCCTGTTCTAGGGCCTCCTATAAGTGGAGTCATAATACTTCATTGTGTGAATAGAGACCACCTTTTGTTTATTCATTCCCCCGCTCCCGTTCTATCTTTGGTGGCTTGAACAATCCCTGGTATGTGACAGATGCTAAAAAACATTTATTGGATGGTTTAACCAACTTCTTCCCTTTGTTGGATCTGGAAAACTCCTGTTCATTCATCAAGGCCTAGTACAGACACCCCTCCCCTGGGGGCCCTGGGGACACCCCTGTGCAGAACTGAGCACTGTGTGGTGTGGTGCAGCCACGACAGGTTCTAAGTCAGCTCTCCCCATCTAGGCCGGCAGCTGCGGAGGGCGGAGCCGGGTCTAACGCAAGAGCCTGACTCTCGGGAGTGTTGGTTCAATGAATGGGGAGCCCCCTTACCCTCTAACTTGAAAACTATAGTTGGGACTTTGCAGCAGGCCTCCCCCAAGCTCCGTTCCACATCCTTCTTTTGAAAGTTTGTTTATGTTGCAGTAGTTGTGTAAACAGGAAAAGAAGCCATTAAAATGGAAATGGGGAAATTTGGAGAGCTTAGCCACCTGAAATGAAATCAGAAAGGGAGGTTTTATTCTCTTGGGGCATTTGAGTCTCTCCTAACGCTCTGAAAGCTGAGAATGAATGGTCATTAAGGATCGTTTTTGTTATCAACAGCTTTTTTGGTGGCTTCCTTAAAATAGCTCATCCCTGTTCACTGAAGGCGAGCCTGGGGCGTCTTGAGCCTGGTGCCAAGGCCCCTGGGGTTGTTGCTGTGTAGCCTGCTGCCCACTTAGCTGCCTCCGTGGGGCCACCACCGCGGGTGGCTGACGTGGTGGTGGTGTCTTTGGTGGTCTCTTCACACTGGTGTCATCTTAGGACTGGGCTTCCTGAGACCGGAAGGAACTGGGAGCCTGATACTTCTCTTCCTTCTCTGTGAAATGAAGAGTCACACCTACTCCGCAGGAGGACTTGGGACAAGCTGCCCATTACTAGGCTGGGCACTGTGCTGGGCACGTGGCTGGCGTGTGGGAAAAGTTAGCTACAATTATTACCCTCAACAGACTACACAGACCATGCCTTGACCAGTTAAAGCACTCACCAGTCACATCACACAGCTTCCCACAGTTCAGAGCGAGCAGAACAATAGCGAGCATCTGGAAACTTCCGTTGGGCTAATGGCCCTCAAAGCAATGGACTTGGATTATTGGGAGGACGAAGGCCTAGAGTATACAGAATTGGTCCAAACAAGGAATTTAAAACTCCAAATCAAGAAGAAAAAATCAAACAACCCCGTAGGAAATGGGCAAAGGGTACAAACAGGGCCCCTCACTCACTGGTGGTAAGGGAAACACATATTTAACCACGGTGCGATACCAGTTCACAACCATCAGACCAGCAGATGTTAAGGAGTGTGAGTCTTACAGAAGTTCCAAGTGTGGCCGTGGCTGCAGACCAATGGAACACAAAGCCAAAGGTCCCTGGTGCCCAGCCCATCACTGTCCCCTCCCTCCCCACGAAGGAATCCGCCTCTGATGAACCTGATGTGTGTAGTGTTCTTTGAATTGTTACTACATTTATATATACCCACTGTTTGGAAAAAAAAAAAGCAAATAAAAATCCGTTAGTTTAATGAAATTTCCTATTGAATTGGCCTCCTTCCTGGTGGCATCTAGCCAGAGATCATAGAAATAATGCATTTATCCTTGGGGAGTGCTCAGCCCATCCAGTGGTTCCAGAGCTTCCTATGGGGTCATTAAGTGAGTGGCTTTTCTTGATGCTGAAGTACGCCTCCCTGTCCCTGGGAGGAGGAGCGTTCCCATGGTGACACGCCCACCCGGGGGCCCAGTGCCATCCTCAGTGGCCCTCTGATACTTTCCCCCCGGAGTCTGGGCCATGCTCTTACCAACCTGCAGATTGGCCGGCAGCTTGGGATCTGCTGGTTGGGAACAGTTTGGGGCTGTACCATTTGCAAATTTTTAAAAATATATATATGTAAATTTTATTGTGGTAAAATATACATGACATAAAATTTACCATTTTAACCATTTTTAGGCATACGGTTCTGTGGCTTTAGGTACATTCACACTCTTGTACAACCATCACCACCATTCATCTCCAGAACTTTTTTGTCTTCCCAAACTGAAACTCCGTACCCATGAAACACAGGTTCCTATTCTCCCTCCCCCAGCCCCTGGCAACCACCATTCTACTGTCTGTCTCTATGAATTTGATGACTCTAGGGACCTCGTATAAATGGAATCATACAGCATTTGTCCTTTTGTGACTGCTGTCTTATTTCACTTAGCATAATGTCTTCAAGGTCCACCCAAGTTGTAACGTGTCAGAATGTCCTTCCTTTTTTAAGGTTCTGTAATATTCCAGTGTACAGCTATACACATTTGTCCGTCGATGGACTCTTGGGTTGCTTCCATCTTTTGGCTATTGTGAATAGTACTGCTATGAACATGGGTGTGCGAATACCTGTTCAAGTCCCGGCTGCAATCATTTTTAAGACTGTAGGAAAGCCATTTGGCCCAGCGCCTTGTTTTGCCATGAAGCCCAGGACGGTAGGGTTGGCCAGCATCCACAGCCGGGGATGGGACTCAGAAGCCAGGCCAAGGCACTTGGGGCCGTGTTCTCTTGTGAAGACCTTCCACTGCTGGGCCGAGGAACCCCCCTCAGAGCGTTGGATATGATTCTGACCTTGTTCCTCTTCACAGCTATGCCCTTTTTCTTCTGTACGAGGGAGAAGCTTCCGTGGACAGAATTTGCCGAGTCGGCAGAGGACGGGCCCACCACCAGATTCTGTCAGAAGGTAGGACATTAACTGCTCCTCTGGCAGCAGCTGCCAAACACGTGGTGACAGAGTGGGCCTTTCACCATGGAAAATGTACCCATTTGGGGCTTGTTTCGCCAGATTAGATTAGATAAGACTATTTGCTGCCCTGTTTTAGTTCACTTTCACTTAAAATCATAGAGTTTCAGAGCCAAAAGGGTCCTTAATGGCTTTTTCAGGTGAGGGAGCTGCAGCCCAGGGAGGGGGGGCCTGGGGGTGGCTCCCATAGGAGGCTCTGCAGCCGGTGAGTGGCAGAGCTGGCACTCAGGGACCAGGGACAAGTCAATTCCTTGTCCAGAGCTCTGTTATTCCAACTGCGTTTGCCTGAGTTATGTAGGCTTCTCTCCATGGCCTGTCTCATCAGTGTAGAAATTGGTCTTCATTTTTCTTTATTAAAACCTCATAATACATGTTTTATGATCCCATTATATGAAATGTCTAGAATAAGCAAATGCATAGAGGCAGAAAGCAGATCAGTGGTTGCCAGGGGCAGGGCAGTGAGTGGGGATGGGGAGTGACTGCTATTGGGCACGGGGTTTCCATTTGGGATGATAAAAATGTTCTAAAATTAGATTGTGGTGATGGTTGCACAACTCTGTGAGTGTAATGAAGGGCACACTTTGAAAGAATGAATTTTATGCTATGTGAATTCTATCTTAATAAAACAGTTATCAAAAACCCATAACATTCAAAGCGGTCACCAATGGTAACTTATCCTTATTCTCACCTCAAACCAAAGGTCTCCTTTCATTTCTCCATGTCCAGTTTCAGACTTTGTATGTATATTTAGGGGTTTTTTGAGCAGAACTGTAATCATAGTGATTCTATCAATACTGAGTTGTGATTCCAGACACCAGTGATCTCAGGCTATAGGAAAAAATGTCTCAGCCACCAGGCTCTTGATTCTGTGCTAAGGAAAAAAGAGGAAGGGGACTAGTTAGGAGGTGATTACAGACGACACAGCTGAACCAGAGCCAAGGAAGAGAAAAGGAAGAGTGGGAATGAGAACTGGTGCCAGGGACACCTGTCTGCCTTGAGAGGGCCAGGGGCCCACGGCCACCCTTATGTGGCTCATGACATCGCCTTCCGCCCACTGTGCCTCTCCCTCTCTCCTGTCATTAAGGCCAGAGTAAGGCTAGTTAGAGTCGAGGACAAATGACTGTCTGGGGCTGCTTACCCTGACAGTCACCAGGTACTGATGTTTATATTTGAGACAAAAAGAATTTGGTGTCAAAGAATTTTGTCTTTTTTTTTATATATAGATGAGAAGTATGATGATTATTCTTTTTTTTATTATTGTGGTAAAAAACACATAACATAAAATTTACCGTCTTAACTATTTTTAAGTGTACCATTCAGTGGTGTTAAGTACATTCACATTGTTGTGAAACAGATCTCTAGAACTTTTTCGTCTTGTAAATCTGAAACTCTATACCCATTAGACAACTCTCCTCCACCCGTAGCCTCTGGAAACCAACACTCTGCTCCGTGTTTCTATGAATTTGACTACTTTAGAAACCTCACATAAGCGTAATCCTACAGTATTTGTCCTTCTGTGACTGCCTTCTTTTACTTAGTATAATGTCCTCAAGGTTCATCCATGTCAAGGATGACATCCATGTCATCCATGTGACAGAATTTCCTTCCTTTTCAAGGCTGAATAATATTCCATGATATAGACATACCACACTTTATTTATCCATTCATCCATCGATGGAGTTTTGCGTTGCTTCCACTTTTTGACTATTGTGAATAGTGCTGCTATGACCATTGGTGTGCAAATATCTTTTCAAGACCCTACTTTCAGTTCTTTTGGGTATATACCCAGTGGTGGGACTGCTGGATCACATGATAATTCTATTTTTAATATTTGAGGACTCACCATCCTATTTTCCACAGCAGCTGCACCAACAGTGCACAAGGACAGTGGTGATTCTTATTTCACTAAGCTTGGGCAACAGGACAACACTGGCATTTAGTTTTCCAAAGGAAACATGCAAGTGAGAGCTCTGAACCAAGTCTAGTTATTTAGTAGGATCATTGACTTCTTTAATAAAAAACTGACAGTTGATTTGAAAGTAGGACTCTGCTGTATTCATCATCTTTCCAGCTGGCAAAGAAGCATGACATGGTGGTGGTATCCCCCATCCTGGAACGAGACACAGAGCACGGGGACGTTTTGTGGAACACAGCTGTGGTGATCTCCAGTTCTGGAGCAGTCCTGGGAAAGACCAGGAAAAACCACATCCCCAGAGTGGGTGATTTCAACGAGGTGAGCTGCCCCTCCGATGACCAGCCCAGCTCGCTCGTCTTTCCGTATGTAGATGTCTGTGGGCCTTTCCGTGAGGGAAGTTCTGTGTCGGATCATGTCATGTCATTCAGTGCTGCAACACAGTGTGGTGGCAGTGCTCGGGGGCCTCCCACCATTACCCTGCATCACATGGGCAGATGAGAGTCAGGTGGGACTCTGGGCAAGTCCCTTTAGCACAGAGGGGCATTTTTTTTTTAATATAACCTGATTTGGCTTCCTGCAATTCTTCTTCAAAGTAAGTAGTATATAAATTAAAACTAAAATAAATAGTGCACAAACGTGAAATGATTCCTGTGGCCCTTTTCAGGCTCTGAGCTCCTCGCTCATCACAGTCTAGTCCTTGTTTAGGGGGTAGGGGTCCTTGTCCGTGGCTCCCATGGGGTCTGAGCCAGCCACATCCATGTGCTGGGTGACAGTGGGTGAATGTGTGTTAGGTGGGGCTTCATGCCCATGATCAGGGTATGGGTTAGGGGAGTGGTTTTGATTGGTTAACGCCAATTTGTGGGTGGGAAGGTTGGAGGGGATGGACATTTGAAGGCGGGGAATGAACTCCACCTAATACCTAACATAAGAAATCTGAACTTGATCTGCAATAAATAGTTGTTCAGGATGTGATGTCCCACATCCTTGCCTGCCTTGCCTGATTGTGGAGGGTCCAGCCACTCTTAGTCTGGTCAGGTGGATGAGAAAGGATCTGCAGAGCTAGCCAAGGTTCCCTGGAGAGAAAGAACCCAGCGTTTCTCAGTAACAGCTGGAGGTGGAGGCGGGAAGACGTGCCCCTCACCTGTTTGTCCTGGGATTAATCTTTAGCTCCCTGCAGATAGTGAAGGGCTCATCTCTACGCACCAGGATCTGCTTCGGTGTCCACCATGTGTGCACATCCTGGTGCTGCCTGACCCTGCTGGATTTTGAAATTAATGGGAAGAGGTGAAATGCTTTGGGAGCAGATCTGTTTGGGACCCTGATTTGCCCTCTACCCTCCCCTCGGTACTGTCCATGAAAATGTCCTGGAGCCAGCACCTTGAGGGGGCAGGTGGAGAGACAGGGATAGCAGGACTGTGTCCCACCTGCCTACCCTGCAGGGACATCCTTAGCCACAGGCAGGATGCCCAAAGAGCTTTGTGGAGAAGAGCACTTTCAGGGGGTGTATCCTAGTCTCAGATCGGCCTTCTTCAGCTGGGCAAGTCACGTGCCAACTCAGACTACAGTGTTCTCCCCATCGCAGGCAAGGGTTGCTCTGGGTGAGCTTCCGGTCCCTTTGGCTCTGACGTTCTTTGTAGGGACACGTGATTGGTGAGGACACTGACCAACTCCTGTTAACATTGACCAAACCTCAGCCTTTCGTTGTACCGTGACTGAAACCTAACCAAAATGTATCCTTGAAAGACAGTGGGAAGTTGCTTTGGGGATTTTTTGATGCATCACAAAAGAAATTGTGGGTAAATGCTTGCCACCGTGATTTCCCCTTGGGGTGATGTTTTTTTTTGAGCATATTGAAATTTTGGAACTTAGAGTCACACCCAAGAGTACTGCTTTTGGAGTACTGGCGCTAGTTCATCTTTTCTGTCAAGTCTAAGGAAAGGGAAATTTCACAACTCAGAGGCTTCGACGTCCGGCCCTGTGTCTTTCAGTCGTCCTACTACATGGAGGGAAACCTGGGCCACCCTGTGTTCCAGACTCGGTTCGGGAGGATCGCAGTGAACATTTGCTTTGGGCGTCACCACCCCCTCAACTGGCTCATGTACAGCGTCAATGGGGCCGAGATCATCTTCAACCCCTCGGCCACCACCGGAGCTCTCAGGTCGCTCACAGGCGGGATCTGGGAGGGTTGTGGGGCCCTGCTGTCCCAGGTTCACGGCCAGGCTGCAGGGCTTGGAGGTGGGTTTGGTAAACTGCTGCAGGCAGGCGTGACCACCGGATGTCTAACAAATTTGAGCCATGGTATTGTGTGTTGAATATTTAACCAACTTTGCTGTGAAAAAAATCCTCAAAATGTCAATTACAATCCCCCTCCTTAGGGGAGGGGACTGTGAAATACTATCCTTTGCTGTGATTCTGAACGCTGAGATGAAGCTACTCGCATCCCACCATCCCCATAGTTGTCAGGATTCATAAAAGCTCCTCTTCTAAAGTCCCCTCAGCGTGGGAGGTGACTGGCCAGCCTGAGCGCCCCTCCCCATCACAGCCACTGTGCTCCTGAGAGGGGACTGGATTCCTAAGCCTCGTGTCTGCAGCATCCAGCACGTGGAGGGCAGACACCTGGACAAGAGAAAGGGCAAATGAGGGAGTCGGAGCTGAAAGGGTCCTTAGCATGTCAGTCAGGTGGCTCTGAAACTTGTTTTTAACCTGCAAAGTGTCTTCTTCATATAACCCATGACACAAGTTTAGGTGTTAGCCTAATCCTGAAATAGATAAACCTGTTCTGATCATAGCAGTGGATCGGGCCCTGGCAGCCCTTGAGCTCTGGGACAGGACCCCTGGGGCCCCTCATTTAATCGCAGCAGGCGAGCTAAGATTACCCAACATGACTACACTTCCGCAGCTTCTCCCCTCCCCAACGGCTGAGCTTTTGGGTGGTTTCCAGTTTTACATCATTAGCGAGTACCAGAGCTCTAGGAATTTGTGTGCGAATATCGTTCTCCCAGCTCACTTCCTCCAAAGCAGGGTTCCTGGATCGGCAGGTACTGGCTTTCTCTCTGTCATCCTGGTTGCCAGTGCTGCAGCAGGGCGGGGGGCTAAGTGGGGAGGGGAGTGGCCCTGGTCCCTCTTGGGGAGGAGCTGGGGGAGTCCTGAGGGGCCGCTTTGAGTTCCCTGCTGGCCCTCACTGTTGTCACTGTTGTCCTCACTCTTAACTAAATTTCAGTCAAATTTCTTCTAAATGTCAGAATGTGACATTTACCTTTTTTAAGCACGGTGCCCCCTTCTCAAGAGTGACATCCCCTCAGCATTCTGATTTGCAGAGCAGGTCTTCTACCATGGCAGAACACAAACCCCAACTGCTACCTCAGGTCCCCTGCCACCCCGTCCGTGCACCTGAAGGTCCTGTGTCTAGGAGGGGTGTTCTCGGATAGAAGGGGAAAACCAGGTCCTGGCTCTCCCCTCAGAGAATCTCCCCAGGGCCTCACGGCAGCCTGGTCACTATGACAGTGTCCGGTGGCGGTTGTGACGTGGGGTGATTACTGGTCATCCAGCCACAGGCCTGGGCAGAAGCTCTGGGCCACCCCCAGAACAGCCCCCTCCGGCTGGCCATATGAAAGACATTCAGCAAGCTTCGTCTCCCTGCAGGGGTCCCTAGAGGAGCCTGAAACTGGCCCCCAGGGCACAGCTGTGCCTTGGACTCAGGTGGCCACCTCCCCAAGCCCGCTCCCTCAGGCTTTTATTAGCCCCAGTTAAGCAAACAGAAGCACCTCGATGTCATATCCACACAGCTGCTTATGTCCTCAGCAGCCTATTAGGCTTATTAAAAATTATCAATTTTCCTTCCTCAGCCAAGAATTGTCCAACTCGCGTGCCTTTCAAGGGTGTAGTGAGTCTGGCGATTAAAACGACAACAGGTCTTTTGGAAAGCAGTGTGTTTCATGAGCTCCTAAAATGTTCACACCCTTTGATAAGATAATTAAACTCCTAGAACTTTAGCCTGAGGAAGTAATCTAAAAGAGGAGGAAAAGGCTGTACGCGTGGCGATGTTTCTGGCAGCGTTATTTATCATAAGAGGAAAGTTGGCGGCGAGAAATGCCAGGTTAGGTCAATTTCAGCCCATCTCTTCCGTGGATGGTTGTACAGTCACTAAGACTAGTCATTATGAAGATAATGCAGCATCATGACAAAAGCCAGTGAGCAAAAAAGATCTTTTCAGGCTGTCGTTGGAACTCTGTAAAGATTTTTTGCCATGATGATCGTGGAGTGTGAAAAAATTACAACAGGTGGTTTATTAGGATGGTGGGATTCTGGGTGAGTGTCTTAAAATGATAAATGATTATTTGTGGAATTGACGGTGAGTGTTTTTAAGCACATACCGGGCAAGTCCCCACCAGATGTGCACAAGCATTGGCTCACAGCTTCCAGAACCATCCATCCCCTTCTCTGACATCTCCTGCCCTCTGTATCAGACCCCCCCTGCCACGTGCACTGTGGGTTGGCAGGGTGTCCTCATTCATTCTGGGGTCCCACAGTTCTAAGCACACAATGGAGTCAGAGTCCCTTCTGATGAACTGAGTCATCCTGACAACCGTGCAGCCCGTGTGGTTGAAGATTTCTGCCACCTGTGCGTTAACCGGCTCATCACCGTCTCATCCCCTCGCTGCGTTTCGCCTTCCCACTGTGATTATTTTTAGGGGCTTATGTACATCGAACTGGGAATATGGCAGATGTCCCCATACGCCCGCCGGGCTCCCCACGATTCCTGCACGTACGTGCTGGACCCTCAGAACCTTGAGCTTCCTTCCCCTCGCTGGTTTTAAGAGCCTGAGTTTTAGTGCCAGCTGTGGGTTGGAGTCCTACGCAGACACCCGCCCTGGAGAATTGAGAGAAAGATGTTTTGTGGCACTCGCCCTGCAACTGTCTATTTAATTCCTGAAAATGTCATTTACGGGTGTGTTTCTGTAAAAATCCTTTCTTAAAAGTTTTGTCAGCTTGGCTTAGCAGCTGGGGGGGAAAAAGTAGCAAAATGAGTCCCCTCAATCAAGCCTGTGATTTTTTTTTTCCCAGACTCGTGAATCCTCCTGAGAATTAGGCTTCTGACAAGCACCCACCCACCCCTCCACCTACGCCCTGGTTTAAACCAGGTGCACGCTGACAGGAAGGAAGATTCCTGGGCATTTTGCTCCCAGTCACTCCGTGTTTCTAAGTGGGCATTATGCCTGTCAATCCAGAATCTTAATGATGTTCTTTCTCAGACAAGAGATAATTAGTGACAAGAAGGCCCACTGAATTCCATGGCACATTTTAGTTGGTGGGCTGGGGAAGGAGAGGGTCTGGCTGGGGCGAGGTTTCCCGTCATGTCCTCCCTTTTGCGGGTGCTGGACTGAGGAAGGCCCACAGCTCAGCTGTGCCTCTGGGGTGCCTCCTTCCTGGGCCAGTGAGAGAACTAGGGAGCCCCTGCTTAGAGATTCAGGGTTCAGCGGGGGAAAGCAGGAAGGCACTGGGAAGTGGGGAGCGGCTCAGGGGGGCTGATATGTGCTGCAGAATCTACCCCCACCCCATAAGCTAAGCTCCTTTCTGGTTTACTGTTTTCCTGACCTGAAATCTCCCGCTGGGGAGCCTCCTTTGCAAGGCAATGCAGCAGGTGGGGGTCGGGCAGGCAGTGAGAACCTTCACTGGCCATGCATGCCTCCAGGCTCCCAGCCCCCTTCTGACACTTACCAGGGGAGGCTCTGCCCCGCCTGGAAGGTGGGTTCCTGCCTGACCCAGGAGGAGGGAAGGAATGAGAAGTAGCAGTTATGGAGCTCCTGCCACGCAGCCCCCCTCTAGAACCTTCATCTGCATGGCCCTTGTCTTCACAATCTCCCTTTGAGGGAGTTTCAGAAAAGGAAACTGAGTCAGGGTGAGGCTTTGATCCAGGGCTGCTTCTGCCTGCAGCAGGCCCTCCCCAAAAGGCTGTTTAGGCTCAAGCATGGGACAAGCTGAGGACAACCTGGCCTGCTTGTGGGTTGGGGTCACCCACGGGCGCAACAAGTCTCCCTGGCTGTGCCCACTGCAGGCCTGAGAAGGCTGGAAGCTGGCCGCAGCTCAGGGCCAAGCATCCATCAAGTCTGGCTGGGAAGTCGGCAACCTGGTTTGTCTTGTTCCTCTCTCACAGTGAGTCCCTGTGGCCAATCGAGGCCAGAAATGCAGCCATTGCCAATCACTGTTTCACCTGCGCCATCAACCGCGTGGGCGAGGTAGGTCCCCCAGGTCTGGCCGGGTGCCTTGGCTTGGTCCTCAAGGTGTGCTAGGGAGGGGAGAGCCATAAGCTGCTGCGGAACCTGCCTGCCGAGGGAGGGGCAGCCTCTTCAGACCAGCGAAGGCCACAGAGAAAGGATCTTCTGTCTGCTGGCCTTGGTGGGGACATGTGACCTCTTCTCCCTGCTCCCTCTCTGCCTGCATACTACAAATCCTACGGTCCCAGAAGGGGGAAACTGGCTGGTGTGTTACTTTTAAGGATATCATTATGTCCTTCCTGTATTTTCATCTGTTTTTGTTTTTACCTGAAACTTTTTGGAAATTCTCTTCCCCATCACCACCACGTATCCAGTTTCTAATTTTTCCCCATTGATCCCATGTCCTGAAGGATTCTGACTACCGACCGCAATGCATTTATTACGCAATCGCCCTCTTCCTCGTTCTTATTAATCCCATACCATGCTCTAATCAGAGCCTCTGATCTGTCTGAGATAACCAAGGTCAGTTAAGTCGACCTAATTTCTGGCAACATACAGAAACTCAGTGTTTTAATTGGCCGGGGCAACCCCATCACAACTTGAGGTGCGGTTTCCATTAGGCTTTGCAGAAAATATTGAAAACAGGGTGTGGACAGCCCCTTACTGCCTTCGCAGAGCCCAGGCCGGGGCATTATGACCCCAGCAGGCAGACCTCAGATGCCTTCCACAGCCCTGAGAACCACTCTGTGCAGTCTCTTTGCTCTCAGCAGATGATAAACTCCTCAGAGGCAAAGTCCAGGTCTTTACCTTGCTTGTCAAATTCCCCGCGGGCTGCCTGCGTGCGCCCAGTGCTGGGGACTCAACAGGGACGTTTCATAAGACCTTGTTGATTGCCCGGTGAGTCCAGGCCATCCCATCCCACTTTAACCGTTTCTTAACTACCTCCTCCGGCTCCCCTTCGTGGTGAACGCAGTGGTGGTGCCACCTATAGGTGGACCTCACCTTGATTTGATTTCACAGGAGCACTTTCCGAATGAGTTTACCTCTGGAGATGGGAAGAAAGGTATGTGCCATGAATTTCCATGGTGGCTGCAGCTGAGTGGGCCTCACTTTCCCCTTCTCTGTCCCTGCAGGGTCTGCCCCTCAGACTGTGTCTGCTCATTGGGCACGTCAGAGGGGATGACTCCTCTCAGCCTTGTTGCCCACAGTGTGGGAGCCTGACTGGCCCGGGGCGTGGAGTCAGTCTTGGGCTTGTGGCCGCCTCATTCCTCGGCTGAGGATGGAAGGGGTTGGATCAGACTGCATCCCTTCCCTGGGACTGGTGTGAAACGGACTGAGAAGATGTGGGGGAGCCCTTTGTGAGCTCCCTGAAAGAGAGGGTGCTTTTTCCACCCTGCAGACCTCCCTCTCTCCTCTGCTTTGTCCTTGTCCACCTGCCCCCAGAACACCAGCATGGATTGCCTGGGGTTCCTGGAATCCACCGCTTCTTTGATCTGAGGGCAGATACCACCAGATTCCTCTGCTAGGAATCTGCTATCCCTGGTCCCACCTCTCTGGCCGGGAATGTGGGAGGGAGGGGCTGCCCTCCTCACCAAGGAGGTGTCTGCACTAGCACAGGGTGTCTCCTGGGAAGCCAGAGGGGGCTGAGCACCTCTTTTTCCCAGAAAAGCACTTCCTGAAAGGGTTCCAGCCTGCCCACCCACCCTCTTCAAGCCTTGGAGGCCTCCAGAGTCTCCCATCAGTTAGCTCCCTGCAGACAGGGTGTGGAAGAGGCAGGGAAATGAGGTCCACTGGGCACCTGCTGTGTCCTGCTACACCCTGCACTGCGCCCACCTCCTCCTCACACAACTTTGGGGTGGCTGTTAGCCCCACTTTATTGGTGAGGGGACCGAGGTGTGGAAGGAGGGTAAAGGTGAGACAGCTGGCAAGGACAGAGCCTCCAGCTTGCCATGTGGGGCCACCACGAGAAGGGTCATACAGGAAGCCCTGCAGAGCCGTTTGACGCCCTTGGGCTGTGGGTGGCTGATTTTGGGAGTGAAGGGCCAACACCTCTGCAAAGGTAACCTTTAGAAATGTTCCCGGGGCAGAGGTGAGGGCTGTGAGGGTGACTTTTGCAGCAATTTGCTGGACCTCCAGGCCTGAGGACGGAGGCAGGTCCTGGGGCTTCAGCGTTTGACAGACCTGGGGAGGGTGGCGAGGCCCCTTGTCCTAGGTGTCCCTCGATGTGCCTGTCCCTCCGCAGAGTCCACTGTGTGTCTGCACAAGCCCACAGATGCTTTCCTTTGCTTTCAAAGCTCACCGGGACTTCGGCTACTTCTACGGCTCGAGCTACGTGGCAGCCCCCAACAGCAGCCGCACTCCCGGGCTCTCCCGCAGCCAGGACGGGCTGCTGGTTGCTGAGCTCGACCTCAACCTCTGCCGGCAGGCGAACGACAGCTGGAACTTCAAGGTGGGTCCTGGCGTCCCCTCCTGTTGCCCTGCTCCTCTGCTGGGGCCCCCATCCTGCTCTCAGGGCTGCCAACCGCAGCTGCTGGCTTTGGCTGTGGGGCCAGCCTGCATGAGGCTCCGAGTCGAGCAGAGGGCCGGGCCTCTGCCTCCTTGCGGGCCCCACCCCGCCCAGCCAGGGCTGGTGTGCAGGGGAGGGACCCATGGGTCAGTGGTGCCCAGGCAGCAGCCTCAACAGATAAATTCTCTCATCTGATTGAGATTCTGGGCGCCTTCAGACAAATTAATCTCAATTTCATTTGTCCAGAGAATAGAGTGGCCTGGCTTCTCTAATCCTTTTTTCCTTCCCAGGCATTCGCACTTATCACAAAATAAATGCGCGTGTCTGGCTCTGTCTGTGGCCAGGCCTCGCTGTCTAGGCCTTGACAGTAGAGGAAAATGGGTCATGCAGAGAAATAGAATCTAGGCCTGGCTCTGCCACCGCCTCACTCGGTCACCTTAGGCAAGCCCCTTCTGCTCCCAGGCCTTAGTACTCCCAGTTGTAAACTCAGAAGCTCAACTTGAAGGTCCCAAGTGGCATTTCAGATCTAACACCCTGTGACACCAGATGTCATGAGAAGAGTGTAGGTGCCTGTCTGCTGGAATGGGGCAGTGGCAGCCATGGCCTGGAACTCCCTGGAATATGGCATCTCATCATGGATGCAGATAGAGGTTGCTGTATTAGTGTCTGGCAGTATTTCCACCAACTCAGCACCCATTTATAAGCAAATCAAACATGCAAATGAATGTCACATTGTCATGACTGAATGACTTTGTCCAGCATGTCTGAGGAACCAGGGCTGTGGATCCAGCAGACAAGGGCTCCAGGCCCGCTGCTCAGTTACCTGATGTGGGTCCTTGGGCATGTGCCCTGAGTCTCAGATCCTTGTCAGACAAACAAGGCATTGCCCATGTGAAAGTCTTCTGGGCCGTCTCGCCTCTTCTCGGGAAGCTCAGATTAATGCAGGATCCTACACAAATTAGAATTTGGAACCAATAAACAGAATGTTTTCTCATTAGTAACTTTTTGAACTTTTGAAAGTGGAAGACTTCCCGAGCTATGGTGATGGGCGTGAGCTCCTGTTGAGGCTTTGGGAAGGTGGGAGGGAAGGAATGCCGGGGGGTGAGCCCCTGGGTGGGCTTTCCAGCCCCACCCTACCCTCTCCCAGCTTCGGTCTGTGTCCATGATGATGCCGTATGGAGTGGACGGACCTCCAGACCCAGAGTCAGGAGGCCAGGGTGCAAATCCCAGCCAACTCCACTCCTGGCTGGTGACCTGAAGCAGGTCACTCCCTTCTCTGGGCCATAGGCTGCTCTTCTGGGTTCTGCAGGACCACCGGACAGCCCTCCTCCCCCTGCCTTGGGCAGGCCACACTTTCTGGAGGGACAGATTGCAGAGATCTTCCACTCGGAGGGGCTGGGGTGTGTAAGTCATCTTGGCATCCGTAGTCTTCACCACGGCACTGGAATCAGTGCCAAGAGGTCACACAGGGTTGTTTCTCTATATGATAGTCTGAAATTGTCCTGTCGACCAGCCTTCCTGACGCATTTCTGTCCCATGACTGCCCTCCAGTGGCAAGAGGTGGTGGTGAGTAAATGAGGGGCGTTTGTAAAATGGGAACCTCTAAAGTTGATGTTTTGTTTCAGATGACGGGCAGATATGAGATGTATGCGCGGGAGCTTGCGGAAGCTGTCAAACCCAACTACAGCCCCAACATCGTGAAAGAGTAGCTGGCCTCAGCCCCTGCCCGCCAAGGAGGGCACCTCTGCCCCAACAGAGCAGCCAGGCGGCAAGCTTCACGAGTCCAAGTTCTCCCTGATGATGCCTGATAACCTTGCTTCGCAGATTGGTTTAAAAATGCCTAGATGGGGAGGGTAGAATAAGGAGCAATGCTTAATAGGTACGAGGTTTGCTCTGGGGTGATGAAAATGTTTTGGGATAGAGGTGATGGTTATACAACCTTGTGAATGTGCTAAGTACAACTGAATTGTTACTTTAAAATGGTTAAATTTATGTTGTGTGAATTTTACGTCAGTTTTTAAAAAATGCCCAGGCACTGACTATGCCATTTGATTTGAAGTTAGGCAGATGGGATGCCCAGTCCTGAGGGCCCTCACTTCTCCGTTTAGACTGTCAGCAGCTTGAGGGTAAGGGTGGGAATGTGCGCTAGTGGGAGAGGGTGAGTCTGGGCCAGAGTTGCTGAGCTGCTGGAGGGCTGCGTGCAGGCGGGGCGGCCAGTGGAGGTGTCAGCTTGGCAGCCACAGTCTCCGTTATTCACTCAGACACTAATCTGAGTGTGCTGTGAAGGTATTTTGTAGATGCGATTAAAGTCTTTAATCAGTTAACTAAGCAAGTGAGATTATCCTAGATAATCCGGGTAGGCCTGATTCAATCAGTTGAGAGGTCCTAATTGCATAGCTGAGCTTCCCTGATGAAGAGGAAATTCTGCCTATGGACAGCGGCTTCAGCCTATGCCTGAGAGCTCCAGAGTTCCTGACGGCCTGCCCTACGGGCTCCAGACTTATCTATCCAACCCCCAGGTCCTTACATCAATACCTTGGAATCAGTCTCTTAAGGTATATCCTACTGGTTCTTCTCTGGTTGCATCCTGACTGATACAGATTCTGAGACTGGAAGTTGTCCTAGAGGAACAGAATCTTAAGGATGAGTTTTCTGCATTGGTTCTAGGTTTTCTGGAATTCTCAAATTTGATTGGATTTAAAGGCACTAATGATTCTGTTTCCAGTGGTAAAGAGAGCAATGGTAGTCCATGGTATGATGTGGCCAGAGAGATTTATGTATAGAGCAGGCCATCAGCCTGTGCCCGAGAGTTCCAGCCTGCCCTTCCTGGTGGCCCGCCCTATCTTGGATTTTGGGCTTGAGTAACCAGTCTCCCATCATCATGTAAATCAATTCCTTGTACTAAATCAAGCCTTAATAAATTTTAAAAGATTGAAATTATACGAAGTATCTTTTCTGATCACAGTGGAATGAAACTAGAAATCAGTAGCAGAAAGAAAATTTTAAAATATGTGAAAATTAACCTACTCATTCTTAAACAACCAATGGATCAAAAAAATCACAGGAAATTAGAAAAGATCTTGAGACAAATGAAAACAAGAACAAAACACACCAAAACTTATAGGAGGTAATGAAAGCAGTGCCAGAAGGTAATTTAGAGCTGTAAACACTTACATTAAAAAAGAAGAAAGATCTCAAATCAAAAGCCAAATTATACACCTGAAGGAACTAGAAAAGAAGAGCAAACTAAACCCAAAGCTAAGAGTAGGAAGGAAACAATAAAGATTAGAGCGGAGATAAATAAAATAGAGACTAGAAAAACAATAGAGAAAATCAACGAAACCAAAAGTTGGTTCTTCAAAAAGATCAACCAGATTGACTAAACTGTAGCTAAATTGACTAAGAAAAAAAAGAGAAGATTCAAATTAGTAAAATCAGGAAGTAAGGGGGCCGGCCTGGTGGCGTAGTGGTTAAGTGCACTCTGCTTCGGCAGCCCGGGGTTTGTGGGTTCAGATCCCATGCGCAGATCTACACACCACTCATCAAGCCATGCTGTGGTGGCGTCCCAATACAAAGTAGAGGAAGATCAGTACAAATGTTAGTGCAGGGCCAATCTTCCTCACAGAAGAAACAAAAAACAAACAAAAGAAATGAAATTGGGGACATGACTGCCTATTCTACAGAAATACAAAGGATTAAGAGAGTACTGTGAACAGTTTGTTGGAGGAGGTCATGGGGAGGACATGACTCCTGATTGACCCGTGAATTGGACCTGGGCAATTGGAGGCTCCTTATCCCTTCCCCTGTCTTTGGAATGCACATTTCACCTACTGTTTCTGCACTGGGAGCTACTCTGAGGATGCATGCGTGAGAGAGGAATGTGTTATTGAGACCATCTGGACTGTAGATGTGACTGAACCCAGTTAAGGCCTCTGTGTAAACTCCTAAGATTCTGCCACGTGGGTGCGGAGAACTACTCATCTTGCAGCTGCCCAAGACAAGCCTCATATGTAAGTTCCCTTGCTTATTAAAACTGCCACCTACAAATCTGGAGTGGTCTGCCTCTTTCTTCAGTCTCTCTTTGTCCTCTGTGTACAGGGCCCACTTTCAAATTTCACCCAGGGAACTCCTGAGGTTGCAGACCAACACAATTATATGCCAACAAATTGGATAACCTAGATGAAATGGGCAAATTCCTAGAAACACAAAGCCTACCAAGACTGAATCACAAAGAAATAGAAAATCTGAATTGACCTATAACTAGTAAGGAGATTGAATGAGGAATCAAAACCCTCTCAACAAAGAGAAGCCCTGGACCTGATGGCTTCACAGGTGAATTCTACCAAACATTTAAAGAAGAACTAACACCAGTCTTTCTCATATTCTCCCCAAAAACTGAAGAGGCGGGAGTGCTTCTTAACTCATTCAATGAGGCCAACATTACCCTGACACCAAAGCCAGACAAAGACACTACAAGAAAACAAAACTATAGACCAATATCCCCTATGAATATTGTTGCAAAATCATCGACAAAACACTAGCCAACTGAATTCAGCAGCGTATTAAAAGGATTATACACCATGACCAAAAGGGACATATTCCCAAGGTGTAAGGATGGTTCAACATACAAAAATTAATGAATGTATATACCGCGTTAACAGAGTGAAGGAAAAAACCTCACATGGTCAACTTAGTTGATGCAGAAAAAACATTTGACAAAATGCAAAAGCTTTTCCTGATAAAAATTGCTCAACAAACTAGGAATAGAAGTAAACTATCTCAGTACAATAAAACCACATTTGAAAAATCCACAGCTCACATCATCATACGTACTCAATGGTGAAAGACTCAATGACCACTTTTTCTTCTTCTATTCAACATAGTTTTGGAAGTTATAGCTGGAGAAATTAGGCAAGAAAAAGAAATAAAAAGTATACAAACTGGAAAAGAAGAAATAAAATTATCTCTTTGCAGATGACATAATCTTGTATGTAGGAAACCCTAAAGAGTCCACAAAAAAAATTAGAACTAATAAATGAATTCAGCAAAGCAGCTAGATACAAAGGCAACACACAGAAATCAGTTGCATTTCTATACAGTAACAATAAACAATCTGAAAAGGAAAGTAAGATAATTCTATTTACAATAGCATCAAAAAGAATAAAATACTTAGGAATCAACTTAACCAAGGAGGTGAAAGACTCGTTGAAAACTACAGAACACTGCTGAAAGAAATTAAAATAAGATCTAAATCAATGGAAAGACAGCCCGTGTTCACGGATTGGAAGACAATATTGTTAAGATGTCAACACTACCCTAGCAATTTACATATTCGGTGCAATTCCTATCAAAATCCCAATGATGGTCTTTGCAGAAATAGAAAAATCCATCCTAAAATTCATGAGGAATTTCATGTGATGCTGAATAGCTGAAACAATCTTGAAAAAGAGGAAGAAAGTTGGAGGACTCACACTTCCTGATTTCAAAACTTAATACAAAGCTTTGGTAATAAAAATAGTGTGGTATTTGCATAAAGACAGACACATATACCAATGGAATAGAATAGAAAGCCCAGAAATAACCCCTCACATATATTGTCAAATGATTTCCGATAGGGTACCTAGACCATTCAATGTGAAAAAGACAATCTTTTAACAAATGGTGCTGGAAAACTGGATATTCACATGCAAAAGAATGAGGTGAGACCCTTATTTTATACCATAAACAAAAATTAACTCAAAATGCATCAAAGACCTAAATGTAAGAGCTAAAACTATACAATTCTTAGGAGAAAACAGGGAGAAATCTTCATGACGTTGGATTTGGCACTGATTTCTTGGATATGACACCAAAAACACAGGCAACAAAAGAAATAGATAAATTAGACTTCATCAAAGTTAAAAACTTTTGTGCATCAAAGGACACTATCAACAGAATGAAAAGGGAACGCACAGAATGGGGGAGAATATTTGCAAATCATATATCTGATAAGGGGTTAAACTCCTAAAACTCAATAACAAAAAACAAACAACCTGGGGCCGGCCCCGTGGCCAAGTGGTTAAGTTCACACGCTTCTGCTTCTGCAGCCTGGGGTTTCGCCGGTTTGGATCCCAAGTGTGGACCTGGCACTGCTCATCAGGCCATGCTGAGACGGCGTCCCACATAGCACAACCAAAGGCAGTCACAACTAGAATATACAACTATGTACTGGGGGGACTGTGGAGAGAAGAAGAAGGAAAAAAAAATAAAAACAAAAAGAAGATTGGCAACAGATATTAGCTCAGGTGTTGATCTTTAAAAAACAAAAACAACCCATTAAATGGGTGTGCACAGAAGCCCTGCCTAGTCACACCCCTTAGTCTGTGATGAGCCATGGGCCCTGGAATGCAGGTGTCTATGAGGTGCAGACATCTGAAGGCTAGGCTTCTGCTTAGAAATTTCTTTCTCCCTATTTCTCTTCTCCCCAGCTCTGGGTGCAGAGTAGGCCCTCAGGGAGTCTGTTGAGTAAAGAAAGGCAGCTGGCTCAGCTGGGGCTGTGGGCAGAGGATCTCATGGCTGGGGACTGTGGCAGTCAAAAGAGAAATCAGCTTTTTATTCCTGATTGTAGTGAGCAAGTGTTTTATAGAAAATTTAGAAAATAGGAAAAACATGAAGAAGTTCAAAAATCATCTCTAGTCCTCTGACCCAGAGATAGACCATAGCTAACATTTTGGCACGTTTCTTTTCAGTCCTTTTTATGCTATTTTAGCATAATTGGCATCATAATGTCTGTATAATTTTGTGGCGTTCCCCTCTGTTTTACAATATAATGTGAGCATTTTCCTTCACCATAAAAAATTGTTTTTAAACTCTTAACCAGCTTCATAATGTTCAACATGGGGGCAGTCCCTTATTTATTACCCTACATTAGAAATTGTTATGTATTTATTCACTCAGTTGTTCACCGCTATTACAAATGATGCTGGGATGAACATTTTAATGGATAAATTAATCTTATTTCTGTAGTTTTCTTTAGGATATGTTCCAAGACATGGAATTCACTGTGTTAACAAGCGTCCCATCTTGTCAAGAACTGGGAAGAAGCTGAGATCTAACCCTATTTGCAAGCTGACAAGTTAGCCTACCTCTTTTCCATGGATGCTGGCAAAAGACACGACACTCCGGGGTCAGAGACAAAGGAATTTATTACAGCAATAGCAGCAGCCAGAATACCAGCATTTTCTTGCAGTAGTTCCCTGAGCCCTAATTCCCACAGGATGACACAAAGAGGGCCACGTGACTCCTGTACATGCAGTGGGTTGCATATGGAGAGAAAGGGAAAAAGGGAGAAGAGAGCTTTGAGAATTTAAATCTTTTACACCGGGCAGTAAAGTATGCCTGCCTCTTGCTCTAAAGGCACTATCTCTATCCGCCAAAGTCACAAGAACATCTGCCTTTTGCTCCAGAGGGAGACCTATCTCTGACTTCCAAGGCTGTGGCTCTACAAACATCCTTGAAAAGACAGTCCAGGGCAAAGGCATTTGTGATTTTAACTCACAAGTCATGCAGAAATGCGAGAAATGTGAGAGACCCACAGCAATAACTTCCAACAATATCCACCCCTCATTTCTACACCATCTTGACTTTTGGCAATTTCCCCACAAGTATACCACGCCATCAGTTGCTCTGATTAATCTGACCAACAGGGGCTGGACCAAATCATTTCAGTTGTCCTCATAGCATTTAGTTAATTTCATCCATGGCACTTCAAGGAGCAGAGTGAGCCCAACCTGCCTCCTCAGTCCTGCCCCCCAGGGTCCTCCACCCAACAAGACTGGACAAATCTAATATACTGTCAAGGTCTACCTTAGAAAAAGCCAAGTGGCTTTCTCAGATATTGACCTTTCCACTTGGCCTAGGTCATTAATCCAAGTACAGCAGGATATATTAGGTATTGACCATTCTCCACTTTGGCCCACAGGGAGGAAGTATAGGCAAGTCGATCATCCATATCAACCCTGGCCAGTGAGTTGGATAAATGTTGTATCACCTTTTCTAATCGGATGACTACCATCTCAGGGAGAACTGCTCATGGAGTGCACATAAATAATGAGTCAGTTATGGGTCCAGGGAGCTCGCCTGAGTAACTAGGGCTAGCCTCATTTTAGCAAGATCTCCATAGTTGTCTGTGGGCTGCCTGATCTATTGGTGGTATATATTTAAACACTTGAAGGTCTCTTATGACCACTATGAAGATGCAAGACACTGTTTTGAGAAGATTGGTAAATTACTGCCTGCCTTCCACACAAGAACAGTCATCAGGGCACACGTGGTGCCCCTAGACAGAAAATGTTGTTTGCAAGTGTTGGGGTCCCCCAAGAGGGACCTATATAAGTCAGGGCACAGGTTGATAATGCCTCCAGTGTGGCCTCCTGGCCAGCTGGTAGGCCTTCGGGTTCCCAGTTTAGTTTGAATAAATTGAGTCTAATCCTTGTATTTGGAAGGACTGCCTGAGGGCAGTCAGTCCACTCTATCCTGTTTGCCCACGCCACCAGCTGGGTGGCATTTGTCCTCCTCACAGAATGACTGAGAGAGGTATATGGGAAGGGGGGTTGGGAAGACATCTGGTGGTATTGCAGGTGTTTCTCCTGGGAGATGCAGGAGCCAGGGATAGCCCCTGCATTTCTAGACTTCAAGTAAGGTTAATAGGAATGGCGATCATGCTGTGGTCAAAGCCATCTGGTCAGGATAAAGGCAAACTCTGCCATCAGTTACATTTAAGGTGCTTGCAAACGTTTGGGAGAGCTGCCCCAGGGCATGTTTGTTCGTAAGGAAGCCTCCAAAAAAACAAAGATCATTAATGATTAATGCCCCTCTCTACCTTTATCCTGGGATCCAAGGTGTTTCCTACCTAGGTACCAAAGTTGCTTCTCCCACTCCAAAATCAGTGTAACTCAATTCCAGTAGCTAAAACATCACCTATTTTTTTTCTTTTTCCAGTTGTCCCTTTCTCAAACCCAAACCTTTTGTTTGGAAGGGTCAAATACAAGAGGAATACGGGCATTTTTATAAAATGCACAGAAACCCATTTTGTTCCCCACTTTGTCCCACGTGGGCCGCCATAGGGGAGTCTCAGTGAGCAATGTGCTCCCCCAAGTGGTCGTTATCCTTATGATCTAAAACTATGTCAACCAACAAGAGAATCCAAGTGGCTGAACCAGAATCAAGTTTGGAATCCCTAGGCTCCCTTTTGGCTGGGCTGTCACCTAAAAGATGTCCCAACCAGGCTGGCCTAGAGTTGCTCTTAGGGGAAAGAAAGAAACAACGTGCCCAGGAATAGTCAGGTCCGAATTGCCAAATTTCAAAATAGGTCCTTATGACCTTCATACCACTTTCATCCAGATATACCCAGGAAGTGGCCTTTCTAAGACAGCTGCATTCAGTGACCAAGATGCTTTATGAAAGTGCATGGACCAGGAGGGAGTGAGGGAGGTAGAGTCAGAAACCTTTTTGAGTTGATTTTTGAGGAGGTATTCCAGTGTTGAACAATTCTAGATGCCCGTGAAATGTGTGGGGAGGTACATTGAATACTTTGCCCACCCATTGTTAAGTAGCTTTTATGGCAAAAGGTGCACCCTCATCAGATTGCAAATGGCCCATAAAGCCAAAAACATCATATGGATTAGTTTCAAGGGCTACAATGATGTGTCCAGAGTTGGCTGATTGGACTGCAACAGCAACTCCCTAACCTGAAAAAGTATCAGCAGTGGCTAGACACCACCAGTAGCCTTGAGAGGGGTCAGAGTTATGATGGAATTAATCTGCCATGAGCAGACCAGGGCCATGCCTTGTGCAAGGTGACCTCCTTCTCTGCAAGAGAAATGGGCCAGCCCTTGGCAGGGATCACAACTCTGGCATGTGGTGGTAGCCTCTGCATCAGAAACCATCTTTTCCTTTGTGCCTGATCCACAATGGTGGATGTGTTGCCATGCCCAGCACGACGATGGATCCAGGGGGCAATCTGGGTGGTGCAGGTGGTACAATCAATAGCCTTATTCCAGTTGGTCTCATCAGAGAACAGGCTCTTACCCTGGACATCTACATGAGTGCCTAGACAGGTTGATCACAGCCACAATTTATTTCCACAGTTCATGGTCCTAAAAAGGGGTATCTTTACTCTGCCAGTTTGAGGTTTTCTAAGTGGCAGACCAAGCAACTAGGCCACTGGCGACAGCCCAAAAGTCAGTAGAAATATACCAAGGTTTATCAAGTGGAGTATTGGCCCAGGGCTGTAAGATTGGCCTTGAGTTGCATCTACTGAGCAGAGGCACTCACTTCCATTTTCTATTCTGGGTAGTGCTGCTGAGGGTGAACAGCACCGCAGCCCCGTGGACACTATTAGGTTCAGCTTACTTGACCTGTTGGTAAACTAGGCCCAGGCATTTCAGGGAACTTGAGGTCACCAGTGAGCCAGTGGCTTTGTTTTGGTGGAGTAGGGGATATGTTTCCCCCAAAAGATTAGCTGCCAATTTTTTCGTGTAAAGCTGAGGTATCCCTTGGGCCAGGCCAGCTGTGTTCTTGAATGTTCCATTTCCGTTTCACAAGCAAGACTTCCATGGGTCAGGTGTTCAGTTTCAACAAGAGCCCAGTAGTAAGCTTTTCAAAAGGAGTGTACGTGGTTACTGTGTCAGGGAGGCAGTACATCCAAAACCCCAAGGGGCACCTCTGGGTGTAATCTGCCTCCCTTTGCCAGAGGCTCCAATTAGCACAGTCATCAGTCACAGAGACTTATATGTCTTAAGGGGCTCATAGGGTTGTGGGGTCCCAAACTTAGAGAGTGGGCCACAGCTTGCTGCATGGCTTCCAATGCAGGCTGTGGTTTAGGCCTTGCTCAAAGAGTGCTGGCTTGCAGGTTAGCCAATATAAAGGACCAAGTAGGATGCCCAGGTGGGGCAATACTGTCTCTAATATCCAAAGATTCCCAGAAGGTGCCAAGCTTCTTTTTTGGGAGTGGTGGAGGGGTAAAGAGGAGGCTGCAGCTTTTCCTTGACTGCTGGGGGAATTGGGCATGGTGAATCTGCCCACGTAGTCCCAAGAAACTGAACTAGGTCAGAGTTTATCAGTCATCCCTGCTGGTGGAGGTATGAAAACACTACAGTCAGGATCTCTGAGGCTGGGGCTTTTGACTTGCCACCAACAGGACATCGTCCATGTAGTGAAAGTTTTGGACATCTGAGGGTGAAGGGACTCATGCTAAATCCTGACCTACCCACAGGGGGCAAGAGGGGAGTTCATCCCTCTAGCACTTAGAGAAGTGCATGCAGGTCTTCCTGATTGGGAGAATCTTCTCTGGCACTTATGAGCTGGAAGGACAAGCATCAATTCCTGTGACATCTTCAGATGTAGATGCAACAATACATTGAGCTGGACTAAAGGGCCGCAGGTACTTAGATTTTCTCCCCCGACTGGACAACCAAACCTGTCAGTTGAATTTGTGCCCTCTCTCCGCAAGGGGACTGGGTGGGATAGTGACTTGGGAACTCATATCCAGCAGAGCCATAAAAGTTTATGGTCCTCCTGTCTCCAAAATTCCCCAGTGTGCTCAGACAGGTGCATGTGGGCTTTTGTCTCCCTTGAGGACAGGGAGACCTCAGTCCTGACCTCATTTCTCCTTAAAGCAGCTGAGGGTGGGGTGGAGAGGAACTGAGGGAGCAGGAATGGTGGAGGGAGAAAGTGGCTCTACGCCATTAAACAAGGGAATGTTCCCCTTCAGTTTCCAGTGGCGTGGCTTTGGTTCATAAATTTTCAGCCCTGCCCCATCCCCACAGCAGTTGGCAAGGCCATCCTTACTAAGGATATTTCCTTCAGCTTTGGGGACCCCTTGATCTGGTGGGGGCTGCAGGGCTTTTGTTCTTGGCTGACACAGACTAGATGTGAGCCCCTGTAACGTGTTTTTGAGAGTCCAGCTTAATCTGAGACGTTCGCTGCCCCCCTTGTCAATACCACTTCAGTTTTCACTCAGTTTTAGCATAAGGAAGGTTGGAGAGTTTTCCTGGGTGGTGGGGCTGACTGCAAGAATTTATCTAGACTTCTTTGGGTCAGTTTCTCATTCTCATCTGCGACCTTCATCAGTATTGCAAACTAATCGGAGACAGTAAGAGCCCAGATACAAGTCAATGCTTCGTCTATGGCTTTCTGTAGGAGCTTGTCTTAGGGGAATCTCTCTGTTTCAGGGCCAAAGCTCCTTTGTAGCAGCCAGGACCCAGTGCAAAGAAAACCTCCAGGGCCTTTTACTATTGTCTCCTAATGGAGTTGAGTTTGGCATGAGAGAAAGCAGGAGGGGCCGAGCCAACAGAAGGCCCAGCTGTGCCATTCCTCCTTAGCAAGCGCTGCATGCTGCAACCCGTCATCTCCCAAGCCAACCAGGCAAGGTTCCAGTGAGCCGCCTGCTTTCTTCCACAGCTGTCTTGAATTTCCTACCCTTCAGGCCCAGTGTAGGTGTGCATCTCTGTAACCGGTCTTTGAAAGGAGTCACAACCATCCACCCACCCAAGACTTAGTACTGGCCATTACAATGGGGAAGACATGAAGCTGACCACCAGATAGTAGAGGATGCCTCCTGCCCAAGGAGAGTTAGCAACAATCAGCCCATCATCCAGGTAGCTGTCTCTGAACCTACTTCCGGGGACTAGCCTGCAGCCCCTCCCCAGTTCTTCTTCATTCACAGGCAATAAAGTGAAGGGCCACTGATCACCTGATTACCATACAAGTTGCTCAACAAGTTTGCTCCTGACTCACAAGGACCTCTCATGAATTGGCCTGTAAGGCTCTCATCTTTCTTCTTGCGGAAAGCCATGTCTCTATCAGCATCCCATTCTTGCCATAACTGTCAAGAACCATAAAGGGCCTTATTGGCAAGTCAGCCTGCCCCACTTCCATGGATGCTAATAGAAGACATGACATTCCTGAGTCACAGCTGTCAACTTAAAAAGCAAATTTGCTGTTATTTTATCTCAAAATGAGTTTATAAGGGAATAGCCAAAAGAATTGCAATTTGGGATGTGCGTGCTGTGGCAAACCAGAGGCAAATCCAGAAAACAAAGTAGGCGGGCTGCCTTTATAGAGAGAAAGGGGGAGTAGGGAGGGGCTGTTCTAAAGGAAAGTCCATTGGAGGAGAGGCAGCAATGGCCTCTTATTGGCTGGGCTGTTGCCGGGTGGGGAGAGAAGTCTTCCTTCAGTAGTAGCGTAGTTTTGCTTCCTGTCCAAGATGCAAGCACTTCTCTTCCTGTTTGGACTAATTGATGAGGTTTGAAAGGGCATGGGAACTCCCACTACAGGCCTTCCTGACTCCAATTTAGTTAAGGTTTCTTTTCTTAATTTCCACAGAGCAAAGCATGGTTTATTATAGCAATAGCTGTAGCCAGAGCACCAGCATTTTCTTGCAGTTAATCTCCAGCCCCATTTCCAAAGGGGGCCAGGGGATACCTGCACAGGCAGTGGGTTGTGTTAAGGAGAGGTGCCCCGAGCTTAAAGAATCTGAATCTTATAATGGGCACTGCGTTTGCCCATCATTGTCTTTTGCTCTGAAGGGAGACATGTCAGGCCTTCCAAGGCTATTTGCTATAGAAACATCCCTGAAAAGGCAGTTCCAAATGGAGGTAGCCAGTGCCTCTGCTAGCGAGACATGCAGAAATGCAGCTACCCGTGGAGAATTGCCTCCCAATAGTATACTGCAAATTACCTGTAAAAAACATTACCAGTTTACACTCCCACCTGTCCTTGTAGGAGAGCGTGTCTGCTGAATTCTGTATGACATCAAAGGTTCAAATACAGCCTCCTCTTTTTTTCTTTTTTAAAGATTGGCACCTGAGCTAACAACTGTTGCCAATCTTTTTTTTTCTGCTTTATCTCCTCAACTTCCCCCCCCCCCCCCACATAGTTGTATATCTTAATTGCAGGTCCTTCTAGCTGTGGCATGTGGGATGCCGCCTCAACGTGGCCTGATGAGCAGTGCTATGTCTGCACTCAGCATCTGAACTGGCGAAACCCTGGGCCGCCGATGCGGAGCGCACGAACTTAATCACTCAGCCCCGAGGCCAGTCCCCCAGCCTCCTCTTTAACGATGACCTATGGTTCTGAAAATTACAGGAAAGTCACTAAAACAGGTGTTAAAGATCTGCTGCTGGCCATTCATTCATGTACTTTATCGAGCACCTACTCAGTCTCAGGTGCTGGGGCTACAGCAGTGGAGACAGGTAGGCAGGATGATGTCGTTGGGGTCACGGGGAAGGAGTGGAGGTGCTCCTTTAAAAGTGGAGGGAGGGCACAGGGGAGGAAACAGCAGGTGCAAAGGCCCTGAGGGAGGAGTGGACTTTGCCAGGTAGGAGGTACCAAGAGGAGGCCAGCTTGGCTTCCTCGTGGGTCTCTTGTGAGGGTGGAATGAGGTGTGGACATCAGGCCATTGTAAATCAAGGGGCTCCATGGGCCGACCCAGTGGCGCAGTGGTTAAGTTCGCACCTTCTGCTTTGGCAGCCCGGTGTTCACCGATTCGGATCCCGGGTGTGGACATGGCACTGCTTGTCAAGCCATGCTGTGGTAGGCGTCCCACATATAAAGTGGAAGAAGATGGGCACGGATGTTAGCTCAGGGCCAGTCTTCCTCAGCAAAAAGAGGAGGATTGGCAACAGATGCTTTCTCAGAGCTTATCTTCCTAAAAAAAAAAAAAGGGGGGGGCTCCAAACAGCTTGGGGAGACTGGTTGACCAGATCTCCCAGGGCTGGGGGAAGCCCAGGATTTCACCTGGCAGGGGAGATCCTCAGGAAGCAGTATTCAGAATGCATGTCAGGGCGGGCAGCCAGGGAGAGGCAAAGAGGCAGGAGGCTGGGGGGAGGAGAGGAAGGAGGAGCCACTTGCGAGGCCACTGCGCTGGGCCCGTGGGAGTCTCAGCCTCCATTTCCTGGCACTGAGGTTTTTCCATAAACACTCAAGTCCAGCTGGTCCCATCACAGGGCCCCTGGGACCCGCAGCTCAGCAAGATGACATCTCAGTATCTTCCTGGTTTTCTCAATTCTGTTCTGAAGCTGGAGGGTGAGGCAAGTCCCTGGAGAACATGGCAGGGGCAGGTGAGAAGGAGGCAGGGAGAGCAGGATCTGCGCTCTTCCAGGGTACTGGGGCCACATGCCAGGCTTTCCACCTGAATGCAGGCCCCCAGGGGCCAGCAGCCCATCTCTGCCTCCAGAACTCAGAGTTCACTTCCTGGCTCTTCTGGCATTGGCTCACTCCTACTGGGTCACCGGGGCTGCTTCTGACCATGGCCTGGACTGAGGGTTGGGAAAACAGCAATGATGGGTTTGGGTCTAGCTCTGCCCATAGCTTGTTGAGTGATGACCTTGGGCCAGTCGCTCCCCTCTCTGGGCTGCAGTCTTCCTCTTGGACTAGACCAGTGGTTACCCAAATGTCAGCATATTTCACGGAATAACAGTGTTACACAAAACCAAAGTGTGGTTAAGTAATTTGGGGAAATTCTAAATGAATGGGGTCCCCTTGCCGCAGGATTATACAGAGCCTTTCCTGCTCATCGTAAGTCTCCCAGAGGGAACTGCAGCATGAAGCATTTGCCAAGCTGACCTACCAGGGCACCCCTTTGTATGGGACTTCTCGCCATGGGCATTCTGAAGGACATGCCTCTGGGTGTGCTAGACCAGATGGTCTCCAGGGACATTCCTAGCTCTGTTCTGAGATTTGAAAAATGGAACCACCCATTGGCTGTCATGGCAGGCAGCTTTGCAGATGACTTCCAGGATACTTGCCTTCTGGTATTCCCATCCTGCATAATGCCTGGTGTATGCTGGACCTACTGATTGCTTCTAACAAACAGAGCACTGCAGAAGTGATGGGATGTCATCTGAGATTAGGTTATAAAAAGGCTGTAGCTTCCGTCCTTGCACCCTCGCATGTTCTCTCTCATTCTCTCTCATGTGGCCACTGAATGCAATTATGGGAGAAAAGTGACAGAATGAAGGAGGTGTTAACATAGGGGGGACAAAGTGGGTGGAATGGTGAGTCCTGTGGAGTTGACTGTCCAGAGCATGCAGGGTGGGGATAGAGGGGGGACAGGCTGAGGCCTCCTGGGAGGGGTCCCATTGGGAGCCAAGGGGCCAGGCCAGAGCAGAGATCTGAGCCTAGATGCCACACCAGAGCCAACTCCCCAGGGGTGAGAGGGCACACATGCCACCCCACCTTGCTAGTTAGTGTCCAGACTAGTGTCATGTCAGGACACGCAGGCAGCCTGTGGCCGGCAGCCCTGTGAGTGAACCCGGAAGCAGATGCTCCAGCCCCAGTTGAGCCTTGAGGTGACAGCAGCCCTGGCCAAGAGCTTGAGGGCAACCTCTTAAGAGGCCCTGGGCCAAAAGCACCAGCCCAGCTGCACCCACACGCCTGACCCACAAAAACTGTGAGATAATAAATGAAATGTTTGTTGTTTTAAACTGCTAAGTTTTGGGGTAATTTGTTATGCAGCAGTAGATAAGTAGTAAAATTGTACAGTGTCTTCTACAACCAATGTGTGTGTGATTCTATTGGCATAACACTGATTGCATGTGTAATAGTGGAAACCTACTTGTCTTGTGATATGCCCGTGTGTCTCCCCTGTAACTGGGTGTCTAGTGTCCTCTGGTGGCCCCCAGGAGTTCTGGGGTGTAAGGAGGTAGCCCCGTAAGGTGATGTGCAGACAGGAGGTGGGCTTACAAGGCATTTGGACATAGGGGTGGTATACCCTTCCAAAAAGCAATCTGGACACTAACTAGCAAGGTGGGGTGGCATGTGTGCTCTCTCACCCCTGGGGAATTGGCTCTGGTATGGCATCTGGGCTCAGATCTCTGCTCTGGCCTGACCCCTTGGCTCCCAATGGGGCCTCTCCCAGGCTTCAGCCTGTACCCCCCACTATCCCCACCCTGCATGCTCTGGGCAGCCAAGTCCACCCAGGACTCACCACTTTGTCCCTCCTACGTTGACACTTCCCTCATTCTGTCGTTTTTCTCCCATAACTGCATTCAGTGGCCACTCAAACGCCCCATTCTCTCCCATGCCTGTCTCAACCCCTGATACGCCCATTCAGGATGGGGCCCCTTCCCCTAGGGTGGGCAGAAGGTTCACACTGAGGGGCAGAGAAGGGTGAGCTCACTGCCAGTGTTCACGTGCTGTTGGCTACATGTGTAGGACACCTGGTATGCTGCCTGGAACACTCCAGCGGGGCACCCCAGCTAGTCACTCAATCAGTCACCTTCCTGACTGAAGGTATGTCTACAAGTTGGCTCTCCAGTGTGGAGGAAAGAGTTCAAGACCTTGGTCAGAACTGCTACTAATCTATCTCTGCAATGTGGGGCTTGGGGAGAGCCAGGCAGCAGTGAGTCAGGTTGAGCACAGGCCAGAGACTAGGACCCTACCTGAGAAGCCAGCTCGGCTCTATAGCTCCCTGTGGGACCTGGGGTGGGTCTGAGGTGCCAGATTAATGGAAGATTTCCAAACATACCCTTTTCCAGGAGTAGAATTCTTATCAGATGGGGTACTAGAAGAGCCCAATAGCTAGCAGATAAGGGGAACTGCTGGTTGTGGGGGAGCATGGTGGGGGCAGGGCTGGGGGCCCTCTATTCCCTCCTGTGGGCTCCACTGTCCCCTCGCTTGACACCCCCACCCCTCACAGGCCCTCCTCCTGCCCAAGGCTGTGCATCCTCCACGCCCTCTCCAGGAACCAGTCAAGCTGAGCCCCGAGGCCCTTCCATCTCCAGCACCGCCCCCTAGGCCTTGCACAAGCATCAAGGCCTGAACAGGAGAAAACCAGATTCCAGTCCCAGCTAACAAGAGGCACAGCAAGTCACGGACTAGGTGCCCCTGTGCTCAGGCTGAGAACTTGGGGAGGAGACGAGAATTCACGAAGGCAGGCCAGGGCCTGCCATCATTTTGCAGTGAGAATGTTTATTGAGAATGGCTCATTACAAACAAAATATATTTATGTATAAAATCTCTGCAGTGCAAAAGATCCCTTTTGTCCCCATGTGGCTAGAGTGAACAAAGCCAGCTGTCCAGTGTGGTTTTGGGGGCTGCACTGGTCCCCCAGCATGTGGACAGGGGGTCGCAGGTGCCACATGCTGTGGGCAGAAGTTCCTGACATCCAGGCTCCTTCTCCGGCCCCATTTTCATGACTTGTGCAAGGACACAACATAGTGTGGTTTGTGTTCTGCCTCCATGACCATCCCCAGGCAGATGGCACCATCTCGCTGGCAGGCAGCTTTCTTGTTCAGCTTCCAGACAGGTGACATCTAATTGTGGCTTGTCCTGAGAAGCCACCATCTGAGCCCAGGGACTGAGCGTTTCTACATGTTACATGGTGGACCGAGGTGCTGTGACCACTCTTGGTGGAGGCAGTTCTCCATGACAGCCCCATCAGCATGTGCACTGTGCCTCGCTCACATTCAGCCAGCCTGAAAGCTACACTTCCTCTCATTGTTTTCCTTGATACATCTATTCTCACCAGGATTTTGTCCAGACCCCTCCTGACGATGCCCAGACCCCACAGCTGCCATGTGTGGTACTCCTGAGCATAGAACCAGAGCTCCCTGGGGTCTTGGGCTACCTAGCATTAAGGCAACAGAGATGAGACCAGTCTAAAGGCAACACTAGTCTCTGAAACTGGGGGGCTGCCCAGCTCACAGCGCCTCCCTCTTGGCCAAAGGTTGTGCCTGGCGTTGAGGAGCAATATGACTGGTGGTCTGACAGCCCTTGTAAGCAGAGCCCTCCTCTGCTCCTCAGAGCAGCCACGGTGGGGAGGGCTGAGCCGGCAGGTCGGGACAGAGGCTGAGCGTGGTTTGCAGCTTGGGTGAGGGGCAGCTGCCGCCACTGCATCATGCCTTGGGCACTGGAAGACCAAGACACAGGAGTGCAGGGGCGGTGTGGCTGTTGGGGCATCCTGCCCTTTGCCAGAGGCAGCCCATGAGGGGTGGGAATCCCAGCCCCTTTGGGAATGGTCCATTTCCCTCATTTTTTAGGTGCAGACCTGGGTTCAAGAGTTCTCCCCAGACCGGGTGGATTCTGTCTGGAAGGTGAGGGGCCCAGGCACTCATCCCAGCGGCCGTGAGTTCCCCTTCTCTTTGTAAGAGAACTTGGGCTGGCTTACCTACCCTGTAAAGAGAGGTGTCTGTGGTTCCAAAGTACCTGCAATGTCACTATTATTGTCTTACGTGAGGGTGATTCTCACTTCCCAAAAGTGAAAACTTAAATCTAAAAAAAAAAAAAAAAAAAAATCAAACACCCCTGCCCCCGCCCCCCAAAAAAAAGAAAGAAGAAAAGAAACAGCTCTAGTCCATGTTACGTGCCATGCTATGTGATCCTGGGCGGGCAGCTCCCTCCTCTGTCAAGATGGAAGAGACCCATCATTCTGTGCAAAAGGTCCGGGCGTGAACACCAGGGTGGGTGGGGGGCCACAGGCCGCCCGTGCCATTGCTTCAGGAGCGCAGGCCTCAGTGCCCCAGAATGCTCAGCCCCATGAGACCTGGGGCTCCTACACTCGGAGATCGGGCCCCACTGTCGGGACTTAGGCTAGAGTTAGGAGGCCTTGTGGGTGAGGGGATCTTTGGGGCCCAGGAAGCTGTTCCCGGCCCTTGGGATCAGACATTCTTGGAGCACACTCAGCACTGCCAGACAGCAGGAGCCAGGGCCCCACCTATTCCCCTGAGGACCCTCCACCCTACACAGCTGGAGTACCTGGAGGGCCGTGGCGGACCTCAGAGTCCTTTCTGCCTGAGGTCCAGCCCTCCCTAGGGCCTGGAGGCCTCACAACCAGCCACAGGAACGCGGGTCCAGTGCGAGGCAAGAGGGGGTGGTGGCACCAAAGGGCAGAGGGGGTCTGCAGCACTTCCAGGGGAGATGGTGAGGGCAGTTCCCAGCGAGGCCTGGAGCAGTCCACAGCCCCAGGGCTGGGGTCAGATACAAACACGCTGATGCTGTCCTGACAAGTGGCGTCTCTCTCCAGGGCTCAGTCCAGGTCTGTCGGGAGACAGGCTCAGACTTCTCCCCCAACCCTGGCTCTTAGGCAACAAGGGCACCTGTGGGGCGGGACGTCCCCTGGGCACAGTTGGAGTCAGGCTCAGGGTCCTGGGGGAGGCTCTGCTCAGACACTCCGGGGATGCTTCCAGCAACCAGCAGGTGCCCAGGGTAAGTGGCCTGACGACACAAGCAGCACTGGTGGACAGAGCAGGTGCGCCGCAGCCTCCTAGGGTCCCCTGGGGCTTTGTCCCATAGGCCAAGGCTGCAGTTCCGCATCTGGGCCCCAGTGGCGGGAGCCTGGGCCAGGGACACCTGAGTGGGCCCAGCAGGGTCGGGGCAGGGTGGGGTCTGAGGGCCTGGGGACACCAGGCTCCTGCTGTCAGCTGTCCAAGTAGACAAAGAGGATGTCCTCATCTGTGCCGTAGCTGGTTCTGGCCTCCTCGAAGTTACTGATGCTGGTGCTGCACATTCCTGCTGGGGGCGGAGGGGCAGAGCAAGGTTGGCAGGTGGGGGGAGCACCCCCGTCACTGGCACCCAGGGGAGCTGAGGGAGGTCTGACCATGTCCTGCCTTCCTGGCCACCTCTTGCCACTCAAGTCTTTCACCCTCAGGAAGCCCTCCTTGACTATTTCAGCCTTCATGAGCTCCTTCTCTGACCCCTCCCCAGGTTAGCAGATGGAAAGTGAGGCCCAGAGAAGGGAATAAACATCTTGAGGCCACGTGGGTAAGTCTGTGTGAGTCAGGGCTGTCTTTCCCCATCCCCAGGGCAGTGGGGAGCCCTGGATGGGTCTGGAGCAGGGGCTGGGGCTGGGCAGACTTTCCTTTCTGATGAGCATACTGGCTGTCCTGGGAGGGCCAGAGTCGTGGAGGAGGGAGGCAACTGCAGCCTGGGCAGCATGAGGCGGAGGCTGAGGTGGAGGCGGGGCCCTGGGTAGTGGCAATGTGGGAGGGAGATGGCCTGGCCTGGTGATGACTGGAGTATGGAGGAGGCCAGCATGGCCCCAGGTCTGTGGCTTGTTTGCTGCATGGCCAGAGGGGTGACACAGATGACAGGAGCCCAGGAAGAGCAGGGGCTCTGGGGAGAAGGCCATGAGGGAGGTCTTGGCCACAGCAGATTGATTTGGAAAGAGTCATGGGGGCGGGCATAACAGACCTGAAAGCAGCTCCACCCGCTGTCCCCACCCTTGACACTCACGGTCTGCGTAGGCTGGGTTGTTGTAGAAGATGCAGCTGGTGGCCCGGTTGTAGCCACGCAGCACGATGAAGTGACCCTGGTAGTCAGGGGTGCGGCAGAAGCAGTGGTGGCCACTGGGGGCAAAGCAGCAGTACTTGACGGGGCTGGAGCAGAGGTCACAGTGCAGCACCCCTGAGTTCACCAGCACAATGGCCACGTGGCCCTGGGCCAGGTGCTCCTGGATGTCCTGCACACTCACGGCACTGTGGGTGGAAAGAGGGTCAGCTGGTGCTGCTGGGCCCCATTCCCCATCTGTCAAGTGGAACCCTGCTTGGACCCCTGTTCTGTTCTATGTCACAAAGCTTAGGGACATGGCTCTTCTTCCCTCTGCCCTGAGCTCCTTGCAGGCAGGGACATTCTGCTTTGTCACTGTGACCCAGGCCAAGCACAGGACTGGGGGAGCGGCTCTGAGTGTGCCCGAGGGCAAGCTGGCCCCGTCAGGCCCTTCCCAGGATGGCAGGAGGTTAGCTCCAGACAGGCACCTGTCAAAGGCCACTGGAGCACCCCAAGGGACCCCACCTCCCAGCTTGGTTAGTGAATTTTTTCAGCAGAGCACTCCTCCTTGGTCCTTTACCCTCATCATGTGTGGTTTACATTGGAAACTGTCAGTTTAACTTAATTTCCAAAATCTGAGCCAAGCAGGGCTTCACCAGTTTAAAAACAAAATGCTTCTCTGAAAGGGCTATTTTTCTTTTTTCCTAAGGCTCCTTGTGGCAGAGGGGGTTGCCTGAGAAAGGCTGGTTGGCAGCGCTTCCAGGGGGACACTCAGTTCATCAGAGCCAGCTGCCCCTGAGGCAGACTCTTAGGCCCTGCCCCATTCGATGCCCCACAGAAGGCAGCACATCCAAATAAGAACCCAGAAAAAGAGAAGGCCTGGGAGTGGGGGCATCCTTCAGGCTGGGGCTCCACCATTTTTGCTGGGGGGGATGCTCACCCACTTAGGCCCTCCTTCCTTAGCAATCTCCTCAGGAATGGCGGCGTTAGCACTACGTGGCCTGGCTCAACCCCAGCCCAGGCCCTTGTCATGTGGCAGTCTGGTTTGCGGCCTGTGCTGGGAAAACATGCCATTTTTCCATTTGGTCTTTGAAATGAAATAGCTGGCTGAGTTCCCAATGGTATGTACAAGAGTGAGATTTCAGCCACAGGAAAAAAGCAGGGGCTGAGCTGGAAGGAAAAGCAGCGGGCTTCATGGAATAACTGGGTGTGGAAGTGCCGGGTTCAGATCACAGCACGGCCAAGTTGTTGGCGGTGACTGCAGGCAGCTCGCACTGTTCTTCCCGTCTTCAGTTTCCTCACCTTAGGAATGGGGACAGCACCTATCAAGTGCCACTGCATAAACACACGCTGCCTTTCCTTCCAACATGTACTCAAGCGGCCGAGGAACGTGTGGAGGCTCTTCCTCCGTTTTCCAAGTTGCCTACTGTGCGGCTACACTACGTTAATAACGAAACAGCAATCTGTAAAGGACACGGAGACCTGAGGAGAGTGGTCCAGGGGAGCCTGGCCGTGGTCTGAGCCAGCAACCTTGAGCAGGGTGTCCACAGTGAGCCCCGAGAAGAAAGTCGCTCGCGTGTGGGCGAGTTACTCCCAGGGTTTGCCTGAATCCTGCCCCCACATCTAGATGAGAGGGGAGAGACCCACATAGGGTCACAGCAGCCCGTGGGGAGATCTGGGAGCCAGGCCTTCCTACACAGCCCACACAGGAGCTGTCCTGTCACCCTCTATCACCCTGCTGGCACGTTCCTCAGGCCGTCGCCCCTTCATTAGGGTTCCTGTGTTCTGCTCACCAATCTGTGAGCAGCCTGAGGGCTGGCTAGAGTCTGTTTTGCTCACCTGTCCCTCCAGCCCTGCTCAAGCTCTACCCCAGGCCAGAGTTTTGTGTATCGTAGGTCAATAGCCCTACTTGTCCCCATTTTATGGATGGAAAAACTAAGGCTCGAAGGGGGAGAGGGGAACAAGTCAGTGTCACAGCCACCCGGGTAGGAAACCCAATTCTACCTGACCTCCGGGTCCCTAGCCTTTCCTGTGTGCCATCCTACAAGTCTGCGGGTGAGCAGGTGAGCAAGGAAGGGCGGGGGGAGGCTCACCATTTCTCCACCAGCACCTTGCAGGCCTTGGCTTGTGCAAACAGCTGGTTTACCCGGGTCTCCTCTGTGTCAAAGTGCTTTCTGTAGAAGGACTGAAAAGAGAAGGGCAGTTGGAGGGGCCACCCATCCTCACCTGATCTGGACGAAGTAAACAGCACATTATGGAGTTAGAGACGGTGGGAGAGCAGAGGAGCCTGGCCTGCCTGGGGAGCTGACACATATAGCATGCCTGAGCGGAAAGCTGTCTGTGGCGAGCTGGCAGGGTGGCTGACTGGAGTGCAAAGGACCACCCAGGGGCACAAGGAGGATGCTCAGGAGATGGGGGGGCAGCCAGGCTCGGGTGGGCACCCTGAGGAAGGTTAGTCACCCCTGGGCTTGTGCACACCCGAGGGCGTGAGCAGGAGTCTGCAGTAAACGAGCAAAGTGAGGGCTGAGCCCATCTGACACTTCGCCCCCATCCGGCTCTGCCAAGAGAGGTCTGTGGAACATACTTTGTCTGGTGCAGGGGCCTTAAGAGGGCCAGGGCCCCCGTGGGGGAGGCAGGTGACCCTGTTCTTGGGCCCTTTTCTCTGCCCCGAAGCCATGGTGACCAAGCCAAACCCATGAGCCTTCTTCCCCTGGCCTAGAAGGTTTGCAGGAGAGTTAGGCTGACCAGCACTGGCCACCATGTGACAACCCTCTTGCCAAAAAGGCCATGGCGACCCTACTCTGTCAAGTTTCAGAGCCCAGGCCGAGATCTGCCTCCGAGGCTGACAAGACCAGCCCTAGCTGTGCAGGGAGAGAAAACGCACTGGTGTATCAGCAAGGCGATGCTGGCATTCTTTTTCAAAAGAAAAGAAAAAAAAAGGAAAGACAGCATTTTGGTTTTTCTTCCAGAATACCAATTACCCAGCTTGGAGCCAGCTGTCCCCCTGAGAAGGAAGAAAATGGGCAAATGATGGCCAGACGAGGTCAAAGTGATGTGCTCTGAAGCTGTGCTGAGGGACAGCAGGGAAAGATGCAGGAAGGTGGCCTGAGACGCTCCTCCGCACGTCCTCAACTGCGGTCGGAGGCAGGAGAAGAGGTCACTGGGCTGGGGGTGCCGGGAGGGACCCAACTTGCCGCTCAGATCCGCTGGAGAGACTGCATCTCAAGGTCACCTGGTCTGACCGGCTCCCAAGTCCTGCCCATAGCAGTTCTGATGCTGCTCCCTGGTCTCTGCACACCTGTGTGTCTGCTTGGGTCTTGACCACACCCTCTTCCAATGAGTGGACCTGGTGAAGGCTCGGCGGCCAGCCACTCACCTGGTTTTTGTAGCCTTTGTCAACGCCCAGGGTCTGGGTACAGAAGCGGTGCCTCACGCCAAAGTGGCGCATCAGGTAGGCCAGGTCGATGGTCCAAATGCTCCTGGTCAGCCGCAGCTCCTGCAGGGCACTCTCGAACTCACTGTCGTCCAGCTGGCCCAGGTACCTGTGGGCAGACAGGCTGCTAAGGTTGGCTCGCCCTAGAGAGGCAGCTGGTCTGGGTCACCCTCCACCCGTGGGCCCATCAGCCACTGTCAGAGCTCCTGCTCCCTGGAAGTCTCTGTCCTTTGTCATGAAACCCTATGTCGTGCCGGGGCACAACCTGAGGCTGCCTGGGGTGCACGCTGACCTCGGAGTCAAGGGCCGAGATTTTGCTTCTCAAGTCTCTTGCAGGCTGTGTGACTTTGGGCAAGCTGCCGACCCTCGCTGGCCTCACTAGCTTTGTTTCTAGGATGAGGTGCTTGGACTACATCAGTGGTTTTCTAAGTTTTAGGCACACAGAACCCTTTTGTTAAACCTTTTCTTGCCTGGAATTCCAGGATGTAAAACGGGTAAGGGAGAAGCTGCCCTGGGGTTCCAGGCGGCAGCCTGAAAACTCTCCTACAAGGAGATGCCCTTGGTCCCTCCAGGCTCTGATGGTCAAGACTCCTGGGATGTTCATGCAGCCTCAGCTTAGCAGTTAGCTCCCCAGTGACACAGTCTCCCAGGAGCCCGAGGCCAGAAGGGTGAGGGCCCCCTGTCCCATCATGGGCTCAGTCTGTGGGCCAGGCGTGGGCACCTGGGACTTCCCCAGCTATCCCCTCAGGTACTCCCAGAGTGGAGACTGGAAGGCCTGGTCCACTTCTTGCTTATGCAGATGGGACCGAGCCTGGATGGAAGCTGAACCTCCCACAAGCCCCAACCAACGACAGCCACGCGGATGATGAATCCCACCCAGGTCTCTCCCTGCGTCTTCCCCAAGCCAGAGTAGGTGGTGTGGATGGGGAGGGCCTAGGCCTACCCACTCACCGCAGCACCATCCTGGAGCAGGCCAGGCCGCAGTCCCAGTGGTAGAGCTGCTGGATGATGGGCACCGGCAGCTGCACAAAATCCCCTGCATGGAAACATGAGGAGGTCACAGGTCCTTGGCATAGTGCCTGCCACTGCCACCCCCATTGCAGCCACCATCTTTGGCTCCTGCCCAGATCCTGCAGGGGCTATTCAGGAGCCAGCCCATAGCTTTTCGGGTTCCCCAATCCTTTCTCCTTATAACAGCAGTGATCTCCCCAAAACACCAGTCAGAATAGCTCAGCCTGACTCAAAACCCTCCAATAGGTTGGTTCCCATATCTCTTAGGACAATGCCTTCATGGCTGCTGCCCCAGCGCCCTCTGCTTCCTTGCCTCCCCTCATCCTCGCCAGGTTGCCCTCCAGGCAGAACCTTCACCTGCTGTGATCCTTTATGCCTCTGGGCCTTTGCACGCCTGCTCCCTCTGCCTGGACTCTCCTGGCACCCCAGGTGCCTGAGCTAACTCCTGTCTTCGGAGGCCACTTCATGTTGCTGCCCAACCTGCTCAGCCCCCGGCTATGTGCACGCTCAGAGCCCCCTTTTTGGTAGGAGCTCCAGGGAGGTGGGATAGGGCCAGCACATGGGGGGTGCTCAGCAGATATTCATGTCTGAATTCATGGCCCCTGGAGGTTTGCCTGACTCCGAAGTCCCCAGGATCAACAATGCGTGAAGACCACGGTGAGGGGGGACTGTCATGTGTTCTGTGGATGTGGAACACCATCCTGGGCAGCCTCTCAGTCTGTCCTTGCCAAGCCGTGAGGCGGAGCAGAAGGAGCTGCGCCTAGGCCTTCCAGCCCTGGCTCTGCCACTGACTGGCGGGCTGTGCGCTCAGCAGCTGACTTCTTCTTGCTAGACCGAGTCTCGCCGTCTCTAAAATGAGGGACTTTGGTCTGATTCAGCCATTCGATCAACAAATATTTCCCAAGAGCCTGGCACGTGAGCTGGAGGTACAGTGGTGAGTGACATAGACGTGCCTGTCCCGGTGGACAGCAAAAACAAGCAAGTGTAAGAGCAAAATAGGGGGCTAGGCTAGGGAAAAGGGTGGGGTGGCCTTAGAGAGGTGAGTCACGGAGCACAAGGCAGAGGGGAACAGCATGTGCTGAGGCCCTGAGGCGGGGGCAAGCTGGCAAGCGGCCTACAAGACCCTCCTACTCTAGGATCCCATGAATGTGGGCAAAGTTCAGAGTTTAAAGAACTGGGAGGGACTTCTCTTTGGCTGTCACCACTCATTGCTCATTCATGACACCCATTCAGCACATTAAAACCCAGCCCACACCCACGTTGTTTCTTCATCTCAGGGGTCTCCAGGGCCTCTCTTGAACCCATGACCAGCTTGTACAGAGCTGCCCCAGGAGCCCGCCTGCCAGGCTAGCCCCGGCTCCCACTACATGCACCAACCAGAAGGGCACTCATGAGCCCTGGGTCCAGCCTGGCCTTTCAACCCAGCGGCCGTGTGTGGGCAGTCTTTCGCCTGGAGTGGGTTCCAAGCTCCTACTCTGCTGCCTAAACCCTCCCCAGCCTTCGAGGCCTGGCTCAGATGCCACCACTTCTGGGGCCTTCCCTGACGCAGGCTGGCCACGCCCCTTCTTTCATCTGCCTTCCACTGTGTTCACACTGTGGCTCACAGACGGGGACTCTGGTCTGCGCCCTGCTGGGCTGCTGTATGTTCCCAGGAGGCAGGGGCTGTGACTGCTCCTTCGCTGCATTGTACTGACCTCCCTCCCTCCACTCCTCACCTCTAAGAGTATGCAGCGGGGCTGTGGAAGGCAGGATGGCATGCCAAGTGCAGGCCACCCACTGGCTGAGTCACCTGAGGAGGTACCCGCCCTCTGTGCCTGCTTCCTCCTCTGTGAAATGGACCATCACAGACGCCAGGCTGCAGGGTGCTATGAGACTGAGGGCAGGGATGTATGTGAAGCCCGTCGCAGGTGCTGACATGAACCCCGCCCTCCAACCAGCTGGGGCCTGGCCAGGCTGAGGCTTTGTTAACTCTTCCAGGCCTCAGGAGCCTCTAAAAGGAACCTGGGTCGTCATTCAAGGCCTTTGAATACTCACCTCCTCCTATTCGCCTCTTCCCACTGCCACAGACTCAGTCCTGAGGGCTCACTGCTGCCTGACTTCTGTCTGTCCTCTGCCCCAAATTCCACCCCCAGGCCCTTTCCTGTTTTTGTACACAGCAGCCAGAGGAATCCTATCCAGTTTCCCATTGCTCTTAGGATAAAGTTCTCGAACCCCACACCATGGCCTGCAGGGCCCAGCCCCACTTGGGCCCCACCAGCCTCATCATGGCCCTTACCCCTCACTCACTGTGTTCCAGTTACCCTGGGAACACATCAACCTTCATTCCACCCCAGGGCCTTTGCATGTGCAGCTCTGTCTGGAACTCTCTTTCCCTTGCAATTCTCAAGGCTGCCCCTTTTTGTCATTCAGGACCTAGCTCAAAGTCTCCTCCTCTGAGAGGCTTTTTCTGACTATGCCTTCAGGGGAAGGGGGCCGTCCTTCACAGCATCCTGTTTGATTCCTTCACAGCACTTAGCAAAAGTTACAAAATAAAATAAAATCAAGCTACTCTCCCCCCTAGACTATAAGCTTCTGGAGGGCAGAGAATCTGCTAATCTTGTTTACTGTTCTTGCCAGTGCCTAGTGTCTGATGCTTAGTAGTAACTCAATAAACATTTGAATAAGAAGTGAACTTATTAAGCACCCACTCACTGTCTGCTAGTCTCTGGGGACACTGAAAGTGACTAAAATCCAAGCTCTGCCCTCCAGGGATTCATATTCTAAAATAATCCCCCCAATGGGGTGAGTGGAGGGAGAGCTCTAGGCAGGGTGCTGTCCCCTCATGCTGGGGTGCCCCCCTTTTCAGGAAGCCTTCACTGTGGCCATACACTGCCCTTTTTGTTTTTCTCTACACCGCTTTTACTCTCGCATATCCCTTAGTCACACTGTTATCTGCCATCTTCTGAATGTCTAAATGCTCTGGTCTCTCTTCCTTCCTGACCCCTCAGTATGGAGTATTGTGGTGGTGTCTGCCTTCCCCACTGGACAGACTGAGAATTCCTCAGGGGCAGGCAAGGACAGGCTTGCATCTGCCTCTCCCAGCCCATGGCCTGGAGCAGGCACTCAGACACACTTGGTGAATGGAAGGTCTTATCCCTTGAGATGCTCGGGCCCACCTGTCACGGCAATGCCTCCCCCCGACCCCACCAGGCTTCCAGACTACGGGCCTCTGTTCACAGCTCCCTCTTACTGTGTGGCGTGGGCTGTGGCACCAGCTGGCTGGGCCATCTCTGGCTAGGCTTTGACTGTCTGTGCCTTCCCCTATGTCCAGCTGTAAATGTGGCATGGGACAGCTGCTCGGTAGGGTCCTCAGGAACTCCACTGTCCCTCCTCTTATTGCCCTGATCCCTAAAACTCCATGTTCCTGAGGCCCGGCAGGGCTAAACATCCCCATGTGGCCATGCCCAGTCTCGGCAAGGGCAGGCCAGCTCATAGGGACTCAGAGATACTCCTGTGGGGAGTGATAAGGGTAGGCGAGGCCTTCCATGCTGAAAGCTGCTGACAGATGTTGCTGCTTGGAGCCAAAGGACTGTCTCACCTGAGAGCTAGGGTCTGCCTGGAAGGCCCTGGCCTGGCTTCAGTTGGCAGCTGTCGCCAAGGAAGGATGGCGCTCACTGGCCCTGAATACTTAACCCCTCAGCCTCCATCTGCTCATCTGCAAAAGTGCAAATAACGATGGTAACCTACTTGACCGGGTTGTTACAAGGATTAATGAGGCATTGCATGTAAACAACTTAACACGCCTGCCCATAGAAGGCTCCCTAGGAACGGGAGCCATTATTCCACAGGGGCTCAGGAAAGGCAAGCACCTGGTCTAAGATCCCGGAGTTGGAGGAGTAGGGATGCCAATCCCAGGACAGCATCAGACCCCACTCCTTGCTGCAATCACAAAAGACACCACTCCTTAGGTGTGACACCATGGTCCCACTGATGGCTTAGGGTGGGGTCGCACACGTTGGCGCCTCATTTTAGAGTTTACTAGCTTTAAAGTTTACTTTCTCTTTCTCATCAACTCTAAGCCTTAAGCAGAGCAGGAATCACTACTTTTCCCCTCCCCCACTTAGAAAAGCAGACTGTGGCCCACGCACTGAATGTCAGTCGTGGTTTCCGCCCCAAAGGAACTCGGACCACCTTGGGGCAGAAGGAACCAGAGGGTGAAGACTAGCAAGACGAAACGCTAAGCAGAGGAGGACAGGGGAAGGGGCCCTCCGATTGCTCTGTGCTCTCGGCCAGTTCTGTCCTTCTAGGCCTCAGTTCTCCCACAGTTCCCCGAGGGGACAGGATCTACCAAGGCGGCTCCAGCAGGACTTGTCACTTCTGGGGAAGGTGGCGCCCCTGGCTCACAATCAGGACCCTCCCACCAAGACCGCCAGGGTCCCAACCCTGAGAGTATCAGGAAACACCAACTGAGCGGGGCTGGGGAGGGGGGCCCAAGGCGGGAGCAGACACCTGGCCAGGTTTCACTCAAAGCTCCACAGCACGGCCCGAGGCGGCGGTCGGCCCAAGGTCGCGCAGCCGGACCCTGCTCTGAGCTAGGGCGGGGTCTCCTCGTTCCCAGGGGTGAGGGCTGGGCCCTCGGGGAGGCACTGACCCGGCTCGAGCGGCGCCCCCGCTGCCTCCGCCTCCGTCCTCATGACCCAGGCGGCGCGGGGCGCCCATGGCCCCAGCCCGGTGCCGGCTGCAGCTTCGGCTTCGGCTGGGACGCGAGCGGGGCCAGTGCGCGTCTTGTTCCTCCGCCGCCACCGCCACCACGGCGGGGAGAACGGGAGGCGGCGGCTTGGCCGCCCCCAGCCCCGCCCCGGCCCTTCCAGGCCTGGCGTCCGGGCCCCGCCCCTTCGCTAAGCCCCGCCCCTTCCCTGAGCCTCGGGGTATGGGGGCCCCTCCCCTTCCATTTCCCCGACTCTATTCCTAGAGGCCCCCGGCCTCCAGCTCTAAGCCCGCCCCGCCAGTCGCCGTCTCGGCTGCTGGTGGCCCCGCCCCTTTCCTAGTCCTCGCGCCGACGCGGAGGCCCTTCTCCACCTCCGTTCCCCGGAAGCCCCGCCCCCAGCCCTGGCGTTCCGCGGCCATTGGCTCCCCAGAGGCTCTTTCCTTAGCAAGCTCCGCCCCTGCCCCGCCCCAACCTCGGATCTAAGGCCTGGTCCTGCCTCCAGGAGACCGCGACTCTGGTCCCGCCCCAGCTCTACTCCATACCTCAGTTTGCCTATTCGTACGGTGAGATACCTCGCCTCACTCAGGACGCCCCGTACCTGGCGGGGCCGCCTTCCAAATGTTAAATTGTGAGGGGAGGTCCTGGCCCTCGGTCCACCGCCTGCCGCCCCCAGTTCGAGGGCGCGCGCTCCAGATCCCCGCCTTGCAGTGCAGCCTGTCCCTCGTGTGGGGTACTAGGAAGCGCGAGCCCTCCTCTCCCCTTGCCGCCCCAGGGGTCGGTGTTTCCGCCGGTACCTAGACCGCGTCTTCAGCCCTCTTTTCCGGGGCCGGAACTATCGTACCAGAGCCCACGTTTCCCAGCCGGCTGGGTGAGGACGCAGGGGAGGCGAGACCGCGCTCACCGCTAGGAAAAGGAAGGGGCGGGCCCTGCACGGGGCATTTTGGGAACGCGTGGTATTCTGGGAGCCCGGCGCCCCGCCATTCGCTTGTCCCGCGTCTTGGCGTTGTCGCCTGAGTCTCCGCCGCCCCAGAAAGGAAGAGGAGGCCGGAACCGGTGAGGAGAGGCCGGGGGCGGGCGAGGGTAGGTCGAGGCACCGTGAGGGGTCGGGGGCTGGAGAAGGACGCGCTGCCGACGAGCTCTGCGGCGCTCGGGGAGAGAGAAGAGCGGGAAGCCCGGGCCACGCAGTAGTCTGCGTCGCCTCACTACCGTCTGGAAGTGAGTTCATTAGCTTTTCCGCAAAGTACCTGCTCTTCACTTTCTGTACGTCTGCAGGCCGCTGTTTTTCGAAGCGTCCAGGCAGTAGTCTTGAAATCATTTCTGGCTGATTCCCTCCTTCAAGTCCTAGCTGGGTAATCCTTTTCAAAGTTCTTTGCATCTCTGCCTCCATCCCCCTTTCAGGCACTGGTCCTCTCATGCTTTCAACACTGTCACAGAAGTTTTATCAAGTTTCCCTGCTTCTAAACCGTGCTCAATCCATTTTGTAAGTGCTGCTGCCTTTTCTTTGGAGCATTCCTTACCTATAGTTCTGCAGTGGTCCCCCTGCCTTCAGTATAAAATCCAGACTCCTAAGGCTCCTCCCCAAGGGAGCCTCTCTTTCCCAACCTCGTGTTCCCTTTTCTCTCTTGACCACAAATGTTGTGTTTTAACCTTTTGTCGTTGCTCATCTTGGAATAAAAAGTCCACTACTTGTTTTTTCTAATAAGGTCAATTCAGGTACTTGTCCTGATTACGTTTTCCCTGCTTATAGCACATTGTCACTTCGTGAATGCTTTGATATTTTCTCTTTAGCCTTGATGGTGAAGTGGAGGGTCAAAGAGCACTTAATGGGTTGAATTAAATTCACAACCTCTTCTCCAAGATTTGCCTAGATCCGTTGGCCTATATGTGTGCTGCCCGATTCAGTATCATGTGGCTAGTGTGACTGAGGGACTGAATTTTTTATTTTATTTCATTTTAATTGAGTTTAAATAGCTACATGTGGACAGTGGCTACTGTATTGCACAGTTCAGGTCTGTATCATGGGTTCTCAAAGTGGTGTTTACCGCAACTGTGGGTTGACAGATACGTTGTATGGCACATGTATTCCATGTGGTAGCAGGGAGGGAGATGGGAAGCACTTTCTTTTCATTCCCAGCCCCCACGTCTTGCATGTGTCTGCCAGATAGGTTCTTCAAGCGAGGAGTTAAGTTCCTTTCTTCTGTAGAAAATGCAGCTTTGGCATTTTTACTGAGTTTTATGGAGCGTCAGGCCTTGAAGGAGGCATGGTGTGTACCACATGCCTTCTCAGGCTCTGAAAGATGAACTAACTGTTGTCTCTCTCACTGTAGAACTCTCTTCCTGCCAAGATGTCTATTGGTGTGCCAATCAAAGTCCTACACGAGGCCGAGGGCCACATTGTGACATGTGAGACAAACACCGGTGAGGTGTATCGTGGGAAGCTCATTGAAGCGGAGGACAACATGAACTGCCAGGTATCCTGCTTTGCATGTGAGGCTGGGGGGAAGGTTGGGCCTCCATCTTGGACAGAAAGATGGTGATTGGAGGCCTTTTTGAAGTTGTTCCCCTTCAGCAGTTACTTAGTGAGAGTGCCTGATGTGTGCCAGGCGCTGTTATAGGTGATGGGGATGTGGGCATAAATAAGAGCCATTTGGAATATTTAACTTTGTTTTCTCCATCCCATAATCATTTCCTCCCATATTTTGGAGACCTGTTGGAGAAAATGGCTCTTCTCCTTCCATCAGGTTCAGGGCTGTTATCCTTTTGCCCCCATGTGTTTTATTGCACAATGCTTGGCATTTAGCAGAATCTTACACTCACATACTATGTTTATTTGCCATTTTTCTTGGAGGAGGTGTCTCATTTGATTATAGCATCTATCTTGTGAGGTAAGCAGATTTGGTGATAGTTTTGTCACCTGCAAAGTAGGGAGAATGTGATTAATAGACTCATCTATTGAATGTCACTCTGCTAATAAATGTTGGAGCAGCTTCCTGATATGATGCCCTTTCCATGGTACTGTTTTGTTTGCCTTTTGCTAATAATCACGTGAATTTGTGTAGCATTGCTTCACAAAGCGTATCAGCACGCTTTCTCTTTTGTTCTTTAAACCATCACATGTGGGTTTGAATCCTAATTGTCTCATCTTAAGCATGTTAATCACCTCAGTTACCTTATCTGTAAAATGGGAGTGGTCTTATTTTGAGTCCTCCGAGATGTGGATGCCAAGGCAGAATTAGTTGTGCAAGAGATTTGTTGGAGGAACTGACAGTGAAGGAGAAGGAGCAGGAGTAGGCAGGAGAGCTTTCAGGCTAGGATGCTGGTCTGACACTTGTGAAAGGAGAAGGGAAAGGAAGGAGGATTGAGTAGGAAGAGCCTTACAGTGCAGTGTCTAAGAAAGCCTTGACCAGGGAAAGATTGCTCAGAAGAAGAGTCTAGCATGGGGCAGGAAGGGCCTGGCTCTGGTTCCCCTGCTGTGGTCAGTCATTGGCTGGCAGCCTCGGGTGCAAGTGGCTTCAGGGTGAATGCTGTGGTGGATCCCGAAAGTGACAACTGGAAGCTGTTAGCTCCCTGCATTCCTCGTAGCCTGTTGTCCCTGAAGGGAGATCTTAACAGTGCACTCCCAAGACTGCCACAGGGGTGAACCCACACCCCAGGACTGTTCTAAAGATCAGATGAGTTATGTGTGTGCAGTAGCTAGCTCAGCACCTTGCACGTTATAAATGTCAATGTATGGTACCTGTTAGTATTTTCCAGGTGAGAAAACTGAAGGTCAGAGAGTTACCCAAGGTCACACTGTAGATCAGCTGTCCTAACTATCCATTCTTCTCAGGGCTCATTCATTTATTTGTGACGTCCTGTCACTTGGAGCATCATCTTCCTGGCAGGTTGACCAGCTGGGACACCTCGCTGATATTTGGGGAGATAGACATCTGGTGACTGCAGACGTCTCTCCTCGGTGTTGATGCCATAGAGATGGGTGGTGTGGGCTCTCTAAAGGTGCTGGAGGATCCACGAGGTCCTCTAAAGGTGGGACATGACCTCCTTTGCCTTTGTGAGGTACCACTATCATAGATCCAGTCCTCTACCTTAAGGCATCCTCATTCTTTTTAAGGTACTTTAGTTTGGGGAGTAGAATGCAAGACAGAGGGTAGGAAATCGTGATGTGTTTATTCAGCTATTTGTTTAGACAACTTCCTGAGCTTCAAGGGCCTCAGACTTCCCATCTGTAATGTGAGGAGGGGATCTGACCAGGTGACCCTGGTGGTCTCTCACATGCACACAGCCTGGTGATCGATCTGGAATCAGGTTGCAGCCTGCCGCCTAGTGTGACTTGGGGCAAGCTTTGGACCTCCCTCACCCTCTGTTCTCTCCTTTCTAAATCAGGAATAAAAATAGCACCTCGGCCTCAGGACCATAGTGCAGAGTAAATGAGCGGACAGTTGTCACATGGTCGGGGCCAGCCCCTTGCCTCCCACCTGTGTTAATTCACTAGGGCTGCATAACGAAGCTCCACACTGGTGGCTTAAACAAGAGCAGTGTGTTCTCAGGGTTCTGGAGGCTAGAGGCCAAGATCGAGGTATCACAGTTGGTTCTTCTGAGGGTCATGAAGGAAGGATCTGTTTCACACCTGTCTCCTTGGCTTGGAGATGGCTGTCTTCTTCCTGTGTCTTCGCCTGGTCTTCCCTCTGTGTGTGTCTGTACCCTACTTTCTTCTCTTTTTTGTTTGACCACAGAATAAAGATCTACCTAAAAGTGACATGTAGCCTCCACCCTTAAGCACTGGGGAGGCCAGCTTCAGTTTCAGCATTCCTAACACAGAATCCTGTTTACACTCTGTCTTAACTGACACTTTATTTCAGTGTCCTAATCTCTTCTTATAAGGAAACAAGTCATGTTGGATTAGGGCCCGGTTCCCTCTGTAAAGATTCAGTCTCTAAATATGGTCACATTGTGAGGTACCGGCGGGGGGGGGTTAAGACTTCAACATATGAATTTGGGGGTGAAGAGGGAGAACACACAGTTCAGCCCATAACACTGCCTGTGCCAAGATGCAAGGCTTCACCGGGTCTCCCTAAGCCTGGCAGGCACAATCAGTAAGCCCAGCAGGCTGTGGCAGAGCTGAGCCCAGCGGCGGTGAGCACTGAGCTCAAGCTCACTCACGTCCTGCAGTGCCCTCTGCTCTCCGTCCTTCCTGGTCTATTAGTAGCTTTGGGGATGAGAGCATCCTCTTAGCCCTTTGCCTGCTTGTCCTGTCCTAGAAGGCAGCTGGAGTTTGTGTTTGCGATTCAATGTTGGGTTTTAATAACGTTTTTTATTATAAAAGTGGGGTTGGTCACACACCACAAAGATTTGGAAAACAGATGAGAGAATCCCACCAGAATCACGATTGCATGGGTTTTTTCCTCTAGGAATATATTTTGAGGTTTTAATGCTTACATTTTTTTCTGTCTCCTCTCAAAAAGAGTTGGAGATGGCTTACAAGAAATTATATGGTAGGATAGAAATAGACGGGTAGGTCAAGGTGCAGGTAAGCCAGGGCGACAGTAAGATGAAGCCAGGCAGTTGGTAGCCAGAAATGTAAACCTGAGTCCCTGTACATTTAATAAAGGTACGTTCAGGTGTAAGCTCAGAACATTCTGCTCTAAGCTTCCTAGAGGCCAGGCAGAGGGAATCATCAGATCTGAGGTGCACAGTGTCCTTAAGATAAAATACCAGTTGTGTGGCTTGCCATGGCACTCAAATTTGACATTTTTTCCTGGGCCCTGATGAAGGAGATACTGCCTTATATTAGACAATGTCCTCATCAGTATCTCCATACAAAATACACCTTCTTTTTGGGTTCCTTGTGTATTTTTAATGGAGCCTATTTTGCCTTCTTTTGACATTTGAAAATGTAATGGATGATCTGTTAAACCTAGGATGAGCTCCCTGAGGTGGTGTTCATTGGGTCAGAGGGTGCAGCTGCTTCTGGGCATCTGACGTTTTGCTGGTAAGGCTGGGAGGCTTGCTCTCCCACTCCCTGCACCCCACAGTTGCGAGGCAAGCATGGTCTGCAGGTGGCCAGGTGCTGCCAGATGTGGCATCCGCTATGGATGATGGTGCCCCACACGTTCTGCTGTGAGCATCTCTTGAGAGCCCCTTTGTGTGGGGTGAGTGAGGCCTCTAGGGCTTTCCACATGATCCTTTTCAGCTGGTTTTCATTTGTAGCAGAGATGAGACCGATAGAGGAGTATATCCCATTTCTTGCCCAGCTCCAGTTACAGATAACTTAGAACCAGAAGCTCCCAAATGGGGAAATTTCTGTTCTTGGTTCTATGTACACAGCACAAGCTTGAAGTGTCTTGTCTTTATTAAATGTCAAGGAGGGAACTAAGGGATTTTTTTTCAAGGTCAGAAAAAAATATTTCTTAAGAAAGAATCCTTCTAGTCATATATTTGGTAGAATATTAAAAACCATAAAAAGAGCTTTAAGGTAAGGAATAATGAGTAGAAATAAGCATATCAATTTTTTTTTTCCAATTTTTGTGAGGAAGATTGGCCCTAAGCTAACAACTGTGCCAGTCTTCCTCTGTTTTTATATGTGGAATGCTTGCCACATGGCTTGATAAGTGGTGCATAAGTCCACACCTGGGATCCGAACTGACGAACCCCAGGCTGCCAAAGTGGAGCCCGCTGAACTTAGCCACTACTCCATTGGGCCCACTCCCTTGGGGGGAATTTTTATATAGCTGTGGATTTTATTAGGTCTCCAGTGTGGAGCGTCCCCAGAGGTTCCTTCCCAGGTTCTTGGTGAATGCTAGCCATGTTCTCCTGGCCTGGCTGTACTCAGTGTTCAGACATTTAAGACATCTCGTAATTTTTTTTACAATGAAAGTTTATTGTATTTAATTCGTAAATCATTTTTACAAGTCAGGAGTGTTAATTTCCCAGAAAAAAGTGGACACAAGTCATAAAATGGGTAAATCACAGAAGAAAAATATATAAATGGGCACTTTACATGCAAAGATAATAGCCTTATTAGTATGACATGCAAATTAGAAAAGAGTAAGAGTGTGTAAACTTGCAAATTGGCAAAATAAAATTAGCAGTGTTATCAAGGATTCCTTGCTACTCTGACAGTAGAAGTGTAAATTGTTACAGCCTTTCTGGAAACGTTTAACATAGTTGATGTGGAAGAGTTCATGCCCTTTGATGCCGTAGTTCTGCTAGAGACCAATCCGAAACTGTGGACATGAGTGTATATGCAAGGGTGTCCATTGCAGTGCTGCTTTAGTAAAACAGTGCTGTTTTAAACCTGAGAACACCCAGCATTCCTAATGAGTTAAATAAATTATGATTAAACAAGTAAGGGTACATCATAAAGAATGTTTATCCAAAAATATAGCATAGAAGAATATTTAATATCATGCGAAAATGCTGTTGACATTAATGAAGAAAAAAGTTTAAAACTCCACAGTATGTTCCCAGTTTTATAAAAATAAAACCAAGCTATAAATGATACATAAAGATGCATTAAAAGTTTTTGAGGAAAACCAAAGTGAGTAGTTATCTTTTAGTGGAAATTATATGTCATAAAAATTTTTTAAAAATACTTTTCTTGTTTCAAAAATGATAAGCATGAGTTAAGTGTTAAGCACAGTAAATACTATTTTAAAAAAGAGGGTAATGGTCAAACCCTAAATTTCACTAACTTTAACACCACATAATTCCTAGAAGTTTTGGTGGGAGAAAGTGATAGAGGTCATAGGTTCCGCAGAAGCTGGAATGGTGCTTTGGGGCCTTTGGCGTGACCCCCTCATCTGTGGCTGGACTGTTAGAACTCTGTTTTCTTGGCTGTGGCAGAGTGGTCTGTGGGAAAATGGTCTCTGCATATCTTCTTACAAAAATGGCAACCCAAGATAAGCTCTCCCGTGACTGTCAGGAGAAAACTACCCAGAATTAACATCAGCAAAGTTCTTGAAATTTCTGAATGCAATGAAGTTGGGAATTTCTTCAGATACCTAGCTCTCTAGCTAGAAGGAAAACTAATTTTTAAACTATATCTATATGTCTTTTTCTGAACTATTTGAGAGTGGGTTGGGTTCATCATACTGCCTTATCGCATAATAGTTTTGTGTGTATTTCCTCATAACAAATATTCTCTTATTGTATCCACAGTACAATTACTACTTCCGCAGCTTCAACACTGAGTCAGTACTGTAACCTGCAGTCCGTGTTCCCGTGTCCACAAGTCCAACAATGTCCTTTATGGTGGTTTTCCTCTCGGCATCGCTTACTGCACTTAGTTGTCAGCTCACTTACGCTGCTTTAGTCTTGGTCACTTCCTCTGCTTTGCTTTTCACACCACTGATATTTTTGAAGAATAGAGGCCACTTATTTTTTTGGAATATCCCTTGTTTGGGGTTTCTCTGATGTTTCCTCATGATTAGATCGGGTTTTACTCCCTTTTTTGGCTGTTACGCATAAGTGATTTTATCTTCTCAGGGTGTCACACTCAGAGGCCCGAAATGCCTGTTTGCCCCTCATTGGTGATGTTAACCTTGATCCTTTGGTTAAGGTGTTGTGTAGTCTTTTCGCTTTTGCCTTTTGTAACTCATGAGAATTTTTTTTTTTTTAGATTTTATGTTTTTTCCTTTTTCTCCCCAAAGCCCCCCGGTACATAGTTGTATATTCTTCGTTGTCGGTCCTTCTAGTTGTGGCATGTGGGACGCTGCCTCAGCGTGGTTTGATGAGCAGTGCCACATCCGCGCCCAGGATTCAAACCAACGAAACACTGGGCCGCCTGCAGCAGAGCGCGCGAACTTAACCACTCGGCCACGGGGCCAGCCCCTCATGAGAATTTTGTGGGGAGATTTTTTAAGTAAATATCTTGTGAGTATTCTGTTCTTCATCAACCCCCTCCTATCCCCTGCCTGTTTAGCATCCAGTGAAGATTCTTGCTTTAGTCTTTTTACTATGATGGTTGCAGAAGGTTTTTGGTTTTTGTTTTTTACTCCGTCCTCTTTCTATATTTATTAGGTCTACTGTGTGAAAGAGCCTTCTCTTATCCCTCATTTATTCTTTCATTTATTGTCAAAATGGGCTCATGAATTTCTATTTTATTAAATGGGTTATAATCCGTTACTCTCATTATTTTGATGTTCAAATTATCCCAGATTTGGCCAGTAGGAGCCCTCTCAAACTGACTCCTGTGTCCTTTTGGTATGTCCCAGCCATTTTGGGGGAGCACATCTTTATCTTCTGGCATAGATGTCTGTTACAGGCTCATGTTTTACCTTCCCTAACCCAGCTCTGGAATCAGTCATTTCTTCTAGGAACTTTGGTTTCTTTAAAAGTTGGGAGCAGAATTTAGAAACCAACATCTGGGCACTGTTAGGTCCTAGCTTGACAAGTTAAACTAAGACTTATCTCCAAAACACTGTGTGCTTAATGGTGCCAGAAGCTTCCATTCATTGTGTGCTTATTCTGTGCCAGACACGATGCTAGGGTTTTACATACGATAGATCTTCAGTCATCACAGGATCTCCGAGGACCAGCTTCAGGCTGCCCTCAGTGCCCAGGCATGGAAGGAGCGATCAAAACCCAAGTCCCTGACTCCCTGGTCTGTGATCTCCAGGGCAGTCTGAAGATGAAACATCTGACTGTCACTTTTCAGGCAGGAAAGTGAGTGAAAGAGATGAGAGGAAAAGAAGGAAGCTCTACTGTTAATGGTGGGGCAGGGGAGAGGGGCGGAGGGGACCAAACACTTGTGGAGTGTTTGCTGTGTGTCCACAACATGATGTTGTGATTGACGATCCTGAAGCACTGCGACACTGCTTTACAACACTGGAGCTAGTGCTCTCCATCTCAGTCCCAGATGTGTGAGGAAATTCCCACAACTTTGACTGTGAAAAGATCTTCTCACCCCCAGGCTGTCATTTCGGTTGGGCACCAGCTTATGCCATCTGTGTTTCATCATGGCTCTTTGGGAAAGTTGAGTAAACTGAGATCCTGCCTGGCTTTCATTAAAACCTAATTCACTCAAGTTGCTGCCTTTGGCTTACAATGTGAACACAGCTTGGGCTTATTAACAAGCTGTGTGGGGCAAGCAGTGGGACTGTGGGGCTTTGTCACAGCACGGCCATTTCTCCACTGGTGCTGCCGGGAGAGCATGAGAGCAATAGCAGACCTGGCTCTTAAGGTTGTAATCAGAGTAAAGTGATACTGGACTCTTTCCTGCTTTAGCCAGGACAATGCCGTTTGTGAAAACAGTTTGTCACGTTAATCTTATGTAACAACCTCTGTCAGGGACTCTCAAAGCAGGTTGGGGAGATTCTGACAGAGGAGGGAGATGTACCAGAATGTGCTTGGGGAGAAGTGGCTTGGCAGCAGCAAAGCCCCCCAGATCGGCATTTTAACTGTCATTTAGATTTCCCCATTTATTGAGCTGTTCTGTACTCAGCAGTGGCATTTAGAGATACTTGTCTTATTTAATTTGCTTCCTGACAGTTACAGGAAGTAAGTGGTGGTCTCATGTATGGTTAAGAATGTGGGTTCAGAGAAGAGGGTGGAGCAAAATGGCGGGGTGAGCTGACCCGGGATTCTCTCCCCTCTAAAATACAACAAAAGATTGGAAGAACTGAATTTCAGAGAATAAACATAATGCCAGCTCGTTAGAGACCTACAATACCAAGAAGGCAGAGATCATAACCTTGCTTACACCCTCGGAGGTGCTGGAACGGTAGGAGAGAACATCGCTCCCTCCCCTAGAGTCTGCGATCGCTGCGGCGCGGGTCAGGAAGGAGCGGGGGAGGGGCCGTGCGACCGGGGGATCATCCAGGACTCCTGCCGCTGATTCAGTGGAGGCCCGCTGACGGAGGGGAAAGCTTCTGTCCGCGGGGACCCCATGAATCAAGGGCCTTGGGAGACCAGAGAACAGAACTGATCTGAACCCAGGCCGGTGCGTGTAACAGCCCCTCCCCCCCAGCAAAGCCAGTGGGCGCAGCCATCTTGCCCCAAGGCGGAGAGCTGATAACACGCCGCTCTCGACCCCCATCTAGTGGCGACAGGCTGTACCTGCAGCCAAATTCTACTACCATGCGAAAAAACCGCTCCTCTACCATCCAGCAATTTATAAAAGCCCCAGACCAGAAGGAAAACAATAAAAACATAGAATTAAGTCCTGAGGACTTGGAAGTAGGTAAACTAAGTGATAATGAATTCAGAGCAGCTATAATCAAAAAACTCAATGAGGTACAGAGAAAGCTAGAGAAACAAACGGAGTTCTGGAGTTACTTCACAAAAGAGATTGAAATCATAAAGAAGAATCAAACAGAATTACTTGAGATGAAAAACACAATGGACCAGATAAAGCAGAATACGGATTCCCTGAATGCCCGTGTAGACAACATAGAGGAGAAAATTAGCATAATCGAAGATAGACAGGCTGAATGGCGCCAGACAGAGGAAGAAAGAGAACTAAGAATTTAAAAAAATGAGGAAAATCTCCGAGAGATAATGGATTCAATGAGAAGTAAGAACATAAGGATCATAGGAATTCCTGAGAATATGGAAAAGGAAAATGGAGCAGAAAGTGTGCTTAACGAAATTATTGAAGAGAACTTCCCAAATCTAGGGATCGACAGAGAAATGTATGTAGAGGAGGGTTTTAGATCTCCTAGATTTGTCAATGTAAAAAGACGTACTGCAAGGCACATAGTAGTAAAGTTGGCAAAAAGGGAAGATAAGGAAAGAATACTCAGGGAAGTAAGAAAAAAAGAGAATAACCTATAAAGGAGCCCCTGTCAGACTGTCAGAGGATTTCTCTACAGAACCCCTACAAGCTAGGAGAGAATGGAGTGACATATTCAAAGCTTTAAAGGATAAAAATCTTCAGCCAAGAATACTCTATCCAGCAAGAATTTCCTTCAGCTATGAGGGAGAAATTGAATCTTTTCCAGACAAACAAAAGCTAAGGGAATTTGTAACCAAAAGCCCTCCATTACAAGAAATCCTCAAGAAGGCTCTCATACCTGAAAAAAGAAAAAAGGGAGAAAGGGGACACAATCCACAGACTAGGGAGACCAATGGATAGAACCAAAACAGGATAGCAAATATTCAATTATAGCATTAGGGTAAAGGTAAGGAAACTACCAAAACAGGGATGATCTTAGCACTCTAACTACCAATTAATAAGACGAGTTGGAATAAAAAATGAAAATAATTATTTAGGAGGGGAAGAGCAAAGGGTCTAAATCAGTATTGGTCGAGTAAGTAAGAGACCACCAGAGAATAGACTATATTATACACGAGATTCTAAATACAAACTTCAAGGTAGACACTAAAGTAAAGTACAGAACAGAGTCACAAATCATAAATAAGGAAAAATCTAAGAAACCCAGCATAAGAAATTGCAGTATTAAATGGGTAGTCTAAAGCAAACAGGAAAAGAAACGCAGGAAAACAATATGATGAGCGACAGATTAACAGCACTAAGTCCACATGCATCAATAATCACTCTCAATGTGAACGGATTGAACTCTCCAATAGAAAGACACAGAGTGGCAAAATGGATTAAAGAACACGATCCAACAATTTGTTGCCTCCAAGAAACACACCTCAGCCCCAAGGACAAACACAGACTCAGGGTGAAGGGGTGGAGGACAATACTTCAAGCAAAAGCAAGGAAAAAAAGGCAGGTGTTGCAATTCTCATATCAGACCAAGTGGATTTCAAAATAAGACAGGTAAAGAGAGACACAGAGGGACAATATATAATGATCAAAGGGACACTTCATCAAGAAAAAATAATGCTTATAAATATCCATGCACCCAACACAGGAGCACCAAGATTCATAAAGCAACTATTAACAGAGCTAAAGGAAGATGTTAAAAACAACACACTAATAGTAGGGGACCTCAACACCCCACTCACATCAATGGACAGATCATCCAGACAGAAAATCAACAAGGAAATAGTGGAGCTGAATGAAAAACTAAAACAATTGGACTTAATAGACATATATAGATCACTCCACCCTGAAGGAGCTGAATACACATTCTTCTCAAGTGCACATGGAACTTTCTCTAGGATAGACCGTATGTTGGGAAACAAGGCAAGCCTCTGCAAATTTAAAAAAATTGAAATAACAACAAGCATCTTCTCAGATCATAGTGCTATAAGGCTAGAAATTAATTACAAGAAAAAAGCTGAGAAGGGCACAAAGATGTGGAGACTAAACAACACACTACTGAACAAGCAATGGATCATTGAAGAAATTAAAGAAGAAATAAAAAAATACCTGGAAACAAATGAAAATGATAGCATGCCATACCAACTCATATGGAATACAGCAAAAGCTGTATTAAGAGGAAAATTCATTGCAATACAGGCACATCTTAACAAACAAGAAAAATCCCAAATAAGCAACCTTAAAGCACACCTAACTGAACTAGAGAAAAAAGAACAAATGAAGCCCAAAGTCAGCAGAAGGAGAGAAATAATAAAAATCAGAGCAGAGATAAATACTATTGAAACGAAAAAGGCAGTAGAAAGGATCAATGAGACAAAGAGCTGATTTTTTGAGACGATAAATAAAATTGACAAACCACTAGCCAGACTTACAAAGAAAAAAAGGGAGAAAGCTCAAATAAACAAAATCAGAAATGAGCGAGGAGAAATAACAACAGACTCTGCAGAAGTACAACAGATTATAAGAGAATACTACAAAAAACTATATGCCAACAGAATGGATAACCTAGAGGAAATGGATAAATTCTTGGACTCTTACAATCTCCCAAAGCTCACTCAAGAAGAGGCAGACAATTTGAACAGACCAATCACAAGGAAAGAGATTGAAACAGCAATCAAAAACATCCCAAAGAATAAAACCCCAGGACCAGATGGCTTTCCTGGGGAATTCTACCAAACTTTCAGAGAGGATTTAATATCTATCCTTTTCAAGCTATTCCAAAAAATTAGGGAAGATGGAACACTTCCTAACACATTCTATGAGGCCAACATCACGCTGATAGCAAAACCTGCCCAGGACACCAGGAAAAAAGAGAACTACAGGCCAATATCACTGATGAACATAGATGCGAAAATTCTAAACAAAATTTTGGCAACCAGAATTCAGCAATTCATCAAAAGAATCATACATCATGGTCAGGGGGGATTCATACCAGGACACAGGGATGATTCAACATCTGCAAATCAATCAACGTGATACACCACATCAACAAACTGAGGAATAAAAACCACATGATCATCTCAATAGATGCAGAGAAGGCATTTGACAAGATCCAACAGCCATTTATGATAAAAAATACCTTGGGGTAAATTTAACTAAGGAAGTGAAGGACCTATATAATGAAAATTACAAGGCCTTTCTGAGAGAATTGGATGACGACATAAGGAGATGGAAAGACATTCCATGTACATGGATTGGAAGAATAAACATAGTTAAAATGTCTGTTCTACCTAAAGCAATCTACAGATTCAACGCCATCCCAATCAGAATCCCAATGACATTCTTTACAGAATTAGAACAAAGAATCCTAAAATTCATATGGGGCAACAAAAGACCCCAAATTTCTAAAGCAATCCTGAGAAAAAAGAACAAAACGGGAGGCATCACAATCCCTGACTTCAAAACATACTACAAAGCTACAGTAATCAAAATAGCATGGTACTGGTACAAAAACAGGTGCACAGATCAATGGAACAAAATTGAAAGCCCAGAAATAAAACCACACCTCTGTGGACAGCTTATCTTTGACAAAGGAGCTGAGGGCATACAATGGAGAACAGAAAGTCTTTTCAACAAATGGTGCTGGGAAAACTGGAAAGCCACATGTAAAAGAATGAAAATTGACCATTCTTTTTCACCATTCACCAAAATAAACTCAAAATGGATCAAAGACCTAAAGGTGAGACCTGAAACCATAAGGCTTCTGGAAGAAAACGTAGGCAGTACACTCTTCGACATCAGTATTAAAAGGATCTTTTCGGACACCATGCTTTCTCGGAGAAGGGAAACAATAGAAAGAATAAACAAATGGGACTTCATCAGATTAAAGAGCTTCTTCAAGGCAAATGAAAACAGGATTGAAACAAAAAAACAACCCACTAACTGGGAAAAAATATTTGCAAGTCATATATCTGACAAAGGCTTAATATCCATAATATATAAAGAACTCTCGCAATTCAACCACAAAACATCAAACAACCCAATCAAAAAATGGGCTGGAGACATGAACAGACATTTCTCCAAAGAAGATATACTGATGGCCAATAGGCACATGAAAAGATGCTCATCATCGCTGATCATCAGGGAAATGCAAATCAAAACTACACTAAGATATCACCTTACACCCGTTAGAATGACAAAAATATCTAAAACTAATAGCAACAAATGTTGGAGAGGTTGCAGAGAAAAAGGAACCCCCTCATACACTGCTGGTGGGAATGCAAACTGGTGCAGCCACTATGGAAAACAGTATGGAGATTCCTCAGAAAATTAAAAATAGAACTACCATACGATCCAGCCATCCCACTACTGGGTATTTATCCAAAGAGCTTGAAGTCAGCAATCCCAAAAGTCCTATGCACCCCAGTGTTTATTGCAGCACTGTTTACAATAGCCAAGACGTGGAAGCAACCTAAGTGTCCAGCAACAGACGAATGGATAAAGAATATGTGGTACATATATACAATGGAATACTGCTCAGCTGCAAAACAGAACAAAATCATTCCATTTGCAATAACATGGATGGACCTTGAGAGAATTATGTTAAGTGAAATAAGCCAGCTAGAGAAGGATAATCTCTGTATGACTTCACTCATATGAGGAATTTAAAATTATGGACTAAGAACAGTTTAGTGGATACCAGGGGAAAGGTGGGGCAGGGGGTGGGCACAAAGGGTGAAGTGGTGCACCTACAACATGACTGACAAACAGTAATGTACAACTGAAATTTCACAAGATTGTAACCTATCAATAACTCAATTAAAAAAAAAAAAAGAATGTGGGTTCAGAGTCAGATAGACCTGGGTTCAAACCCCAGCCAGGCCATATATAGGGGCAGTGTGGCCCAGGCAGGAGACTAGAAGGTGGGGAAGGGTGTGGCCTTGGGAACAGATCTGCCTCTGATGGGCTGTGCCTCTTCATCTCTCTCGCGGGGATGGGACAGTATCTATCTCATAAAATGAGTTGCTGTGTGAGATCACCTGGCACATGAGTCAAGTGCTTGGGGAACGCTGGCTTTTTTCTGTTGTGTTTTCCTCACTTTGTAGGTGAGGGAACTGAGGCTCAGGGCAGCCAGGAGACTTAGCCAGGGTTATACCCCTGGTGGAGGCAGGGCCGGGCCATAAGTAGAGGTTCTCAGGCCTGTTCTGTGTTCTACCAAGTCACGGGTGCGTCTGGTATTTGTGAGCCTCGGTCGGACCCAGGTTTCTTTCTCAGGTCGTCTGACCACATCTGGTGTTCGTTTGTGGCACCAGAGGCTATGGTGTTCTTCAAGGCAAGGACAAGATGGCAAGGACTTAGAAACCGTGTGGAAATTTGTTAAGAAACTGAGGCTGTTTAGCCTGGAGCAGATTTCTGGGAAACTTGAGCCAAGCCTGTTTGCCTCTAAGGGTCGAACAGGGACAGTGTGTCGAAGCTCTAGAAACTGTTCCAGCTGCGGCAGATAGGGCGGGGGCAGCCCTAGAGTGGTGTTAGTCTTTGCACACTGGGTGTTCCGGCAGAGGCTGAGTGGCCACTTAGCGCTTGAAGAAAAGAGCAAGTGAGTCTAAGATGGGGAGACCACACACCTCTCTACAATGTGGGCTTGACCCATTCTGAATAAATACAATCCTCTTCCATCCAGAAGGCTCGTAAAATAAGCTACTTTTTCTGGTAAATGTGATGTTGAGATAGGCGCTGGCAGGTTGTGTCACCTTCCTATGCCAACCCGGTCTCCTGGCTGGTCTCACCTCTAGGCTCCTCACCTCTCCATCCCACAGTGTACCCATGTTGGCATATTCATCTTTCCGGTGCTGCTCTAACCCTGTCCACCCTTCATCTGTCCACAAATTGAGTGACCTCTATAGTCTGAGGTGACAGCCCTGTCCTTGGTCCCAATTCCACTGCTCCAGTCCTTGCAACATGTAGGTTCCTGCCCAACTGCTCTGTCTCTCTTTGTGCCAGCTCCTGCCTCACACCTCTGCAAGAATCTAGGCCCTTCGTACAGCTGTTGCCACCTCCACTTCTCAGTCCCTCGTCACCCATGCCAGAGGGGCCCTGTCTTGTCTCCTAGAGTGTGCTCTCTGGGAGGGTGGGAACCACATCTGCTGTGTGCCCATGACCTTCACAGTTTCTTTGCAGTCTGTGTGTGGGGCAGATGCGAGAGAGAACACAGTCTGGACGAGCAGTTCAAAGCTGTTTCCGTTAATTTGTCACCACTGGGAGCGCTTCACATGCTGGCAGGGAGGCAGGATAGCAGAGTTAGAGCTCTGGAACCAGGCCAGCTGTGTTCGAATCTGGAGACCTTGCGTCTGGCTCTTTGACTTTGGGCAAGTGCCTTAGTTTTTTTATCTGTAAAAATGGGAAAGCTCGCACCTACCCTGGAGCTGCCGTGAGGACCATATTTGTGAAGTGCTGAGCACAGTCCCTGGTGCACACAGTAGGCACTCCTCTTCCCCTAGCTTTGCCTGGCTCCTTTATTTCATGATGTTAGTTTCTGCGTTTCTGGACTTCCCACCAGCCAAGGCTTCTCCTCTTTGTGTGTCCCTGTTCCCCGCTGGTGCTGCTGGCCCTTACTGATGAGGTGGTGACTCCCTTCCAGATGTCCAACATCACAGTCACATACAGAGATGGCCGAGTGGCACAGCTGGAGCAGGTGTACATCCGCGGCAGCAAGATCCGCTTCCTGATTTTGCCTGACATGCTGAAAAACGCACCTATGTTAAAGAGCATGAAAAATAAAAACCAAGGCTCGGGGGCCGGTCGGGGAAAAGCTGCTATTCTGAAGGCCCAAGGTAGGTGTTCTTCATGTACTGGTTTTAATGTATAGGTTTGTTGTGTATCTTTTAGGAAAGGACCCTGTCATTGCCTGGGCACGGGGGTGGACCTGACCTCAGCTGTCTCCACACCCACTGCCACCCCTTTTCCCTGCAGTCTTGGGGCCCTCACTTGTGAGGTACTCGGGCCCTTGTCCTGCCTTCTCTGTCTTGCCTCGTCTGAGCACATTCATAGGGCTTATGCAAAATCCAGAGTGGCTTCTTAGAAAAAAGATGGGGACTCCTGTCTTAAATGAAAGAGTTGAAGTCTCCTATAATGAATCTCTAGAAGGCCCTTTGTTTCCAGAAACTCTGTCTGAGACGTCTGGGGGAAGCTTGTTCTTGTCTAGTTTGCTGAGCAGGGCACCTTGGTGTGGGTTAGCTGACCCCTGAAGCGATGGGCAATAGTTCCCAGGCCGGGGATGTGTATTGACACCCAGCATAAATCGGGAGAAATTCTGATGATGGGGGATCCATCCCCAGGTAAAGAGTAAGCAGTTTTAAGCCATCTTTACCCATTAAATGGGGCTGGACTTCTATTTTCAAAGCTTCTTACATTTGAAAATAAATCCTTTCTTTAGCATGTTCTGAAAGCGGGACTAGCCTTTTCCCACTGTTTCTTCTGGTTTAGCCCCATCAGAGGTTTTATATTTGGGTCCGTGAGAAGTTCTGCCATGTTAATTAGCTAAGAAAGCAGATGCAGTCCTTAGAAACTGTCTTAGTATCGGTAAGAAGATTTACAGGGCAGGAAAGTCGCTGAATATCACTTATGTTATATATGAGGTAGCTTTTGACTTTAAAGATGTAATAGAGTGATCCTTTAAAATACCTTCCAAAAGAACTGAGCCGAGACTCTCCTTGCCCTTCCTAGACAAGAGGCGTTTGTGGGGAGATGGAACCAGAAGCTCTGGACCTTTTGCTCTGGAGAAGGAAGGATTTTCAGAAATGCCAGCTTTCTTGCTATAACTGATATTCTCTCTGCCTTCTCAGGGAAGGGCTGCCATCCTTGTCCCTCTGTAACTGCACCATCTTCTCTAACAAAAGGGGAAACCTGGTGGCTGTGCACTAGAAGGCACTGGGCAGTGGTTGGCCCAGGCCCACTGGCTTCTGCCTGAGCCATCGGTGCCTCTCCAAACCCCTTGTTCTGTCCTGTCAGCGTGGGGCTGGGCTCTCAGGTGACTTCCTCCCTCTTCAGGGCAGTCCAGGCTCTGTAAGGAGAGGGGGATGAGGCTCTAATTAGTAGCCATCAAAATATTTTCGCCTATCCTTCAAAGCCACTGGTCCCCTCCTAGAACCCTTGGGTCACAGAGAACAGTGATCTTTTTGTGACCTTGGTATGAGGAGAAGTTTTGTTTGTTTTTTCATTTTGAGTGTTTTTTTGCTATCATGAATTTTATACGTGCAGAATAGCTCAAAGAATAATAAAGCCCCTCACTCAGATTTAACAGACATTAACATTTAAGTCTGTGTGTTTCAGAATTCTGAGTGTGAATTAAATACATCTGTCATGTTTTATTAGCTCGCCCTAGGCCAGCTCTGGGAATTCATCTTTTCTCTGGTTCTCAGACTTGCTTTCCAAACCACCCTCACTCTTGACACCCTGCCTCCCAGTCTCCTGTGGAGAGCGGTGCTGGACTGGAAGGCAGGAGTCTGGTGCCCACTCTGAATCCCTCTCTGCGTGTCCATTTTCGCCTGTGAAATGCAGCGGGTGGGCGTAGTGTTGGCCCAGGTGGCCTCTCAGGCCCCTTCCTACATCGATGTCCTAGGGCTCTGGCTGCTCTGTAGCATGAGTACTCATTGACCACACTGACCTGGCCTTGTCCTTTCTCTATCCCACCTTTCAGTGGCTGCGAGAGGAAGAGGACGTGGAATGGGACGTGGAAACATCTTCCAGAAGCGAAGATAAATTTATCTATTGAACAGAACTTTGCCTCTATTTTTTTTTTTTTTTAGGTTATCTCAGTTCGGGGGTGGGGGGTGTGTGCTTATGTATGTGTCCTAGGTTTTCTTTTGTCAACTTTCTCTTTAGATCAGAGGAAATGTTAAACTAAATAAATATGATTGGTTTGGTTTGGTTTTTTGGTTTGTTTTTTTGAGAAAATAAGAACTGTGTGTTCATTTTGGAGTTTGGTTTGTGTTTGCTTTGGCAGCAAGTTAAATTTTGACACCCTGGGAGATGTCCTGGGAAAATGCCAGTTATTTTGAAGTAGCACAGTTATTGATAAGAGTTTAAGCTGCTGTTACAAGCCCTCAGAAAACCCCTGAGAATACACTGGCTGTCTCCTTGGTCTTCAGACACAGGCATTTACATGCAGCTTTGTTCAGGTAGCTTTAGGGGAAATGTTGAACAGCACAACACGGGCCGTCCTGGCCTATGAAAAAGTCCAGTGCTCTGGTCTCTGGCCTGGAAACCCTAGTGGTTCAGCGTTTGGCAAAAGTAACCTAAAATTAAAAGGTGATTCTGAGAATGTTAGTGGCCAACATCTGTGGCTCCTGTACTGGCTTGATAGGCAGTGTGTGGTGATTTTGGGGGACAGATTCTTGTGCCTTTATCAGAACATCTCAGCATCCATTGGCACGGCCAGGTTTTACTGTAGCAAAGGTAGAGAGGACAGGGTATGTAAAGCGAGTCACTGCGACAAAAACAAATCGGAAAAGCAGCTGAAGAAGTCAAATACTGAAAAGAGGTCTTGCAGTGGTTCAGTATAGGGTGAGCTAAGCAAAAACTGTTGAGGAAAAGGGGTCAGTTTTGGCTCTTAGAACATTGCTCATTGAACAATTGTTCAAGTAATAAGAGGAACGAGAAAATCCAACACAGCTGTTAATCTGGCATCAAGTAGGGCTTTTCTAACAAGATTTGGCTTGTAATCATGACACTGCCACGAGGTAACAGACCTTGTGTAATTCCTTTAATGAGGAACTCCTAAGGAGCAAGCATCGCCCGTCAGTCAGATACCACAGGCATGTGCAGTAAGGCTTCAAAGACCATCCACCCAGAGCAGACCCTGTGCCTCTTGCTCCAGCATCCCCAACCCCTCTGACTCTTCTGTGCTGGTCACCTTGATTTATAGACGTTGATCTCTTGGCTTATTAATAAAGCCTGCTGAGTTATTATTATAGCGAGTGAGAGCAGTAGTGTGGTTTTTTTTGGGGGGGGGGGGTTTGCTGAGGAAGGTTGGCCCTGAGCTAACATCTGTGCCAGTCTTCCTCCACTTTGTATGTAGGATGCCTCCACTGCATGGCTGATGAGTGGAGTAGGTCTGTGCCCAGGATCTGAAGTGGAGTGCACGGAACTTTAACCACTCGGCTCCATGGAAACAGTAGTTTTCAGCATCAGCAAGGGATCTTGTTAGAAATGAAGATTCCAAGGCCCCACCCTTAGAAACAGTAAGTAGTTGGTCTAGAGTGGGCCCAGGAACCTGCATTTTACAAAATGCCCTTGCCACCCCAGCTGGGTGATTCTGATTCAGTATATCACTGAGGCCACATTTTGACCCTGGACTGGAGTGTATTATGTTAGTATGATCACTAGTTAAATTATACTTTTACAGTAAACAATATTTTAAATAACACACTACAGTTGATAGTAATGAAGTGCATCCTGAATCTGAAAAGCTGACTTTGGACATGGTTCATCCTGAGAACCGTGTAGGGATAGGCAGCCTTGAATGATTCTGCACACAGTGAAAACTAGCTGCAACCCTAGATCCTGAAAAGTGAAGGATTCTGCAGTTTAGAAAAAAATCAGTTATTCACATTGAAGGAGTAAAAAGTTCTGCAAGGTTTATTATGAGAAACACCAGCCGTACCCTCCCTGTTCTTCTGCCCCGTTTTCCCTGCCTCAGGGTAGTCCCTTTCAACTCCTGACTGTTTCCTTTGTATTTGCCTCCACAGTCTCACTTGAAATGTTTGCCTGGCTACTCCTTAATGATTCCACCTTAGTCATTTTCTTTTGACTTTTCTCTCCTACTGCCTGCCATGCGTGGACTCCCCATCACTCACCCCCCTGATATTATAAGTCTAGTTAGAGCATAGTGTTTACATTATTATGGCTGGTATTTAAATCATGCTGAGCCATGTAGTGGGCTAGATTACTTTCCTGCAGAACTTTCTATTCCCTAGAATTAATAATCTTGCATTTTTATTTGCTTAATTGTCTGTCTGCTTGTGACCAAATCAACCGCAAACTTCTCTGAAGACATTCATACATCGTCTGTTTCCTCAATTTCCTCTTGACCCACCCCAGCCTAGACTGGCTATCCCTTGTGCCTGATGCATTGCTGTCATCGTGGGCTCTCCCCACCCCTCTCTGTTGAATCTCCTGTTTTCTGTGTAACCTCTTCCGCTCTCAGGTTATTACCCCATCCTGCTAGAGTACTTGTGGTAGGAGGGGTGCGTGGGAACTAGTTTTTTGAGAGACTGCATGTCTGAAAATGTCTTGTTCTCACACTTGGTTGGCTATGAAATTCTAAGTTGGGATTTGTTTTCCTTTAGAACTTTGAAGGCACTGTTACTTTTCCATCTAGGATCTAGTGTTGCTGTAGAGGAGTCTGAAGCCATTCTGAGTCCTGATCCTTTCTATGTGACTTTTTTTCTCTTCTGTTGGCAGTCTTCTGAAATACCGCAATGACACGCACTGGCGAAGGTCTGTTTTCATGCATTGTGCCAGGCCTTTGATGAACCTTTTCAGAATGGACTCCCATCCTTCATTTCTGGGCAACTTTCTTGAATTATTTGTTAATGATTTCCTTCATTTGCTTTTCTGACTTTTCTTTCTGGAATTCCTGTTAATCAGATGTTGGGTCTCCTGGACTTATTTTCTCCCCCCACCACGGCTCCATTTTCATATCTTTGATCTCCTTTATGGAAGAGTGCCCCCAGGTTGATTCTCTGAATGTTCCTTTTTTAAATTTTTAATAGGCCTTTGTTCTGTGGTTGCAGTATCTTATCTCTGAGAACGTTGAAATGTTTGTGGAAGCTTTCATCTCCCTGCATAATGTTTTTTTCTCTTTTTTTTTTTTTCCTTTACTTTTTCATGTTACAGATTTTCCTTAGCTGCCTGGCAATCATTGGTCTGCTTCTCTTTAAGAGTGAGGTATTAAAAAGTGTATGTGTTAGTAAGGTGAGCTGATTGAACTTTTTTGGGTAAATCCCCAATGTCCATACGTTTACGACTTTCCTCTTGGGCTGGTCAGATTCCCTGGAGAAAATTTCCAGTCTCTTGTCCTGAGGGTTTACCTTGAACTTCTGGCCTTCTGGGAGCTCAGTGGGGGAAGAGGACTGGGGAGTTTCAGCATTCTAGTATGTCCAGATCACTTCATCTTCGGGGTTTCTGGGAAAACTTCCTAGTCCAGAAACCTTCTCATGCCTTCTAGAGAACAAGCTTCCAACTTTTTGCCATGATTTGGGGTGGGGGGCAGTCTCAAGTGCATGTGGAGGTCTGCATGTTTAAGCACATTCTCTCTTTTTAAAAAAAACATGTTTTGTCTTTGAAAATGTTACTTTAAAATGGAAAACAACTTGGCAAGATAAAGAAGATATAGAAGAAAGGATGATGTCAGAAAGATAACTAGACCAAGGTTCAAGAGATGGATTCTGGTTCTGACTACCTCCACTACCACTTCTCTCCAAGCCTATGGTTTGTTATCTGTACAAGGGAGAGTTTTTATTCAGTTGATTCGTTTATACTCTCAGCTTCTACACTCACCTGCTGGGTATTCCATAACCTTTTAAACAAAGTCAAAATAAAGCATACTGGATCTTTTCTGCTTCTGGCCAAGACGTGGGTAATTACCTGGATTTACCTTTATGCCTGGAAAAAACCAAAACTCAGACATTGAGTAATCACTAAGAGATGGAAAACAAATAAGGTAGGCTGCTGCCTTGCAAGAGCTTCCAGTCTGTGGCACAGCGAGGGGGAGCTGAAGCAGACCCTGCCAGCCTACCTGGGCTGAGGAGTCAGAGCTGAGAGTTCAGAGAGATGAGTTCATAGGACAGAATACCAGAGAGAAGGCGGCTACACAGAGAACTCGAGATCCGCAGAAGGCCTCTTGAATATTCAGAATACTCATCGGCACATGAGTGTGAGGAAACTAACTGAGGCTGGGGAAGGAACCATCAGAAAGGGTAACAGTGGCTGGCATCCCAGCCCTGCGGCTGGGAATAATTGCTGTTCTTACTATCCAGACAAAAACTCAATTCATAGGATATTGGGTAGATGTTTTAAAATGTACCAAGGATTTTTTTAAATCAGGTATGGTAAGGTGACATACATGGAGACAACTGCCTTGAAAGAAGAGTTTATTACAGCTCCCAAGAGGCAGCACATCATGCCACGCAGGGTCACATGAAGAAACACAAGGGTGGGTCATGAGGCAGAATGAAGGAGGGGAGTACGAGGGGAGTGTGGCTCAGAGCCGTCACTGGTTTCCATGGGGAAGGAATGGATGAGGCAGCTAGGCAGGTTTAGAATTGGATGATTTGAATAAAGGCAAAGGGCTCTGGGCTATTGGGGTGATCTCTTATCTAGTACCTGGTCCTGGGGTGGTTCAGGGCAGAGGAAACCCTGGCTTGGTGTGAGAGTTAGGTAAAGGTGGTTGGGGATAGAGTTTGGGTTGGTTAGTTTGTATATGAAAGGCATACCCACAGGGAAGTTACTTACTGTCTAAGAATTAACTAACTCTGGGAGGGGCAGTCTCTCCAGGATTAGCAAAGCCCCAAGATGTCAAAGTGTCATTTAAAAATAGTCACATTATGGGGCCGCCCGGTGTTGTTAAGTGCGCACGTTCTGCTTTGGCAGCCTGGGGTTCACCGGTTCAGATCCCGAGTGCAGACATGGCACTGATGCGGGGTCGGCGAGCCGAAGAGTCAAAAGAAAGATTTCTTGGACTCTAAGTCTAGCAGTAGTGCTCTTTTATTTAGAGAATAGTATGGAATAGCATGAGGACAGGACCCATGCAGCAGCAGCTCTTCACTGCCCATGGGTCCTGTCCCCATGCTATTCCATACTATTCTCTAAATAAAAGAGCACTACTGCCAGACGTTGAGAGTCCAAGAAATCTTTCTTAGGACTCTTTGGCTCACCGACCCCGCATCATTTCTGGTGGCCCGTATGGGGAACTTGCTTCATCGGCTTGTGAGCTCAAGTTCTGGTAAGTGCCCTTTTTTCCCTTGTGCCTTTCTCTTTTTCGAGGATGGATCTAAATTCACTTCTCCATCGGGAACCTTCTTGGACAGCTGTATGAATCCACGTTTGCTGCCCATGGCTACTCTATGGGGCAAATCATGGCATTCAGCTTGAAGAGAATCAGTACCTTAAGCCTGAGGGTGATGAAGAATGAATTAAGCCATTCCTTCCTAATCCTATCTCTAATATATAAATTTTATGTGGGCACAGGTCTACCACTTAAGTCATTAGGATGGTCACCAATCTCCAAGACTCCTGTGGAAGGTTTCTTTTCCTAAGGCTGGATTGGCATCCCTCCCTATGGCTCCTGACCACACTCCAAACTGTGGGAAAGTCCCAATCGGGACTCTGGTTCAAGGAAAGTACCAAACTGTAACCTTTGGTGGAGTATGGGAACCCCTTCTTGGGAGAACCGCTCCAGGATGCAATTGGGTAGCATGACCCCCAGACCGGCGGAAAATTCCTCACTGTTTTTCTCTATCCTTTTATCTGGGACCATTCACCAGGAAGCTGTTACTGCGAGGCCTAATAGGGAAAGTATATAAGGGATGCAATGCTGGGGGACGCCTCCATCACCCCTTGCTATAGGAACCCTACAGGAGGAACGACGGGTAGGATGCTGCCCTAGGTTCAGGGGGGATTTTCAAGGTAATGGACCCGTTTCTTTCCTCTCTCTTAGAGTTACAGTGGCCATTTTGGTCTCCTTTTGAGCTTTGCAACCGGGAAACAAAGAAATCTTTAAAGAGTCAAAGGCTCCACCCCTGGGAGTTCCCCCCACCCCCGACTCTGGTTTCCTTGCCTGATCGCCCTGGCAACCCCAAATGGGGTGCCCTCTCTTGACAGTTGACTCATTGAGTATTTTAGTCTCCTACTGAGTTGGCTATGAGGGTAGGAGACCTATGATTCATTCTGTGCGCTGTCCTGCTGGGGTAGCGTGCCCCAGCATGGGAACTGTTGTGTGACTCTTATCTTGATAACCCTCTAGAAGAGGCCATGAGGGCAAGGTCTGATCTTTTCCTTTCTTTGTCTGTCTTGTTCATCATCTCTTCTGTTGTCACCAAGTCGAGGTTAAGTTCAGGCTGGACCTGACCAGAACCTGGACCTTCTGTAAAATTGAAAACTTGAAAACCTTTTGCCAGGGACTTAACTCTCAACCCTGGTGCTGGGAGCCCCAGCCTCCAGCAAGTTCCAGGCCTTTGCTTCCTGCTTCCCTGGCTCCCTCTGTGCTGTCTCAGAGACTGAGTGCCCCGGTTCAGTGGGACTTGATTTAATCTTATAACTATTGGGCTCTGCACCCTTCTGCAGTCCACTGTCAGTTGGACACCAGTTTTACCACCATGGGGAACGCCCCAAGCATCCCCGGAGACTCACCACTCGGGTGCATTCTAACTAATTAGAAACACTTTCAATTGGATGGGTTATGCCCCAGAAACTCCAGCTGGGAGAAAACTTGGGGGGTTTCTCTGTGCCTTTATGATGGAGTTGGACAGGTAGATCAACCTAGAACGTCATTCAAAAAGTTACAATCTACTTTCTGGGAAATCAAGAGCAACAGTCCTTAGAAAATCCTCGCAAGACTGGAAACACAGCTCTAGAGGCAGTTCAGATTCCGCACAGTTCCTTTATCTCAAAAAGGATTATCATCTCCCCTTTCCAGGAACTACTGTCTAGCCCATCACTAATTCCTAAGACTGAAGAAAAAAACGGGGTGGGGGGGGAGGGGTTGGGGGGAGGAAATGGCCATAAGCATGCCCTTGCCAAAAAATCTAGCATCTTGAGTGTCTTCTCCACAAATATTGGTAAAAAGAAATAAAAACAAAACAAAAACACTAGCTGTGGAGATTCTATGTATGTGTGTCTATATGTATGTCATATGTGTGTGGTATTTTACCCCCGGATGGTATGGCAAAAATGAAGAGCTCTGTTTAATTGGCTTAAAGTAAGCGCTTACATAATTCTAAATGTAGTAGAAATTAACCCAGTGTCTTTCAAAGTTCACTGAGGTGAATTAACCTTTGGTAAGTGAAAGCTTATTTAAGTTTGTTTGTTTGATTGAAATAGCCTTGTTGTCAGAGTTGTCAGTATTTGGATATGATGCAGGCATGCAGCCTGGGTTTATTGGTCAAATAAGCTGATGTTATCTCTATTACAAAACTGGTTAGCAAAAATAACAACTTAAAATGATGCCTAATTTTGTCTAATGTCTCAAGAAGCATTATAGGCAATCTAAATAATTATTGGAAATGAGTAAAATAAATAGATGTGAAAAAGATAAAAGTGTTGGGTAAACTTTTTAAATAGTTATGTCTTACGACGTATATTTAAAATAATTTCTAAAATTTTTCTGGAAACTTGAAACTTTGAAGTGTTGCTAGTTAAAAGTGAATGATGAAAAACTCACTGAATATCTGGGTCATTTTCCAAATAAAATACTGAAACATTATCATTAGCTGTCACTAGATCTACCTACTTTTGTCTTCTTATTACAAAGAAACTAAAAGGTGTTTGGGTCTATTAGTAAACATGTCTTGTATTTTAGTAAGATTGTACCGTGAAGTAGCATGTTTCTAGAAATTATAAAACATATTTATGAATTTACCAAGCCACAGGAGGCTAATGTAAAGGACAGTTCATAATTGCTTAGTTTTTAGTTTTTACTAGGGTCTGTTAAGGGTTAAAAGTTCTAATTAATATATGTCAATTGCCCTTTTGAGTCTTTTGTCATTTGCAGATTGTTGCTGTTTTACTCTGATGCTTTTTGCTTTTGCAAATATGTTTCACCTTCAGAGAAATTCCTGGAAAGGTTTCTGACACAGGATTCTAGAATACAGGTTTCTGATAAACTTTCAGATGGTAAAACTGAACTGGGTAAGAAATTACAGAATTCTAACAGAGAAACTGAGCTCATAAATCTGCTAACAGAAGATTAAGCTCAAGAATCGATTATACAGGACTGTATGAACTGATGAGGATGATTATAATTTTTTATGACTTTTGTTTGAAATATTGTTTTTGATGTGTTGTTCTTTCTCAGATTTAAGGAAATCTTTTTCTCTTTTCTCTTATGCTAACTATGCCTTATAGCAATTTAGTGAAATTATACCTTTATGAGCAGAACTGAAACATTTATCTTTTTCTCCCTACTTGATCCCTCCAGAATTTGCAAACTCCTTGTGAGTGAGTGTAGTTACTTTGTGGCAATATTTGCATAAGTTCAATAAGAATCTGTTCTCCTTATAACAGGACACAGTGGTTATATTACCAAGGCTTTGACTGGAATGTCATATTTGAGAGAAACATACAGGCTCAGATATGACAAGACAGCTTTTCAGGAACAAAGATTGGACTTTCTGGAAATAAAGCCACTTGAAAATATGGGCCTGGTACCTTGTTTACAGAGCTTCCGGCAATCTTACCTGGTAAGTAAGGAAGCTTGCTTAGCTGGCAGCTGCAAGGAACCTCAGAATATTTTGGGGGACCTCTAGAAGAGAGGAGTCCACCCAAACCTGTAGGTATTGCAGGCAAAATCTGATGGCAAGTCCTTGGCTTGGCTTTTCTGGCCTCGAGAGGCCTTTACGGTTCAATCTGAGGTTCCTCATAAAAAAATTCCAGCAAAGCAGATTTAAAAGAGCCTGTATAGGGGCCGGCCCCGTGGCCGAGTGGTTGAGTTCGCGCGCTCCGCTGCAGGCGGCCCGGTGTTTCGTTGGTTCGAATCCTGGGCGCGGACATGGCACTGCTCATCAAACCACGCTGAGGCAGCGTCCCACGTGCCACAACTAGAAGGACCCACAACTAAGAATATACAAGTATGTACCAGGGGGCTTTGGGGAGAAGGAAAATAAAATAAAATAAAATCTTTAAAAAGAAAAAAAAAAAGAGCCTGTATAATCAATTGTTATTCTTGCTGCACTTATGTAAATACTTGGATCAAGTTTTATTGAAACTACACTTATTTTGCAAACCAGTTAATCTTAATTTGGCTATCTTTTGTAAAAATGAGGGTGATTTTAGAGAGAAAAAATTATATTTCAGTAGAAGCTATAGTACACATTCATCGATATTAGATTCTAGCTCTTCTCTTCTACAAGATTCATCTATTACTAATCAAAATGTCTCCTTGTGGCCATCCATCTCTGATACCTGGGAGCCCCCTGGCCACAATGAAACCTTTTCCTTCAACACTACCGCCCAAATACTAACTAGATTTGCCTTGTCACAAGTGGATCATAAACAACAAGTTCCAAAGGTAAAGTCCCCAGCTTATCGATACACACAGGATGGACTCTATCAAATTTGGGACGAATATATTTGGCTCACTCCTACTAGTGGTCAACTCAGTCAAAAGACCACTCTGTGTTGGGAACAAACCAATCACACCTGTGATACGTGGCCTAATAGCACCCGACCTATGAGATAAATTCCCCGTCATATGTGTTCTCATATCATAAGCTTAAGAAATACTGATTGGTTTGGGACTGACTGGGATAGACGGTCCAGCATACGTTGGTTAGGCCCTAATGGCACTCACTGGTTATGTGGCTCCAACTTATGGCCTTGGCTACCACCTGGATAGATTGGACAATGCACCCTGGGCTTCGTCTGGATGCAAGGTAGAACTACATTTACTATATCTCCTCCTGCTAACCTACCCAACCTGCAACAGCGCTGGACCCGCTCTGTCTTCCACTGGTATGACCACCTTGCCTCAATTTTCCTTCCCCAATTAGGAATCGAAAGTGTCATCTGGCACATGGACGCTCTAAAGAAATTTACTATGAAGGCATTAAATGATACACAACATAGCCTTTCGCTGCTCGATTTAGAAGTATCCCAAATGCATAAGGCAGTCCTCCAAAACTGAATGGCACTGGATGTCTTGACAGCAGCACAGTGGGGCACTTGTGCCATTATAAAAACTGAATGTTGTGTCTATATTCCTGACTACCATTAAAATATCTCTGGCTTCCTATCTGATATGAGCCACCAAATTAAATCCATGTCTGACCCTACCCTATCCCTAAACAATTGGTTGGACTCCTGGTCAGGACCAGGTCCCTGGACTACTATCAAAGTCTTATTCACTGGGTTAATCATACTGCTTATATTTCTTATTATAATTTGTTTTCTATTTCATTGTTTGTCTTCCACATGTCAACAAAGTTTTACCTCCCAGACCACTTCTCATCAAATGACTCTCTTCTCTCCAGAGGCTCTGTATACCTTGTCAGCCTTGGACTCCAAGGGCACAGCCTTCCGGTCCGCTGAACCTCCTACCTATACCTATGTCCCCATTTAGGGACAGCTCTACGACCTTGTACAGCCGGAAGTAGTTACAGAAGACTGACCATCGTCCATATCCCCAAAAGATTTCGGGCCCAAATGCGTTCAGGAGGGATTTTATGATGTGGATCAAGGCTCCCCAGGTAGAGAAGCCCAAGGTGTCCTGGCCTACATGCCGATCTATATGATCTGATGGATTTTATGGTGTGAATTAAGGCTGTCCCAGGGAGAGAAGCCCAGGGCATCCTCGCCTACATGCCGATCTATATGACCAGATTCATATCTAAAGTTATACGACCGCACAATAACCAGACCCCATCTTCACTGAAACCATTTAATGACTTTTTACATCATCTTTTCTTTTTCCAGTAAAAATAAGTCACGTACCCATGCCTTATAAATTTAGCCCTACTCTCAACCCATGTTTGCAGCAGCAGCTCTGACTGCCCTTGGGTCCTGTCCCCAGGCAGCAACAGCTCTGACTGCCCATGGGTCCTGTCCCCATGCTATTCCATACTATTCTCTAAATAAAACAGCACTACTGCCAGACTTTGAGAGTCCAAGAAATCTTTCTTTTGACTCTTTGGCTTGCCGACCCCGCATCAGCACCACTTGGCAAGCCATGCTGTGGTAGGCGTCCCACATATAAAGTAGAGGAAGATGGGCATGGATGTTAGCTCAGGGCCGGTCTTCCTCAGCAAAGAGAGGAGGATTGGCAGCAGATGTTAGCTCAGGGCTAATCTTCCTCAAGGGAAAAAAAAAAATCACACAGATAAAAAACATTTAAAAACATAAAATACAAAAATATGATTAATACAAGTATCCAGGAAAGCCTTGCCTCATAAATGAGGAATTGTTAGCCCTAGAGTGAGCACTGCTCTGGACCCAACTAATAGGCCATAAAAACAAGACTGAAAGGGTTAGACTGTTTCCAGATCAATTAGCTGTAGTCCAAACAAAGCTCAAATAGATTTATAGCAATATAAAAATATCCAGCAGCCTAACGTAAAATTCACAATGTCTGGTGTCCACTCCAAGATTACCAAGCATGCAAAGAGACAGGAAAGCACAACCCAAAAATGAGAAAAAAAATCCCAAACTGACACAAATGTTAGAATTAGCAGAGAAGGACATCAAAACAGTTATTTTAACTGTATTTCATATATTCAAAAAGTTAAGTAGAGACATGGAAGATTCCAAAAGAAGGAGGAGGAGGAGGTTGGGAGGAAGGGAGAGGAAAAAGAAGGAAAAGTAGGAGAGAAGGGGAAACTTCTAATTGAACTTCTATAGCTAGGTGAGATTAACAGCAGATTAGACATTACAGAAGAAAAGACTGGTGAACTTTAAGGCATAGCTATAGAAACTAACCAAAATGAAACACAGAGAAAAAGGAATCTGAGAAGAGAAAAGAGTTATGGGGCTGGCCCAGTGGTGTCATGGTTAAGTTTGTGCGCTCCGCTTTGGTGGCCCAGGGTTCACAGGTTCGGATCCTGGGCACAGACCCAGCACCCCTTGTCAAGCCATGCTGTGGTGGCATCCCACATAAAATAGAGGAAGATTGGCACAGATGTTAGCTCAGGGCCAATCTTCCTCACACACACACACAAGAAAAAAGAAAACAGAGTTAAAGAACAATTTCAAGTGTCCTAATATATAGGTAGTTGAGTCCCCAAAGGAGAGGCAATGAGGAGGGACAGAAAAATTATTAGAAGAAATAATGGCTGAAAAGTTTCCAAACTTGATGAAAACTATAAACCCACAGATCCAAGAAGCTAAATGAACTCCAAGCACAAGAAACATAAAAGAAAATCACACTAAGGCATATCGTTAACTCAAAACCAGTGGTGAAGAGAAAATCTTCAAAAGCAGCTAGAGAAAAAAAGAAATGTTATAATGAAAGGAACAGAAATAAGGATGACATTTCTCACTGGGGACAATGCAAGCACAGAAGATAGTGAAGCAACATCTTTAAACTATTGACAGAAAAAAAATCCCATTAATCTAGAATTCAATACCTAGAAAAAAATATCTTTCAAAAATGAAGGCAAAATAAGGATGTTTTCAGACATACAAAGGCTGAAAAAATTCATCACCAAGAGACCTACTATACAAAAAATGTTAAAGGACATCCTTCTATCACAAGGAAAATTACACCAGATGGAAATCTAGATCCATAGAAAGGAGTGAAGATTCTACTGTGGGCTTCATAACATGTGTAAAGGTAAAATGCATGATGATATTAACATAAAGGCCAAGGAGGAGAAAGGAAAGTATACTACTATAAGGTTCTTATTATACAAGAAGTGGTATATTACTTGAAGATAGACTGTGATAATTTAAAGATATATAGTCCCCAAAGCAATGCTAAAATAACAAAACAAAGAGTTAAGCCACCACTCAAATGTCCATCAACTGATGAATGGGTAAACAAAAGTGGTATATCCATACAATGGAATATTATTTAGCCATAAAAAGGAAAGAATCCCTGATACATGCTACAACATGGATGAATTTTGAAAACATGCTAAATGAAAGAAGCCAGACACAAAAGGCCACATATTATATGAGTCCATTTATATGAAATGTCCAGAATAGGCAAATTCATAGAGACAAAGCAGATTAATGGTTGCCAGAGGCTGGGAGAGGGAAGAGTAGGGAGTGCCTGCTTAATGGGTCTAGGGTTTCTTTTTGGGATAATGACAATGTTCTGCAATTAGATAGTAATGATGGTTGTACAACATGGAGAATGTACTAAAAAGTACTGAATTGTACACTTTACAATGGTGAATCGTGTATTATGTGAATTTTACCTTAATAAAAAGAGAAGAGTGGGGCTGGCCAGTGGCACAGTGGTTAAGTGCACATGTTCCGCTTCTCAGCGGCCTGGGGTTCGCCAGTTCAGATCCCGGGTGCGGACATGGCACCGCTTGGCAAAAGCCATGCTGTGGTAGGCGTCCCACATATAAAGTAGAGGAAGATGGGCATGGATGTTAGCTCAGGTTTGGTCTTCCACAGCAAAAAGAGGAGGATTGGCAGTAGTTAACTCAGAACCAATCTTCCTCAAAAAAAAAAAAAAAAAAGTTAAGTGAACAAAGGATATAAGTAAATAAGTAATGGATTTATAAATAATTAATTATCCCAAAAGATGGCAGAAAAAGAGGAAAAAGAGAACAAAGAACAGATGAGATAATTAGAAAATAAATAGGAAGATGATAGGCTTAAACCTAACCATATTAATAATCAATTAAGTGTAAATAGTATAAACATGTCAATTAAAAAGCACAATTATCAGATTTGATTTAAAAAAGCAAGACCCAAATATATGCTATTTATAAGAAACACATTTTAAATATAAAAATATAAATAGATTAAAAGTAAAAGGATAGGGGCTGGCCCCATGGCATAGAGGTTGAGTTTGCCCACTCTGCTTCAGTGGCCCGGGGCTTGCAGGTTCAGATTCTGGGTGTGGACATGGCACCACTTATCAAGCCATGCTGTGGCAGGTGTCCCACATATAAAATAGAGGAAGATGGGCATAGATGTTAGCTCAGGGCCAGTCTTCCTCAGGAAAAAGAGGAGGATTGGCAACAGATGTTAGCTCAGGGCTAATCTTCCTCATCAAAAAATAAATAAATAAAGGATGGAAAAAGACAATACCATTGCTAACACTAGTCAAAAGAAGGCTGAAGTAGCTATATTAATATCAGACAAGTAGGTTTCAGAGCAAGGAATATTCAGAGCAGGGATAATGCAGGTCATTTCATAATGATGAAAGGGTGAGTTAATCAAGAAGACGTAACAGTCTTAAACATTTATGTACCTAATAATAAAGCTTCAAAATACATGAAGCAGAAAACGGATAGAACTGCAGCAAGAAATAGACAAATACAATTAGAGTGAGAGATTTCAGTTTCCCTCTCAATAATTAATAGAGCAGGTAGGCAGAAAATCAGCAAAGATCGGTAGACTTGAACACCACCAAAGTCAACCTAACTTTGATTAACACAGGACCACCGCATGATAGCAGAATACACATTCTTTTCAACGGCACACAGAACATTTACCAACATTCAGAAGGCTTCAAGATATATTAACTATGTTGTGTGACCACAGTGAAATTAAATTAGAAATCATTAACAGAAAGATTCTTGGAAAATCTCCAAATAGTTGGAAACAAAATAACACACTTCTAAGTAACCCATGGATCAAAAAAGTAACCAAAAGAGAAATTAGAAAGCATTTTGAGTCAACTTGAAAATGGAAACAACGTATCAGAATTTGTGGGATGCCACTAAAGCAGAACTCAGGGAGGCAATTGATAGCCTACATACCTTTATTAGAAAAAAAGGAAGGTCTTAGATCAATGATCTCAGCTCTATTAATAGACAAAAAGGTTCTTTTAAGATCTAGAAAAATGAGCCAATGAAACCTGAAGTAAGCAGAAGAAAGGAAATAAGGATTAAAGTGGGTATCGATGAAACAGAAAACAACAGAGAATAATCCCTGAAACCAAAAAATAATTCTTTAACAAGATCAATAATATTGATTAACCTCTACCCAGACTGAACAGGAAAGGGAAAAAAAAGAAGACATAATTACCAATCTCAGGAATGAGAGAGGTGACTACTACAGATTCCACAGATATTAAAAGGGAATATATGAACACCTATCTGCCCACAAATTCAACAACTTAGATGAAATGGACACATTTCTTGAAGGACCCAAATTACCAACACTCACTCAAGAAGAAACAGCTAACCTGAATACTTCTATACCTATTAAAGAAATTGAGGGGCCAGCCCAGTGGTGCAGTGGTTAAGTTCGCATGTTCTGTTTCGGTGGCCTGGGGTTTGGCAGTTCAGATCCCCGGTGCAGACCTACGCACCGCTTGTCAAGCCATGCTGTGGTGGCATCCCACATACAAAACAGAGGAGGATTGGCACAGATGTTAGCTCAGGGCCAATATTCCTCAGCAAAAAGAGGAGGATTGGTGGCGGATGTTAGCTTAGGGCTAATCTTCCTCAAAAAAAAAAAAAAAAAGAAAGAAAGAAATTAGAATTGTAGTTGAAAATCTTCCCACAAAGAAAACTTCAGACCCATGTGCCTTCACTGAGGAATTCTACCAGATATTTAAGGAAGAAATAATACAAATTCTACACAGTCTTCCCAAAGATTGAAGAGAAGGGACTACTTCTCAACTCATTCTATGACACCAGCATTATTACCCTGATACCAAAACCAAGGAAAGATATTAAAGAAAAGAATACCGTACTGAGATACCACTACCCAAGAGAAAAGGAAATACAAGTTCGTGCAAAAACTTGTACACAAATATTCGTAGCTGCTTTATTTGTAATAGCTAAAAACTGGAAACAACCCAGTGTCCATCAACAGGTGAATGAATTTTGGTATATCCATCCCAATCGAATGTTACTCAACAATTAAAAGGAACTATTGAGGGGGCAGCCCAGTGGCGCAGTGGTTAAGTTCGTGCACTCTGCTTTGGTGGCATGGGGTTTGCAGGTTCAGATCCCAGGCGCGGACTTAGCACCGCTCGTCAAGCCACGCTATGGCAGCATCCCACATAAAATAGAGGAAGATGGGCACAGATGTTAGCTCAGCCACAATCTTCCTCAAGCAAAAAGAGGAAGATTGGCAACAGATGTTAGCTCAGGGCCAATCTTCCTTACGAAAAAAAAAAAGGAACTATTGATACACGCAACAACATGAGCAAGTCTCAAAATAATTAATGCCGAGTGAAAGAAGTCACATATGAAAAAGTACACCTTGTATGATTCCGTATATCTAAAACTCTAGGAAATGTAAACTAATCTAGAGGGACAGAAAGTAGACCAATGGTTGCTTGGGGACGGGGGTGGGAGGGAGGGATTATCAAGGGTGACAGTATGGGTGTGACAGATGTGCGACCATCTTGATTGCGGTGCTGGTTTCATGGATGTATGCACAAGTCGAAATGTACCGTATTGCACTCCAAGCCGGCAACACTTGGTCTGGCCACTTTGTTCTTTCTCAGTACACAGCAGAGCACAGGTATCTTCTGCGCGTGTCTCCTTTCAATGCTGGCAGCATCCTGGCAAGGTGGCTTTAGGCTTGAGGAGGCTGAGGCTCCACGAGGTGAGGGCACCTGCAGCTGTCCCAGCCACACTGCCAGGGGTGGGTGTGGATCCAGCACCCCTGGGCACGCGGCTGGGCTTCATTCAGTCGGACAAGTACCTCCAAACCCACTCCTCATTAGTCCCTTTCATTCCTGGAAAAGAACAGAGCCCGGATCCTCATGGCTCCCCTCCCCACCCATTTTGCACACAAGAAGACTGAGGCCCAGGGAGGTCCTGACTGGTCTTGCTCCAGGGGCAGCACGGCTGGAAGTCTGCTCCCCGCTGCAGGACGCCCGCCAGCAGAGCCACCGCCGTGCTTCTCCCGCCTCCAATGGCCTCTTGGGCAGGGGCTTGCTCAGGAGTGCTGGTGAACCCTCACCTCTGGGATGGCTGGGGGACGGGTGGCATCACAGCCATTCATGTCACAGATGGAAGCCAGGCCACCTGGCTCACATCCCGGCTCCTCCACTTCCTCACTGTTTGACCTTGGGCAAGCCGCGTGACCTCTCCCTGCCTCAGTTCGCTCACCTCCAAAATGAAGGTTGTAATAGCACCCACCTCCTACAAGTGCAAAAAGAATTAAAGGAGTGTGAAGCCATTGGAACAGTACCTGGCGCAGAGAAGGGCTCTGGACATGCTTGGTAAGTAAATAAATGGCTTCAGCTCTGCTTAGTCCCGGAGGCTTGGGCTCCTGCCCTTCCCACCCAGAGAGCCCTGGGTGGAGGCCCGCCCCACTGATGCTGATGCGCGTCTGTCTTGCACCCCACCACGCAGCAGGCATTTTCCAAACCTTATGTCACCCTCACTCCAGCATGGAGGATAAGGGGAGACTTGTACCTAGTTCGCAAGATGAGGGAACAGGCCCCGAGAGGACCACACTGACAGCGGGTGTTGGAGCCGGGATCAGGCCAAGCCACCTGCCTCCAAGACTGGGCCTGGGTGAGGACCGGCCTGAGCGAGGTCCACCTGCTGCCTCCTGGGGCTGGAGCTGGCCTGGAGGGCACACAAGGCCCTGCTTCCCAGAGTCCCTGCCCGTAAAGTAGCTTCCCTGGTGGTCGTGAGGCCCCAGCCTAAGGGGTGGCACCTGCATGGCAACAAGGCCAACCCTCTTCTCTTGAGCTGTTTCAAGCTCCGGCTTGGCTATTGTGTCGCAAGCCTCCTTCCGAGAGGCGGGGAGATTGAGACCAGCTGCTGCCGTCTTGATTCTCCCAGAGCTCGCCTGGCAACGCTTGCCTCAGGTCCTCACACCATCCTGGTAGGAATCGCTCCGAGCAGGGATTTTCAAGGTTTGTGGGCTGAATTCGGGCCAGTGTGGGTAGGGAGTGAGGAGGGCAGGCGGGCAGGAGCACACAGAGAGCTTGGCATCTCTCCAGCACAGACTGGCAGGAGAACACGGCTGCCTGCCTTATCAGCCTGCCCGGCCCAAGGCCGGCTTCCCCATTCTTCTCTCTGCCCTGGCCCCTTCCACCTCCCACCTCGCTTTGCCTCACTCCAGGGAGCCTCAGCCCCCTGTTCCAGGGTGGAGACCCAAGGAGCCACTTCTGTGGCTCCTGAGCCACTGGGCAGGCCCATGTCTTTAAAACAAGGAGGCCTGGGAGGGGCCACGACCCCGGGATGTAGCATTGAGAGCTGAAAAGGACCATGGACAGCCGGCCCTATTTAACAGAGGGGAGAAAGGAGAGACCCAAGACCAGGAGAGAGGAGGGCCTGGCCAGGTCGCACAGCAAGTAGGGAACAGAGCCGGGCTGAACTGGGTGCTCTTCATACCTTCCCACCGCCTCTGGATACGGTTTCCACCAAAAGCAGCCAGACCAGCAGGGCCTGACCTCGGGGTGGGAAGGCAACCATGGAGGGGGAGCTCCTTTTCCTCACCGCCTCCTGCCTGGTCCTGGGACTGGCACCGCCCCATCCTACCCTTCTTAGCCATCTCGCTTCTGGCCCAAGAGGCTGCTGTGCATCTGGCCAGCCTGGGGATGTGCTGTCATCCATGCTGACTCATGGTCCCCTGTGGGCTATAGCTGTGGGGAAGGTCAGCTGGTAGGTCCAGCTATGTAGGCCCAGGGGCACCCCTGCCTTCTCCTTGGCCCATGGGCTTCCCTCTGCTGCTGGTCTCTCCTCATTGGGCAGGATCCCACTGCCCCCAGACCTGACCTCGTGGCTCTGCACAGTCTTAGGCCACTGGCTTCCCCACTCTGGGCCTCATTTTCCTCCTGGAACATCTCAAAATTCCTTTCTTGTCTCTGCCCTGCCCAACACCTCTCCACACAGGGCTGTGAGGGTGACCAAGGTATTGGGCTTCTGGTCTGGAACCTACCCGTAGTGTGTCTGGGGAGGAAGGGAGATAGCCCCCTGCTGGGCAAGCCTGCGTCCTGGGGCAGCCCTAGGACTGCTCCACCCCAGGGCCCCAGCTGCTGGCTCTCTCCACCTCCAGCAGCTGCATGCTCTCTTGGGGTCCCCCACAAAGGAGGACTGTGCACGTGGCCCCAGGGCCTGGAGGGAACACACAAGCTCTTTGTCTCTGGCCCGATGTGTCTTCTAATCCCACAGAGCTGCGCACTTGCCAGGTACAGGAGGCCTGGGGGGTGGGTACTAGGGGTGGTGGGCAGCGCTAGGCCCTGTGGGAGACAAGACTTCTGTCAGCACAATCTTGTCCTCAGCCCAAGGGGCCCTGTGGAGAAGTCAGCAGCCTAGGCTCAGGTATCAGCTTGCTGTGGGGCTCCATTCTGAGCTTTGCCCCTCTCTGGGCTCTTAACCTGCTTCTCCCCAAGTCCTGCTCAACGTGACAGCCAGGTCCCTGGAGGCCTCCTCTAACTCTCCAGCCCACAGATGGACCCGACCCCCACACCTTGGTCTCCGTGGGGGCCCTGCCCAGGGAGCACCTGGAGGGAAGTCAGGATGAGCTTGGTCCTTCCCTTTGGGGTGGGTGGGGTCCCTGAATCCCCAGCCACCCCTTCTCCCCACCCCAGCAGCATGGCTGGTGCTCAGTGGCCCTGAGGACCACAGTGCAGAAAGGTCGAGGCGGAGGGAAGCATCACCTTTTATTGTGGGGTCTGCACAGTGGGTGCCAGGCCCTTCTTACTGAGAGAAGGCTGAGACTCCCCACCTGGGTTGACCATTTGGCCTCCACTGGGCTCATTCTTCTTCCATCTCCTTAAACCCAGGCTGAGCATTTGCACTGGATCTCTGGGGGCTTGGGGCACCTCCGTGGTCTCCATCACCTTCTATCTCATGTGTTTGGGAGCATCGTCAGGTAGCAGGAGCCAGGGTAGGTGGCGGGTCACCTAGTGCAGCAGGCCTGGGGCTCTGGCCCTGGCCCGGCTGCTGCAGAGCCCCAGGTGGAGGCAACGGTGGCTGCACTGTCCTCAGACTCAAGGTCCTCAGGCTCAAGGACCATGCCCTCATAGATGGTGGGGAGCGAGGTGCGCTGGCTCAGCCGCCGGCGCAGGCCGAGCAGCAGGGGCTGAGGCAGAGAGGCCACATCCACGTTGTTACCCAGGTCTACCCAGGCCAGCGCCGGGAACTTGCTGGTGTCCTTGACCGCCTCAGTGAGCTCGCGGGCGGCAGCCTGTGTCAGCCGGTTGCCGTTGAGCAGGAGCTGGGTGAGGCGGGGCAGCGCCCAGAGGCTGGGCAGCAGCAGGCCCAGCAGCTCGTCACTTAGCTCCGTGAAGCTCAGGTCCAGCACGGCGAGCCCCACGCCCTGGCTGCCCAGGTAGCGCGTTATGTGCTGCACGTCCCGCGCTGACAGCGGGATTCCTGAGAGGTTAACAGTCTCCCCTGCCAGCAGAGTCTTCTGGAGGCTGCTCTTGAGGCTGTGGGAGGGTTGTGGGACTGAGCAAGGGCCCAGAGCCCAGGCGGGTCCCCACTGGCCACGGTGACCCACTGGGGCGAGGCCCAGGCCCCACAGTTGGGCCAAGCTGGGATCAAACTGCCCCTTTCTACATGGGTGGCCAGGGACAATGCTCAGAACTGCTCTGAGCCACAGTTTCCCCTTTGGAGAAAAGGGACCTGGATGTTGTGAGGATTAAATAGAGCTGCAGTGAGGCTCCGTGAGCTGTTATTATAAAAACCCACTGTGCCTGCACCGCCACACCTGTTCCACCTGTCACACTTATTTTTATTGGCACCCCAGTGGGGAGGAATGGTTATCCCTTCTGCAGGGGAGCAAACGGATGCTCAGAGAGGTGACGTGGCTCTTCCATGGTCACAGGCCACTATGAGGGGAGCCAGGTCTCCAAATCAAGGTGCTCTGACTCCTGAGCCCACACGTTTTTTCACATGCCTCCCCTAAGGTCGACCCTTTGGGGCTGAGGACAGATTTCCTATGAGGGTATCAGGCTGGTCCCCCTGCCCTTGGGGGCTAGAGAGGGGACAGGCCCAGGGTAGCAAGAGGGGAGGTGTGGGGGGTGTGGGTGGGGACCTGCCCTGGGGGAGGGCTCTCTGTGTCTAAGCTGGAAGGGACGTTTAGAGACTGAGGAGGGTCCCCTGCTGCCCCCAGAACCCTTCTCTAGGTCTCTCCTGTCATTTGCACACAGCCCACTAGGCAGATAGGCCTGACTGGGGGCTAAGAGTGGCGGGATCCCCTCCGGGGCCCCCACCTGCCATGGCAGGAAACAACCCCATGGGCTCCAGGCTGAGTGTGGGCCACCAGGCCAGAGGGGGACAGGGGTGGTGGAGCAAGCAGGGGAGAGCGCTGGGGCTGTGGTCTGGCCTTGGGGCCTAGGCGCCTGTAGCCAGTTCCTGAGCTGAGTCTGTGGCCACGAGACTGTGACGGAGTGACTAAGAGGGGGACCTCATGGCAGAGGGAGCTATCAGGCTGGCCCCAGAGGCCTCGGCTTTGGACAGCCTGGCAAAGAATTCCCAAAGGGCTGTGGGATAATCAGGGCAGGTGTGGCCTTGCGCAAGCTACTTTGCCTCTCCCAGCCTCAGTTTTCTTCCCTGTAAAATGGGAATCATGACCCAGAATCTGCCTCCCTCACAGCCTGTATGAGATTCAGCTGACTCCTGCTGAGGTCACCTTGGGGCCTGTGACAGGCCAGGGATTGAGGGGCGAGTGAATGGCAGGTGGCGGATCATACGGAGAGTGCAGCCTGGCTTGGGGAGCATCTGCTGCCACCAGCCAGACTGACTTCCAGGGTTGGGGCCATGATGCAGATGAGGGTAAGGGGCCCACAGTGTGGGATTTCAGGCACCGGCCTCTTGCTGAGAGAAGCCTGGGTTCTCCCCTGGGGCCAGCCCTGCCTCTCCCTGTCAGCCTGGGACAGGCCATGAGGTGGGGCTGTGGCTGGCAACCCTTACCAGCTCTGGGTCTTCCTCCGGGGCAGGTTGGACCCTTGCTGCCGCTTGGAGTGAGGGGTGAGGTGGTAGATGAGCTGCCGGCAGATCTTGTCCGAGGACTTCCAGAGCTCATAGTCCTGTGGGGGGCAGCGTTGTTAGGGCGAGGCCGAGCCCCTCCCGCCCACCTCTGGGCCTTGGGGACCCAAGCGTGTGCGTGCACACAGTCGTTCATCACGGATCACTGAGCTGCCCACTGGCCTTTCCCTCCCACCCCCACCCCCCACCCCGGCTGTGGCCTGGCACAGAGCCAGGGGAGGCTGCCCGCTGGGAGCTGGACAGGCTGGTCCCAAGCCCACAGTGCCCGGCAGGAGGAAGCCCAGGGACAATGGGCCCTTGTTCCCTGTCCTCAGGCCCAGAGCCAGTGTCTCAGGCTATCAGCCGACTCCCTGCCCACCCTCAGCATCCCCTGGGGACTCGCCACAGGGGGAGGCAGGACCAGGCACACTGATACCACCCCCAGGGAATAGGAACCAGCCAGGTCAGCATGCTCTTCTTCCTCTCACTCTCCGAGCTAGACTGCGCCTGTCTAGCTGGGGCCTGGGTCTGGGCTGCCGGGGCTGGGAGGGTTACCGTTTACAGCACTGCCACCTGGCTCTCTCCTCGTCCTAAGTGGGCCCTTGTAGAGGCCCAGCTCGGGTGGAATACAGGGTGCCCTGCTTTCTGCAAAGCTGGCCCTGAGCACGCTCCACTACCCGGCACATTCTTTTCTCCAGTCCCTCTGGAGACAGCGTGTACGTACAGTGGCAGCAAGCCCTGGCGGTCACTATAAAGTCTCTAGGCTAGCCTCAGAATCCTCGTGACAACTGCATATGGACATGGGAGTTCAGAGCCATCAGGGCCCCTAGTGGGCACCCTTGTTTCATGCGGGGACTCACTGTGATGAAGGGATGGGAGCTGGTGGCTGGCCACAGGCTGTGTTGGAGCACGGCACCTTCAATGCTCATGGCAGGTGCCCACGGAGCGGGACAGGGGGTGTGGGGATGGGGGTAGGGGTGTTCTGGGCAGACACAGTGGCATGGGGGTAGTGGAGGCTGCAGGTGGCAGACGCCAACATGAGGAGGGACTTGCTTGTGGCTCGAGCTGCTAAGGGAACCAGAGAGCACTTGTCCCCAAAGGTATTCATACAGGATGGGACATGTGGATAGGGGTTCCAACCTAGAGTGACTCTCTTCTGGCTCTGGAACTCAGAGGCGGGGAGTTAGGTTCCATTAGCAGATGTGTCAGAATATTCTGTATCCAGAGGGTCCCCATACAACTTCCTGCCTGTGTCCTGGAGCCTGGCGCACATGCTGCCACTCAGGAAATGGGTCTCCCCAGCACACGACTTTTCAAGGTTGAGAAGCACAGTTCACATGTGCTCCAGCTGCTGGCTAGCCTAATACACTGAGATTGGCATCAGGTCCCAGAGAGGGGCAGTAACCTGCCTAAAGCCACACAGCAAGCCAGATGAAGACCCAGGCTCCTAGCGTCCAGCCCTGAGCTGTCCTGGCCCCTGTCAACCACACTGCCCAGCCTGGAGCCCGTGCCTACCGGCCTCACCGTTTTGGGGCACTGCAGGTCCCGGGCCAGGTTCACAAGCAGGTCATGGGAGATGGGGTCCACCAGATTGAGGAAGGCCACGTTCCTGTAGAGGATGTCAGTGAGGAGGGTCCCCTCAAGGCCCAGGTCCTGAGTGATGAGGAGAACTGAGTGAGCCAGGGGCCAGGACATCCCTTCTCCAGGCCCCGTCCCAGCCAGCCAGAGCCCCTCACATCCGTCCCCCTCTCTTCGTTTCCCTTCCTGAGCCTTGCTGGAGTCTCCCCACAGGCAGCGATGGGCCGGCTGTCCGGGGGCAGGTGGATCCTTTAGATCAGGAGAGGGTTGGTGCATCAGGGGCCTCAGGGAGGCAGTAAGTGGGTCCTGAACCCTTAGGCTGGTTCCCTGGAGGTGAAATGTCCTGCTGTGACACCTTGCCTCCTCTGGGCTTGGGCTTGTCCAGGGGACTGTTTAGGGGCTCCTCTGATGACTCCCAAAGGCCGCTGTCCTCCAGCATTCCCTCTGGGTCCTTTGCCTCTATCCTCCTATTCCCGAGCTTTCTCCAGCTGTGGCCTCCACCTGTTTGCCAACAGGTCCAGACCCTTTCTGTAGGGGTGAGCCTCTCTCTCAGCTCGGATGTCCCAAAGGCAGCTCAGACAGGGCATGTTCATCTCCTGCCCTGAAGCTGTCCTCATCTCCTGTGCCACCATCCCCATCTTCCCAGGCACTTGGGCCAGCGCCCAGGAATCACCCCACACTCTCCCCTCTCCCTCTCTGCCCCGCTCTCCCTCCCCACTGCTCAAGAAGATTCAGGCCTCATTCCCACAGGCTCCTCCTGGGGCTCCTGGCCTCCCGACACCCCCAGTCCACCCTCGGGCTGCCAGAGCTGGCTCTATGACACACACACACCTGAGCTCGACCCTTAACCCTTCAGTGGGAACCAAATGCTCTCGAAGCTGTGTGATATTAGAGACTCACGCACAGTCTGCAGTCTCAGAGCACCTCAAAGCCTGTCATTCACGGCCCCACCCACCAGCCTCCTTGTCCTGCTTCCAAGTCTCCCACCCTTTGCGGAGACCCCACTGTCGGGCCCCTGGCTGCCCTGGCCTTCCTGCCCTCACTCCTTGGTCTCCTCCTCCTCCTGTCACTCCCATGGGCTGGTGTGGTGCTGAACACCCTTTCAGAGGGTCTGTTTAGAGGATATACTGACAAGCTGATGGGGTAGGCACAGCTGGGACGGGCCTCCAGACCCCATGTGGGCACTTCCCAAGCCAGAGAGTGACACGCTTCCTGTATAAGCCCACGGCACAGGAAGACAGGCCAGGTGATGGAATGCCCAAAGGTCATAAATGCAGAGTCCCTGTGGCTTAAGGGGCAGGACAGGCCCCTTACTGGGCCTCAAGTCCCAACCTCTGGTACCCGAGGGGGCAACCCAGCTGGTTTCCCAGCTAAAATGCCCAGCCGCTGCCTTAGGCTCCAGACGCCATCCCAGACAGAGATCTATGCCTCTGGATAGTCTCTGGCTGATTCGGTGCTGCTGTGCTGTTTGCATTTTAAACACCATTCAAGTCGCAGATGCCAGCTAGGGAGGACCCAGAAGGGAGGGGTGACTGGTGAGCCTGGGCTGACCCAGACAGGGCCCCAGACTGCAGCCTGCCTTCTGCTGGTCTGGACAGCTCCTCTTAAAGGGCCAGCTCCACCATTCCAGCCTGCTGGGCCCAGAGAAAGAAAACCCAGTGCGGCAGGAGGAGAGGGGCTGAGAGGCTGGAGGTTGGGCTCTGGCCTTGGCTGGCTCCCAATTTGCTCTGGGCTAGTGGTCCTGGGCTCACTACTTCTTTCTAAGCCTCAGTTTCCCCATCTCTAATCATCCACCTGCAGGCCAAAGACCTACCCGGCTTATTTCGGTTTACAGGATGGGGCAGGTTGTGGTGGCAGCTGCTGCAGGGGGTGGAGACGTGGGCAGAGAGGGAAGTGGCCTGCCCAGTGGTGATGCTGGGACCAGAACCCATGTCTCCTAGGGCAACCCAAGGCTCAGGATCTGGGACTCAGGTACCTGGTGTGTGTGGGACCAGAGCCCCTGCCCATCCAGATGTGGTGTTGTGATGGACAGATGCCAGGTGTGGGTACTCAATGGGCATGGTGAGCTGCCTGTGAGGAGGATGCGTGCTGCGTGCTGTGGCTCTGTCTGGCCCTCCATGGTGTCATGGTGAGGTTGCACCTGCTGACCATCTGGGCTGTGGCTTCCCTGGGTCCTCTCTCCAGGGTCCAGTGTAGTGCCTCCCTTCATCCTGGAGGGTGGGGGAGCTTGCCCTCTTGCCATTGCCGCTCAGTGCAAGATCACTCGCCCCCCAGTTGCCATTCCTTCCAGGCCCCGTGAATCTAGGCTTACCTCCATGGTTGGGGCACCCTCAAACACACACAACTAACCTCAAACCCCAGAGACGCGGACACAGTCACCGGCCCCCGCTCCTCCACACTCACAGTCCCCCCACTCTAGCCGATTACCCTCCCTCACTCCCCCTCGCTCGGACCAGATATCCACCCTCTGCAGACAGTCGGACCATCCCCTCGGAACCTGCCCGGCCCGCGCGCCCGTCCGCCGCTGGCCCTGACTTGCGTGCCCGAGGCCAGCTCAGTATCGCCTCCCGGCCCCTTCCAGGCCCGCAGCCCGCAGCCCGCAGCCCCGGCCCCTCCCCGGCCTCCAGCCCCGGGCCGGCCCGCTCCGTCTCTCGCCTGGCGCAGGAGGCGCAGCAGCTGCCGGGCGCGCTCGGGCCGCCGCTCGCGGAGTGTGGACTGGATCTCGCGGAGCCAGCGCACCCGGCGCTCATAGGGCGCGGGCCCGCACCCCGCCGCCGCCCGGGCCTCGGAGCCCGCCTCGGGTCCGGCCCGCCGGCCCAGCCGCGCCCCCATGGC